>NC_140772.1:440741-785314 GCF_044657685.1 Stegodyphus dumicola | reverse complement strand
CTCCCACCCTTCTTCCCCTATCACCCACCTCTCGAGACAACTTTCTGCTCACCGCATATTTCGAGTGCTTCCATACCGCATGAACATTATACATTTACAAACATTCATGCCTTCTCCGACTCATTTCTTTTTCATAATGTTTATGAACATATTTTTTACCAGCTGATATGGCTTTATTGTTGCCACACCAGACATCTTTCTCAACTGGTCAGCTTGCTAGTGCTTGTTGTTTACATTTTGTAATGAAAGATTTCGGTCATAAAATTTCTAAACATGGATAAATTATATATTTTTCGAATCGTCTCAGAATACTTTGTTTTTTTAGCCCAAAATTGAAAATTTGAATATTTGAAAATTTTTATGTTATATGTCCCCTTAAGTTGCGTTAAAGACTTAAAGGACCGTTCTCTGTGTATTCGTTCCTAGGAGGTAAACTGTCCATCTCATTCTACTTAATTTTGTGGATTTAATAATATCCTCATCGTTATAATTTCGTTTACGCCATATATCATTCTCCTAAATAGCAGCAAAAATAGTTCTTAGAAGCTTCTTTTCAAAGATCGCCAAGGTTCTTTCTTCCCTCGTAGTCGAAATCAACGTCTCCTAAGCATAGGTTAAGATTGATTTTATCAGTGGCTCGTATAACAGAATTTTGACCTTCTCTTTATTAGATGGAATTTCAGAAGATGTGTTAAACCAAAGAAGCAATGATCCCTTTTCTGATTTCAGCATTAATATCATTTTGATGGTTAATTTTGGAAGACAAATATGTGAAATGTTTGGTGCTTACGTATTAACGCCACCGCAGCTGCATATTTGGCGGTTTTTAAGTGCCGCCAATCTACACCTAAAATTTTTGTGACAAATCGTAAATTAAAACACTTTATTTAAAATCAAACACTTTATTTAAAACCAAAGTAGTCAATCGGATTTTGGTGGAAAATGGGCCGATATAGAGTTCAACATAGATTCAAAACAGACTCTATTTTCTTTGACCTGATATGTCTCCATATGAACTCTGCTAAGTAAGATTCTAAATTATGTCTCGCTGTCCCCTGTATCTCTTGTTCCTCCATTTAGCACTACCCCACATTCTCTCAACTGTTTGAGTATGAACTCCTGTAATATCAATAAAATTATATTTAATGATTAACTTCAGCATCTAGGAATCCTTCTTTTTCTATTCTATTTGTTTGGTAACCTTTCCAACTGTCAGAATAAATTGTGCTACCATCTGCAATGTTTCCAATAATTTTATTAAGAAGCTTAGCCAGTTCTGTTAGGAATGGTGACAATAAAAGAATCTTTTGTCTCTCTACATATACCATCAAAAACCCGCTGTTCGGGTATTACTCGACCACAATTATTTTTACGCTTAGCAAACTTTCATCAATTTCCACAATGCCGTCTGGTCCACCTACCTTCTTGCTTGGTTTATTCGCCATATCCAAGACTCATAATTCACGCATGTAATTGTTCCAATCTATTACAGTTTTATCCGATAAATCAAGTTGCGTTTCACAATATTTAATTGACGTCAACTCCTCGTACCAGCAGTATATGAATCTCAAAGCTGAACAAAATGGAATTCTGCTTCTCTCAAACCAGTTGTCTTTTCAAAGTCCCACTTGCTGATCACACTGTCTTAAATTACATTTCCAAAACGTACTTTAACCAAAATAAAGTTTCATATCATGCGAATTGGTACATTTTCGTTTCTTGGCAAAATATTTCGCTCCTGAAAAAATAACATTACATCTTCTTCTGTATTTGGCAAATCCCAAAGGCGCATTTTCGTAGCACTAAAAAAAGGGCGTCAAAAATCGGCAAACAACAAGGCAAAAAGAAATCCAAAAGATAACTGCGTGCGAACAACAGGATTGCTCTTTATTGGCGCATCAGCGCAACTTCTGCTGCGGTGGCGTTAATACGGAAGTACCAAATGTTTCATAGATCAAATTTTAAATGTGACAATCTCAAATATTTTAGATGGATTTTCGACATTTGCTAGCTCTATCTAACTAAAACTATTTCGTTGCATTCTCTCGAAGCCGATTACTTTAAAACTTATGCGCCAGATCAAGTTAGTTGATTACCGTATTTTCTCGCGTAATAGTCGCCCTTTTTTCGCACCGGTTCTACTATTATGCGGGGAAATCTACTGCACGATATTGTACACTTCTGATGTTTTTTTTTTTTTTTTTTTTTTTTTTTTTTTATGCTTTAAAACGGGGGTGCGACTATAACCCTGCGAGGGCGACTATTGCGCGAGTAAATATGGTAGTTGAGCCAGCTTGTAGCTTAGTTTATTGTCTGCATGGTCTTGGACTACTTTTGCCAACGTTGAAATTTAAGCATCTGTTATCGACGAAAATATCATCACAAGTAATGTATAAGGCCTGAAGTATAGCAAAATTCAGGCCATTTTATGTTAACTAAGGTGATCAGATTTTAACATTAGTAAAGCGGGACACCATTGACAGGGGGGAGGGCGATTAAACATTTGGTCTATACAGAGCAGCACAAATTTTCATAGAACAAAAAATAGTATTGTAATATATTTTTAAATTTCAACAAAGTACAATTTACAAATAGATTAAAAGAAATTATGTATTATTTTAATTAAAAGAAATAATGTGTTATTTTATTCTTTCTTTGGCATATTTTTCGTTTGAGTGAATTTTGTTAATAGATTGTTGTTGTTGTTTGAAAGGTCATGACATTTCTCACAAGAATTTGTTAAATTATATTTCACACATAAAATGGCCTTCAAAGTCTCAACACTCATTTGTGTTTTTTCTGATGTCTGCACTTTATTTACCATAGAAAAAAAAGTGCTGTCACAGCATTAGTTCCTGGGATATTTCACAGTTTTGAGTGCATTATTGTATGGAACATGGTTTGTTTCAAAATGAGGAAATATTTCTAGCTATTTCTTCTCTATTGTGATTTTTGATGATGTCCAAGATTTAACCTTTTCCTTATCTATATATTTTTTAATAATGTCTAATTAAAGAGATCATTTTCAGAAATACTACTGTATGGAAAAATTTGAGTAATATGATCGAATGATTTTTGCACATTCCAATTAAGTTCTTGCTTTACTATATTCCGTAGCTTGCCGTGCATTCTTCCTAAAAATCGGGACTTTTTTAAAAAGCTGCGGGACAAATTGTTAAAAGTCCGGACATCGGGTCACTTTATGTTAACCCTGAGTTTAATAAACCCATTGTTTAAATCTTTTAAAGTACACGATGTATAAAACTAAACGAACAGAGGTATAAATTTAACGTAAAAAGCAACATTTTATATTAAATTACTTTAAAACATGTTGATACGTTTATTTTACGTTTCGTAATTTACATTTAGTTTTTGCGTTTAATTTACTTTAACTAAAAACTTTTGTAGCATATTAATATGCAAATGATCACGTACTGATAAATAATAAAAAAAAATAAATCAAACTAGAGCATATCTATATTGTGTGAATTTGTGGATTTTTAAAAAGCCGCTTTATTCGAAAAAAATAAAATCCCTCGGATTCCGTTACATAAGTGCAAGTTTTCACTTCAAGAGGCTTTTCTTGTCTACATAAATAATAGCTCGAAGCAGGTGAACGAACCCCAATACCTTTGGTTCAATGCATCGAGAAAAATAGCTTTGCAAATTCGTTTAAAAAAAACTTTCTTTCTTGTATATCTTTCCGTCATCGAACCAGCCGATGATTCATATATTTCTGGAAGTTTCAGCATCTTTTACTGCTGGAGTATTTTATACAAAAAACTGCTGAAGACTTTAGTCAGAAAAAGGAAGAATAGCTCTTTTTCAGATGTTTTTTAGTTTTCCGCGAATACCTTTTTTGTACGTTTTCTAAAAACAAATTTTTCTGTTATAACACATGTTGTAAATAATAAAGCGAAGTTCTTGGGATAGAATACATCCAAAATTTTGGTAGCTTAGAAATATGAACCTGGTACATAAATAAAATAACTGATTTACATTTTCTCGAAAAAACTGTAAAGAAGAATTTTATCGTGCAGATATTATTTCTGTTTTGTATTCTCTTATACAGTGCAGGATAGCGAAATTCTGGTAAAACGCAATACTTGCTGAAATTCAATAAACGTTGCAAACTGCTTCTTGAATTCCAAACATACAGAAAATCATCTTAAAATAGAAATATTACGGTCAGCTAGCAATGAAATTCCTTAGCTGAATTAAAAATCTTAAGGTGCCAAATTGAAGATTCTATTTCATTATTCGATGATGGTTTAAAAGCATGTGATTTAGTCCACTCTTTCTTATTTGTGTGTGCGTCGTGACATTGCTATACCGCTGCATTAGTAATGCTTAAAAATGGTCAGTTTTAAAACTATTTGTTGTGAGATTGTAATCTTCGAATCAGAGCAAACATGGCTGATATAAAACAAATGATTAAAACATAAGGTACTTTTCCGTTTTGCTGGCACAAATGATAAAATCTCCAATAATGGTACAACTGATGCCAAACGGAATATCTTCGCTGGTAACCTTTTACGCTTCATTTTCAAAAGAAGTCGCAGCCATTGTTTCTTATCAGACTGATTGTTTCTTTCAATGCTGGCATACAATTACATAGAAATTTTTACAAGATAGTTAAATTTTATGCCCTAAGACCATTCGAGGTAATTAAGTCAATTAGGATGCAATCACAACGCTCACAGGAAGGCGAAAATATAGAAAGGCAAAATCAAGGGTTAAATTCATCTATTCTAATGAGAATGCACTGTCGAAGTAAAGCACTGCGGTTTTGCATAATTTCTCAGTAGGCTATTCGTACGAATTTAAATAATTCTTGCATTTAAACTATTATTCCAAATTAAGGTTTAACTTAAAATTAATGTAGATAATTACTGAGAGAATTAGATTTTTCTAGCGTAGTTTACGTGAGATGAGATCACTTGGGGTCACGTGATAAGAACCGGCGAATCAGAATTTGTTGAGCCATGAAAGCATAGTAAATTCTTAAATTAACGTCGTTTTACAAATTTATTGGCTAATTACAAAATTCTAAACCATATTAAAATAAAAAATTCTTAGAACTAACATTTGTTAACAGTTTTTATGTGTGTAGTGTATGCTGTCACCAACAAAGTCTGCTTGGCGAGATTTGCGCCGGCGAACCGGAAAAGTACCAAATATAACATACATATTTCGCATACACACCATATATATATATGTAAAATCAATGAAATCAATGAAAATCAAAAGGTAAGAAATTTAGAAGCCAAATCCTCAAAGACACGAAAGAAATAAAATTCAAAACCACTAAAATCTGGAATTCCCTATAAATAGGTATGTAAAATATATAAAACAACGAATTTCGAATTCAGTTTCCTGGTTTGGGGAAAAAAATAAACACTTTACTAACTGGTCGTTGCTTGGAAAGAATGAACCTGATTTCATTCATACTGGAATGTTTTTGTGTATTTTCTTTTCAGGTGTACACAGAACTCGTTAATTTTGCTTTGGCCGCAACTTTGTATAAAGTGCATTTGCTTGAATAGCAAATTTTCAGATTTTCAGTACATAGAACTTATAAACATTGCTTTGGCCGCAGCCCGCTCGTCTGGCGAGCTAATATCATGATTCTAAAATATTCTATCATGATTCTACTAAATATCATGATTCCGAATTAATTATTGATTAACCTTTAAATTGTGAAAATACTTGAATTAGAAGTCGAAGATACAGGCAAAAATTTCCTGACCGACCTTGTCGAAATTTTTTATCGGCGTGTTAGAGACATCTGAAGGTATGTCTCTAACTTGGCGAATTTCTGGATATTTCAAGAAAACGGATTTTTGATACCCTCTAAATGATTTTCCTGGAAGCTACTAGAGGATTTGGTTACCCTGTGTAAATGGCTCTTTTGAACGGCGGCAGCAAGGGGATTCACGGAACTAGGTTTAAGGAATTAGCTCAATTTTCCATGAAATCAGAATTATGGTTTAGAATTTACTCTGAAAGCGATATTCGTTATTTGCCTTACTTCTCTTGCGCTAAGGAGAATTTTTGTTATATCTGCATCCCAGCTGGAGTATTCATAGTTGTTTATATGCATCACGAATCCGTAACGAGCAAGAGTATTATAAACTAAATTATATTGTACGAAATTAATTTATGTTTGTCACATACAATATTAAAATATACGCCACTCTGTGTATATGAATTTATATACAACAATATTAACTCTCATCTCAGCATTTCTCAGCTTAATTTCCTTCCCAGTAATTACTATGTACATTTATTCAGAGAGATTAAAACAATTATTCCTCGTAGGAAAAGTATTCACTTCAGAAGATGAAATATGGCTACTGCAATATATATCTTTAAAGATAAAAGTAACTAAAAAGTACACAATGAATTAACTTCTTATCACGATGCCTTAACTATTGACTGCTATCATTTATAAAAATTTTATTTACCTTACTTCTCGAGGTAATGCATTAAATAATAGCGGATGTAAAATATCTCATTTTTTGAAAACCCTTAAAACTCTCGAAGGAAATAATTAATTTTTAGCTTCATACAATTAAAGCAGTTTACTAAAAAAGCACTTGGTTGACTCTCAGCCACTAAAAAACGAAAACAAGCAAACAAAAAATCTTCCATGGAAGTAAGAAACTTGATGAATTGAAATTTTGTGACAAACCATTCCCCATCCATTAATTAACTAAAAATTATTAAGGTTTTGAGTTTTAAATGTAATTAACTCGGCAAACGGTCTGTTTGTATGGGTGTTTTCTTAGTTTTCCCCATGCATAAACGTGTATACAAGCCACTTTTTCTTAGAATACTTCGCTTCCTTAGAATGTGCTTCACGAAGACATCCATATCCAATAAGTAGATAACCCTCGAATGCTTTCCCCATAATCACATAAACCGAACATTTAAAATTATATTTCGGCTTTAGCATTCTTACTAGCCGATGGCTTAAGTAACCGCCGGTAAAATATATGAGCCAGCTTATTATATTTAACGTATAGTTCTAGATTGCGTTATCTGCGTTCCAATTGAATTCTGTTCTGTAATGTTCTGTTGTTAATTTAAACTATCTACAAGTTATGGAAGTTGTGAGTTTATGTTTAAACTGAAAGTAAAATTAAAATGTTATTTAAGCCTTCTTCTGTATTTTGTGAGTTGCTGAAGACATAACGATAACTTGCTATTTTAGTATGGGCTGCAGGATCTATTTTCCAGTTATAATAACAACCCTACAGATTTCTAAATTACCACCTGATTTGCAGATTATTATATTCGCAAGCACAAACAGCAGAGTTTTGTTAAAGTGTTAATTTTTAATCTACCAAATCGTAGTGAACGTTTAGTTACATTTGCTATTACTTTATTCACTTGGTGTTCTTGGAATCTGAACTAAAGACGGGAGAGAGATTGAAAGAACATTATTCATTACGATCAAGATGTTTCTGCATACCAAATTTCATCACGATCACCAAAGTCCTTCTTGGTGCTTCGATTTTTTTGCAAAAGAGTGTATTTCTCCCGCCTTCCTAGCGTGCCTTCGTGGTGTAGCGGTGTTTCTGCACGCTGGGCCGGTATTCCAGAGGTCCGTGGTTCGATTCCCGGCGAAGGCGATTGCTAATTTTTCATTAAAAAACTGGTCTTAACATACCTGATGTTTCTTTATGTTGTTATCCTTTCCATCTAATTTCATGGATGAATGGTTGCCACAACCTCACTTCTACTTCCACTCTAATTTTGAGGGAAAGCACCTCGCGGGGGGGGGCGTCCGGCGGTCTCCCCCCTCCCTCTATCGCCATGCCACACGAGGACTTTCGGCTCGCCATATATTTATAGTGTCCCATATGTTGCAAAGACACTGAGCATTCACAAACATCCATGCCGTCTTCTGGATTGGAACCCGTGACCTTCCGTACTACAGTAGGCGTCCCCAACACTATATGTCTGGGCGGTTTCTGGGTCTGTAAGTTCCAGAAGTGATTGGAAATGTTATTGTATCGCAAAATCTTGGATGATAATAGTATAAAGCATGGGTTCTTAACCGGTGGTACGCAAGAGAAGAATAGGTGGTTCGCTAAGAAGCAAAATATTTTTAACTATTGTATTCAAAAATTAAAACCTCAACGTCTTGATTGAGGTTTTTCTCTAATACCCGTAAATTTATGCGATACGAGGTTTGTTCAAGAGTGGTGGGGGTGTGGTGGTACTGAAGGTTTTCAATTTTTGTTTACATGGTACGCGTTAGTCAAAAGGTTGAGAACCGCTGGTCTAAAGCAATAATCAAAAGATTGATAGAGGTTGCTTATAACTAAAGAGCGTATTCATTTATTTCTGGTTCAAATATTACTTTTATTTTACTTTATGAGCTTTGTTATAGTTAAAATGCTCATAAGTAACCGCTGTTTTACATTGCTCTGAGGAAGTATTTTTATGAAAATAAACATTGCATCTTTCTATTTTTACAATCGATAAACTCCATGAGAAAAATAATAAGCAATGCCCAGCCTAATGATTTGTTGTTGCTGTCAAGAGCCTAATGATCTAGCTAAGCTCCTTATTTAATATTCATGTTCTCTCCCAAATAATGTATTTTTGTGAGTTTAATTTGTGAAGGAAAATGGCATTACTGAGTTTTTGAAACTAAAGCCAAGTAAATTCAAATAGATTTCGAACGATAACTTTTAAAAGAATTCCGTTTATTAAAAGCACAATCTGTAATCGTCAACGTTTACAAAATAATTACTCTGTGAGTTGATTTTCCCATCGATAAAACTTTTATCTTCCTTAATTTAATTCTGAAATCTCTGGCTTTGTGCGTGTAAATGTAAGCGCGTTTTTTAATGTTATGTTTTTATAAATCTGGCATAAAGAAAAAACTCTTTTTATTATATGATTTGTTTTTAACTAATTGTATAAAAATATTTATTCAATCACATCAGTTAATAACGTATCTTTAATTTCTGGAGAAGTCAATCTAATGCTGAATTTGTACGCTTCTTTCCTTTAAACCACAGAAATACAGTATACCTTTCTTGAGAGTGAAATAAATGTTGAGCCGTTCAGACGATACAGTGGCTACCGGAGCCTACTGAGGTACCAAAGGGCCCGGTTTCGAATCCCGGAGTAGGCATGGATGTAAACTGTGTCTCTTAATAAGAGGCCACGGTGGCCGCATATTTGGTGCCTCCAAAATAAAATGACCACCGCTTCCGGTCTTAGTAGGGGGCGAAAGCCCAGAAATGGCTAGTGCCCGGATAAAAAACATGTTGATGTTTACAAAACATACTACAATATGAAGTAGCAAAATATTTCGTTTAAACATAGTGTAGAGGCATCAGGTATTTTTGAAGCAGAAGTACATGAAAAATAAACAATCCTCTCGCCGGGACTCGAACCTGAACCTTTCCAATACGCGCCGAGTGTGCTAACCGTTACACCACGAAGGCATGCTGGAAGGAGGAGGAAAATAATAAGATAATTAGTCCAAAGGGATTTGAGTCCCGAAGGACTATTACTTTCGTTTTGGCATTTTGCGTTGATTCACTATAAATGTCCGTTTCACTTTTCAAACTGTTGCCAGCAAATGTTAGAGTCCTGCATTCTACTTGAAGAAATTAAATAATGAAAAATCTGAATAAATGTATGCATATTTGTTGCATTCTCATAAAGCAACGGTATCTAGAGCCATCGAATTTTTAATGACGTAATCCTACTGCGAATATGGGCATATGAAATCCAAAATTTGGAATTTGTTTTATTATCGAATTCATATTTTGAAAACGTTAACGAATTTTTGAGTATCAAAGTCAACGATTTAAAAGCGAGCAATGGCAACACTCTACGGGGGGAAAAACCTTTTTATCTCCAGCGCGTCGAACTGTGTATCGGAAATTCTAAAGATAGGCTCATTTTAAAATTATTTTGCGACATTGCTATATAACTAAATTTTATGGTTTAAGTGCAAAGAACATGATATTTAATAAATAAAGGTAACACACAAAACGTTAAAAAACGCCCCTTTGGACGTAATTTAAAATCTGAAACATTTAAGTTTTTTTTTTTTTTTTTTTAATTTATTTTATTAGACGTACTCACGATTAGTTCATTTTCGTTTAGGATTGTTTTGCTGTGACAAATAAAAACTGATTGTTAGAAGCAGAAATTTGCTAGAAATTCAACGCACTGATCTGTAATTTTTTTTGCAGTTGCAAACAACGGGTGTGATTATAGTGGGCAAAAATAATTGTGAAATACAAGATCGCTTATGTTTGTAATTATTTTTTGTTTACTCGGCGATTTTACTTCGATAAATTTCACAGTTTGTTTATTTGTAATGCCAAAGGGTCATTAGCCCAAAAGGCTATTTGTCTTGAAACGGCTTTTGAGTTAAAGCACTTAAATATTTATTTTTTTTTGAAATTATTGCCACCAAATATTATCGCATGTATTATAGTTAGAGAAACTAAATAATGAACACTTTGCATGAATCTATGTATGTTTCTCGTACTCGGGAAAAAACGAGTGTACCTACAGTCTTCAAATTTTGAGTAATACAGGAGTACACTCAAACGTGGCCACCCGGAAGCTCCGATTTGGAATTTCGAATTTGTTTTATTTATTTCATATTTTGTAAAATTTTAGATGAAAAACTCAATAATTTCAAAACGAGCAGTGGCAACAACTCGCGCGAGGCTGTCTATCGGAAATTCTCGATATGCTGTTTTTAAATAATTTTAGCTCAAAGACTCTCGAAATGTGTATGTGTCTGTATATGGAAAAGAAAAAAAAGTTCGTTTGGGCGTAATGTAAAATCTGAAAGCTTTCAGATTTTTTTTATGCATTTATTTAAGTTGTAAAAGTTTTCCTCCTTCCTTCTTGGTGTAATTGAAGACACGTCCGGCAAGCAATCGGGAAGCCAAGAGTTTGAATCCCGTCAAATGCATAAGTGATTTTCTCACATTTTCTGCTCCAAAAGTTCTAAGTGACTCCACACGTGGCGCCAGAAGTAAAAAATGTCGGTGACGATAATTCGTAACCGCCTGAATTTGGCGATAGTGATCTCTCCTCCCCAGATGGTCTTTAGGTGGGGAAGAATCCAAAAGACATTCCTCTGTCCTGCCTCTGTACTATAATTGGGAAACTAGAATCCTCGCAAGAGTATAACTGGGTTTTCTTACTTCTTGTTCCTATAGATATAAATCTTGAAATAATTTTTTTATCGTTGTATGCCTTACCTATTTCTATGAATATTGTATTTGCATACCTAACTCCCGATGCATAACACTTATTAGCGATAATACTACAAAATTCAGGATTACTTTTACAAATTCAATATAGATGTTTTTTATGACTTCCTTGTACGGAGCAAAGGAAGTATTGAAATCGCGAAAATTTTTGGGTATCATACTTCAATGAAAATATTAATTTTGACTGCTATCGAATACAATTGAACAACATCTGTACGTAAGGATAGGATAAGGGACTCTTTTTCCCAAAACGGGTTGCAAAAATGATTTAAAATGGATCCGGAAGAGATTTTTTTCGTGACGTCTCTAAGTACGTAAAAAAGGTTTTTATGCCTTTTGTTAATCTGCATGCAATAGTTGTATAAATATCAACAGTTTAAAAGTTGTTTAAGTTCGGATAAACCTAACGTTTTACCATAGCAGCCATATTTATTTGCATTTGAAACTTAGCAGAATAGTGAATTAAGTCAATTTCTACCCCTTCAGTGTCTTTTTGCCAAATGGGATCAAAAATAAACTTTTCAGTTTTGAGCACCAAAATACCTGCCTTCTTGCCCGTCAGCAGAATTGCAAGTTTTTGAGTAGAAAATATAATTTAAATTGTAAAAATTGTTTTAACTGTATTTGTTGTTTTATATTTTTCTATATTTTTCAATTTTTTATGAAAATATTTTGAGGTTTTATTTATTTTTGCCTTGCTGCGAAGTGAGAACTGAATTAATTGAATGAGACATATATCTCTAATGAAATTCGAGGAAATAAGTTTAAATGAAATGCAGCAAAAAATGTGTATAATTTAATATTCCGTACAAGGAAGTCATGTGGTGTATACATCAGATTTTTTGTTCATGCACTAATCTTATTGATTAAACTTTCCTTTATTAACTAAAATTACTTCAAATAAATCATCGAAAAATTACGTTCTTTTCAACATCCTGTAGATCTTCCATCCGATATATCTAGGAGTATCTATAATGCAGTTTACTGATTTTTAGATTTCAAAAGTAGAACAGTGACTGATGTGATTTTTAAAATGGCAGTTATTGAAAACAGAAGTTTTAAAGATAAATAAAATAAGATTATTATCTGCAAACATTAAATACATCGAAAAATAAAAGTGATAGCGCCCACCAGCATTCGAGCGGTAAAGTCGCTAAACACTGGTAGTCCGGTGCCAGATTCGAATCACGCACACGGGCTGGCTGCATGCCCGTTTTGGTGATTTTCCCTATCTGTAACATGTATACGAAACAGTTTCCCTTTAGAAAGTTCTCCAAGAAGGCACCCCTTCCCTTAGGCAGATAGCTCTCGAGAGTTTTGCTGCAAAAAAATATACACCTATTCTGAAATGGCAATTTTTAATTTTGATGACAAATACATATAAATATACGTATATATATATTCATATTGGATGTACTCATGATATGTATATATATACTATTTTTTCGTGTGTATGTATATGAAATAAATGTATAAATCAAAATTATAACTTAAATTATGAATCGCCCCTAAGCTGGCAAGTGGATTTTCATATTTTGTTTTCGTTAGATTTCGTTAGTTTAATTACGACAAAGCACTCGAGGCCTTCGTGGAGGACTTTCTAAGGGACCTGGCTCGTATGCACGTTACACATGAAGAATAGCACGAAAACGCCCGTGAAACTATCCCGTTCGTCTGGATTCGAACCGGGAACGAACTACCAGTGTTCTTGAATTTTACCGATCGGCTGTTGGTGGATCTGTTTTCATTACGTGGCAGAGTAAACTTTCTGTCTAAACCGGTAAATGGACTGTGACTTTTCAAGTACACAATTGCTAAGTACTGTTTTAACATTTTATTCTAGATTCTAAATATTCTAAATTTTATTATATGATATATTACATATTATTCTGAATTTCATTTTCTATATTATAAGTATTATTTTAAATTGTCATATGATATATTCTATTTTTTAAATTTTATTCCAAGTTTGGAAAATTCCAAATTTTATTATATGACATATTATGTATTATTCTATACTTTATGTATTATTCTATATTTTCTGTTGTTTCCTATATTAAGTATTATTCTAAATTTGGCATATGCTATATGCTATGCTAGCCTAATGTAAAACTTGTTTTGTTAGGTTTCGCCCCTTTCCCAAAGGTACAAAGTGTTCGGAATCTGGTCTCATCCAGCAGGCTAATAATTGATTCACTCACTACACAGTAACTCTTTTAATGACCCTTTTTCTAGTTTTCTTCTTTTTCTTCTTATAATCTTTCTCCCTTTTTAGTTCTCCTCCCTTAATAATAAACTTCTAAACCTGTTTCTAAAGAACATCCGAGAAACACCGAGAAAGAAGACATATATTAAAACGTGTCAGAGGAAAAAAAATTAATCTATTCCATTTCTAAGCATGCAAACTGCATTTCTTTGATATTTAGGTCGAATGAAAGATTAGCATTTTAACTAATTTCATATCTTTTTCTTTTTTTTCATTTCGTCTCATTTTCTCGTTCTAGATGTATGTCGTCTAAATTAAAAAACCTAAGAAATTTACAGGGTTTTTTTTGAAATGCTGAATTTCATCATAGATGAAATGGGCATCCATACGTTTAGAATGCCCCATAGGAAATTAAGCAACGTAAATTTAAGGTTTCTGTAACGTGCGTAACAAATTAATTTACGTATATAATTTCAAAATTTAACACAAATCTAAACATTTCAGATTATAAAAAATTCCTCCAAGAATTGCAATATGTTTACTTTCACAAAACTATTGTTAGAAATTTTTACATAGATAATTTTAATGAAATTACATGTAAAATTGTTGTATTTTAAAGCCGACAGAAGTGATGCTGTGCTGGAAAAACAGAAATACAGTCTTATTTAACATTGAGTAAATGGCTACTGAGTAAACGGTTTTGGCGACTAATTTTGTTGCCAAAATTGGAGAGAAATAACCAAAAGTCGCCACACCAAATTCTGTTCAAAATAATGGAGTTTGCATTCGTATAGAAATATTTCATAACTAAAAGAATTAGCTGTGGAATATCTCTAATTTTGTAGTTATAGGATAGGGAAAATGACAAGAGTTGGTGTGCATAATGCAGTTTTTTGAGCTCCGAAAGAGATTGCCTGAACTGAAATATTATAAAAAAAAATAGATAACATCTATAGGCCTTTCTGATTTTGTATTAATCCCAAAGATGCTTTCTTTTTTTTTTTTCTTTTTTTCATTTATACACACATACACGTTTCGAGAGCATTTGGGCTAAAATATTTAAAAACAAATTAAACAAGGCATATTAATGTATTAAATGAAAATTAAATGTATTGATAACACGTCGTGTTTTTAAATAAATATTAAAACTTTTGTACATTATGATTTTCTGTTTAAATTGAGACAGAAATAAAATTAATTTTGTAGTCGTAAGTTATAAAAACAATTTCCATATCTGTTACCTGTAAAATTTGCATTTCAAATTGTTGTTCCATAGTCTTTTCAGATTTCACCTCAATCGATATGTTTAATATTCACATCAATATCCTACTTATACTGAACTTGTTTTCAATTCTTCTACACACATAAAGATCTAGTTAGTCGCATATATATTTCTTAATTACAAACTATAGTTTTCTACTTCATTAGTAAATTTAGTAATTGTTGAATAAATTCATTAATAATTCCTTAACTGTTGAAGTAACATTTGGTGCTACTGTAAAACATATTCGTATGAAGTTGACTCCTGTACATACTGAAATAAAAAAATCTTTCAGCCCGTTCGCGGGATTCGAACCTCGGACCGAACTACCAGTGTTCAGCGACTTTACCGCTCGGCCGCTGGTTGGCCTCGATTTGATAATGAAAATAAGAATTTAGAAAGGTTGAAAATATGTGCCCAACTACAAAGTCTTCCAAAGCTAAGAAAGAAAATTTAAATATTATTAGCCTTGAAGGAATTAAAATTTATCCTTTAATGCACGAATAAAGTGCTATTCAAATTCTTTAAAAAATGTCTCAAAATTATTTTCTACAAATAAGAAACCACTCTTTACTAAGTGTAGTATTTTATTAGCAATTTATAAAAATACGTTAGAATTGTGCTGCTCTTGATCTGAACACAATGTAAATTAAGCCAGCCTGGCTAAAAAAATGTGGCTAAATGCCTGTAAAGAGTCTCTTGTTGGTTTAAGTCTTGGGGAACTTACGACAGTATAAACTTCTCCGGCTTTGTCCAGGTTTCGATAGAGAATACTCACCGGGATGGATTCAAATGTCTCTTACCTTTTCTTACTCTACGGCAATTCTTTCGAGACGAACAGTATTTTAAAAGTGCCCCCATGTCCCATATATGACATTTATGCCTTCCCTACAGCACTCCACGTAATGATATTTATACCTTTCCTACTAGGTGTCAATACGATGGCCAATTTTTATTATATGTGGTTATAGCATATATATATATATATAAGAAAATCTGCTGATATCTGAGTCACTACTATAGCTATCGTCACCAAAGTTTTTACAATTCTTTTCTGGGTCCTGAAAAAGGTCTACGTCTACTTTAAAATAAATCTGATGTGTACACCACATGACTTCCTTGTACGGAATATTAAATTATACGCATTTTTCTTGCATTTTATTTAAGTTTATTAGATTGAATTAAACCTACTTCGCTGACAGCGCATAAACCACAATAGAATAAATGCATTCTTTAAAATTCACTTTGTTTACCATAGCGACACTCTGGCGCTAGGTTTACTTAACAGAATTATATTTCATTCATATTATAACTCAGAATGCACATAATGTATATCATTTAAAGAATTATCTAATCGTTGCCACATGTTCTATTCAAATACTATAATAAAGCTAGACTTATGTATAAAAGAAATTAAGCAAACAAAACAAAAAAGAAACAGCTTTTCACAGACGATTGAGTATTTCTCATTCAATTAATTCGGTTCTCACTTCGCGAGAAGGCAAAAATACATAAAAATTCAGAATATCTATATTAAAAATTACGAAGTAAATCTTGAACACTTATTTCCTCGAAAAAACTCCAGAAAGGATTAAGCATGATTTAATTCGCAATAATAAATGAAGGCGTTATCTTTGTTGTTGCGAAGCTTAGTCTCTCTAGATTGGCAACAAATCCACTAGTCTCCCGTTTCAAATGTAAACATCAATGGCCGCCATTAAAAAAGGCTTAGCGGCAATTAAACAACTTTAAAATTGCTGATAATTCTAAAAATATTGCACAAAGATTTACTAAAGGCATAAAACCCTTAACCGGAAGATAAAAACAACATAATTCAATCATTTTTAAAGCAAAAAATGTACAATTTACAAACATATAAGAGTAAAGAAACTGAGATCACTGAGCCGGGTAACAGAGTTGATATATATATATATATATATATAAATATATTTATATACGTTTGGTGCGGCCGATTGCAACCAAAATACGAGGTGCACATCTACGTGTTATAGCAGTCCTGTATACAAAATTTCAACGTTCTGAGGCTACTCGTTTTTGAGTTATGCGAGATACGTACGTACATACGTTCGTACAGACGCCACGAAAAATTCTCTTCAGAATTAATTTTAAAGCAGTTTTATAATTTTTTTTGAAGGAAAAGAATATTTTATTCTGTCCTTACGTACAGATATCACGCAAAAACATCGTTAAATTGCATTCGATAGCGGTCAAAATGGATATTTTCGTTGAACTATGCTGCCTAAAACTTTTCGCGATTACAATACTTACTTTTTACTTCGTACGAGGAAGTAAAAAGTAGCTAAAATCAGAGATAACTCGGGAAAACGACAATTTTCACCCTCATTTTTCCGAGTGGCAACAGTCTCGCAAGCTGAAGATCTGCTTTATTTCGAAAGGTGTAGCAATCGCCAAAGATTAAATACATTATTCCCGATTCCAAAAATTCGTGGGAAGCCACTTCGATTATTCCCATCTTCGTACGACTTTAATCAGCCGAAATATTAATTAAAAACTCTGAAAGCGGTAATTTTCGCACTCCCGAGTGGCAACGGTCTCGCGCATTGGAGATAAAAATGGTTTATTTTGAAGTGTTGCCACTGCTCGCTTTCAAATTGTAGAGTTCGTTAATTAAAAATTTATACGTTTTATGAAATCTATACATATAAAGAATACCTGTTTGTTCGCGTTATCTATTTGTGATCAGTTATGATAATTTTTTCGCTACATTTAATTACTAAAATTGAATATAGGTGAAATATTGGATGGAACTCGAGAGCTTTTACGATCATTTGATCAGAAAGACGAAAATCATTAAAAACTGCGTGCCACTGTTGCTGATATAATGGGAGAGAATTAGCTTATTCTTCTATCAAAACTTTTTATGTGGGTTCCATATCGCATGAGACTGAAACATGTATGACTATGAATCATATTTTTTGTATCATTACGTTCTCTGTGTTGTTAAATACATTATTCTCAATTTAACGTAACTGGCATCGGTACTTCCGCTAGTTATGGTTATCAACTATTCTATTTCAAAAAGATTAATATCATTGAACTCTTAGCAAAAACAGCCAGTAGTATTAATACTAATAATACATTCGTTAAAATTTTTCTTCGACTAATTAAATATTTCAGAACAGGTGTTAGTTAATTTCACTGAGAGAATGTAAACTATCAAAAAATGAATGACAATGTAACATGAAGGGGAATACTTATTAGATTTCAATCCTTGTTTTATATAAATGACGGGCCGTCGGCTAACGTCCAACCAAAACTGGTACTTTGTAATGTGAACAACATTTACTCTGAGATATTAACTTCGAATGCATGACATACTTATGACCGTGTTCTCTGACGAAGAGAAAAAAATAATTGTAATAAAAAATCTTCTATTGAGAGCAATGAATCTGATCACAATTGAATTACAATTCAGGGTAAATACTAATTCATAAGGAGATATGATGAGCTGTATGTTGCCCATAGTACGCAAATGCTTTCATATTGGAAACCCAATTACTCGTAATTACCAATTACCACAAACCTCGTCTTTGGCCACTAACATTTAAAACCCTCCAATAATTAAGGTAAAATAACATGGAAAACAAATATTAATTTAGAAATCAAACAACAAAAATTATTCAAAGTTATCCAAAAAGCATCTTCCATTGGTGAAGTGGATTTTTTAGAAGCGTTTCACATTAAAAAAAAATCTTTCTGTTATAGTTAACGACCCTAATTCAAATCCATCTTTACCTTCAGTATTTAAGGAAACTATGTTTTAGTTTTCTTGTTTCATCAATAGATGGCGCCAGTAACTTAACTCCTGTCCAGCCATTCTTATCTTACCCTTTCTTATCACTGTATGGCCCACCAGTGGCCGAGCGGTAAAGATGCTGAACACTGGTAGTTCGGTCCGAAGTTCGAATCCTGCGAACGGGCCTGCATGGTCGTTTTCGTGGTTTTCCCCATGTGTAACGTGTATACGAGCCAGTTTCCCTTAGAAAGACCTCCACGAAGGCATCCCTCCCTTTAGGCAGATAGCCCTCGTGTGCTTTGCCATAACTGAATAGTCCTAATCCATATCACTGTATTTTATCTCGTTCATTTGCATTTTGGCAGCTGTGGTGACTGTTCGTTATAACCATCCAAACTAATCCTGCGAAGATTTGAAAATATAAGGCTGATTTTTGTTGTTTGCCTTCTAAATTAACCCTCCAATAAGTTAGAACATTCATTCTTGAACTGTTCTGACCCACGGCTAGAAAATCATACACATTTTCAAAATTACAAAAATGCATGTAATATTTAGATTTAAATTATTTTTAAAATTCATAAATTAACATACAGAAAATATAGAAAGTGATAACTTGAATAAAAGTAATTTTTTATATTCATAAACTGAAATTGAATACTTAACAGCTGAGTAAAAAGCTGACGTGCATTCCCCGTGAAACTATGAATATCCCCCTGGTTGGGAGCCTTTGAGCTAGAGCGACTAGGCCAAGAACACTCTCAGTCACAGTAAAGGTCGACATATTGAGCATCTAACTTCACCGACTCGCAATGTTTGACATACAACTGAATTACACAGACGCATGGCATCGCATTGCATTTCTAAAAGTATAGCTTAGCTAACTACTATGTAGCAATATAGTTGATTAAACACACGTGGGCAATATATAAACATAGAATCAGCGAGCAAAATGTACATAATAAATAAAAAAATAAAATACACAAGAATCTAAATTACATACAAAAAAAAAGAAAATCCGAAAGCTTTCAGATTTTATATTACGCCCTAAAGGGTGTTTTGTAACGTTTTGCGTGTTACCTTTATTTATAAAATATCAAGTTCTTCACACTTAAAATACATAAAATTCAATTCAACAGCAATATCACAATATATCTAAAGACAGTATATCTTTAGAATTTCTGTTATAGTCTCTGGCGCTGGAGATAAAAATGTGTTTTTTTTTCGTACAGTGTTACCATTGCTCGTTTTGAAATCATTGAATTGGTTTAAAAAAATTTTTTTAGAGAATTTTAAATACATAATAAAACAAATTCGAAATTCAAATTTGGGACTTCCAAGGGCCCATCTTCGGTTGGAGGACTATGTTATTTGAAATTTGATGGCTCCAGTTACCGTTGTTTCTTCACTATACGAGAAACACTAATGCAGATTCTTCATTGTTTATTTTATTTAAATACTAGCAGCTGCCAGCCTTCGTCTGGCTTTTAAATGTACCGCAAAAATGGCTGAAGGGAACATCAAACGTTAAATTGAAAAACTGCGCAGAATTTTACTCTGCAGAATAACTTCATAAAACAAAAGTATTATTTATAATAAAATTACAATGAAATAAGCAATATCCCTTAATACAAATATTAATTATCCTAATAAATAAATTAACCAACTTCCCTTTGCAAAATTTTAAGAACTCAAATGGTATAAAGGAGGTTAAGAATTTTGTTTCCTAAAAAAATCACTCAAAACTCTTAAAAACAGTGAAATGAGCAATAAATAACATAAAAAAAAAAAAATTCTGAAAAGCAAAGTATAATTATATTTTATCTTATATTTTAAAGAGAAAAAAATTACAATGAAATAAGCTATATCCCTTAAAACAAATATTAATTATCCTAATAAAAAAAATTAGCCAACTTGCCGTTGAAGAAAAATAATCATCCAAAACTTTTCAATATCTTGTAGGGTTTATATTTATTTTAACTAACATTTATTTTAAGTTTAAGCTATCTTTCCTGTCAAGCCTTTACTTTCCTCTAGAATTGTCAATGCCAGAGTATGTAAATTGTAGTAGAACGAGCAGTATATTCAAATTTTAGCAGAAATAAGTTGATTTTAAATAGAAGGGAAACGAGATTGTATGTGTGCTTCTTCAATCCCTAACGTGAAGGTTGCTAGGTATTGTAGAAATTTAAGAACCGCGCGTTTCGGCCTGTGTGCCTATCTCGGCAGTTCGTTGAATCGTTCAACTGCTTAATCAGTAAGCTTGCTGAATCTCAGCTGTATTTTAGAACGCGGTTAAGTTAGTTACGATTTCACAGCCTGATAGGTAGTGATCTAGTTGTTTATTCATCTTGTCATTAATTTTTAGTTTCACAGTTCTGTTTTTGTTGAACTGCCGGTTCAGCGTTGTTTGTGAGCGTCAAGTGAACGCAGCTGTTATTTCTAAAGTGGAATAAAAATGGATTTAAACCCTTCTTACGAGTTTGTGCAATTTACAGTTCATAGCAGTCACTGCCATAGTTGCTGACAAGTTGAGGCCACGCAACACCAGAATCTTACAAACAGTGAAATAAGCAAAAAATAACATGAAAGCAACTCAAAACACATAAAATTCCGCCCAGAATTTTACGCTACAGAACAACTTTATCAATAAAAATGTATAATATATATATAAATGAGAATGAAATATGCCAATCTCTTAAAAAACAGTGACATAAGAAATACGATGAAAAATTGTTGCCAAACGCATATTTCTAAAAGAATGAAACTATTCAAAATGATGCGATTCTATTAAAAATCTATCAATAACAATAAGAAAGGAAAATTGTTGCCAAAATCACATTTTTAAAGATGCGAGATGTGAGAAGTGTACTCGGAAGCTTCTCATTAAATTTGTTTAAGAATACAAAATATTATCATTTTTCCAAAATTCTTTTTGTAAAAGCAGTCGCAAGGATGAAAGTTTAACGTATCCAAAAATCAAAGAAAACTAAACTGTATGTTTTTAAAAATAAACTTTTTTAGAAAAAAATCCTGTTAAAAAGGTGTTAAGCTCACTTTGCTAAATAAATTCCTATTTAATCGATTTATTGAAACACTAAATTTATTTTTAAGTTCGTAAAATAGGTAAGTGCCTACGTTTCATGACGATGTGAAAATGGAGCTTTCCTATAGCCCATTATGTCTCAAAATGACGCGATTTCGTCACAAAACATAAAATAAAAAAAAATTCGAATTTCGAAAAAATCGCTTCGAGGTGCACTGGCTCTTCTCTAGATGCACCTATGTACCAAATTTTGTAGCCTTGGGTCTATTAGCTTACGCGCAGCGCGAAGACACACACACACACACACAGAGACTCTTTCTTTTATTTATATGTAGAGATTTATAATATTTGTGATAATATTTGTTGGGAACAGTTATAAAAGTGAATCGACGAAAATGCCGTTTTGAAATTAATAGCCGTTCTGGGCTAACGCCCTTTGGACTAATAATTACTTAATTCACAACAAAATATATATGTTTAACAATGTTCAGTATTATTGAAATATATGATTACAGCTTGTATTTTTAACGCACTGTTTTGCACTAATATCTTTGTAGAGCATTTAATGTAACGCATAATTATTATTTCATTGATTTAGAGTTTTTGATATTTATTTCGATAGTTTTTGCTGTTTAAATAAAAATTAAATTTTTTACTGTTGAATTTTCGAGGTCTGAATTATAATTCTTCATTCTAGTCAAATTTATCGTATGCTATTCTATGCTAACAGAATTATATTTTTAATTTTATTTGGTGTATTCAGTTTGTAATGCATTGTTGTTTAGTTTGTTTTCCTGCATTTTTAAAAACTGCTTATCTTCATTCAGGGCTTGTATCAATATTTTATATTCAAACTCCATTTTATGAAATTTTTTAATTTACCAAAAACCTTAATTAGTACCGTTCTTCGGTTAAAAATATTGGTTATGTGTTAATCGTTTAAATGTGACAAAGCGTACAAATGTTACCCGTTTAAGGGAGGATTCATGAAGGATTTTATAAAGGAAACTAATCCGTATTCACATTAGATACAGGAAAAAATAAGAAATGAATCTAGCCCGCTTACTTGGGATGGAACGGGGATCAAACTACCATCATTCAGCAGTTTTAACCACCCGGTTACCCGGAGAACTCCCTGACGAAAGAAATCCAAGCAAGGATGCGAGCGAAGAGGTGGAAAGTAAACGTATAGTACAAAGAATTTTATGTAAAGATGGAGGAAAAGTACGACAAAGTTATCGCATTAAAAGCATTTTTTTTTTGGTTGTTTTGCCAAATTTTGGGATTTTCTGCTTTTAAATTATTTTGCGAAACTTACCGTGTGGTAGACAAAATGATGGTTACATTCGCTAGATAAAGTTTATGGAAAAAAAAACCAAAACAAAATGGTGTTGCGTTGCTCTTAACTTTATTAGTCCAAAGGAGCAATTTGCCCAGAAGGACTACTAATTTCGTTTTGGCATTTTGCGTTGAAAACCTTAAATTTCGGTTCACTTTTCAAATTTTTGCCACCAAATATTAGATGATAAAGAATTTGCAAAGAATATATAACAACATCCTTTATCGTAACCCTCATACAGCCTCAGATATAGTCTAAACAGACTCTAGTTTGATTCCACAAGCTATTCTTGACCGAGAACTAGAAGGTACATCTTGGTTCTTGAGAATTGAAACGCGATTGATGGAATTGCGATTCCTTGAATTTGGTTTCTAACACATGGCTAATTTTCCCAATTTACAATTAAGCCCTATTTTACTTAATTACGTAGTCTCCTTAACTATCGGTTGAACAAAACTATTAATTATACAAAATTTATTTGCTTCACGAGCCTTTTCATGCTTTTTGCTTCCGAACGTTTCGGCTCCATTCGCTCCAGTTGTTTGGTTGAAATCTTCTTTACATTTAAACATAGCAGCTTAATAACGTTGGACTCAGTTCTTCAACCGGATGAGCCCACCAGTGGCCGAGCGGTCAAGTCGCTGAACACTGGTAGTTCGGTCCGAGGTTCGAGTCCCGCGAACGGGCTGGCTGCATGGTCGTTTTCGTGGTTTTCCCCCATGTGTAACGGGTATACGATCCAGTTTCCCTTAGAAAGTCCTCCACGAAGGCATTCTTTCCCTTAGGCAGATAGCCCTCGAGGCTTTGCCATAATCACACACACACACACACTTCAACCGGATGATGAAGTTACGAGATTTCGATGCCCACAACAAAGTTCAGTTTAAATTGAAAATACAACCCGATTTCTCAAGCTGATAATTAATGTTAGCGAGAACGCATTCGGAATGAAAACGGAATTCGGAACCTATTCGATTCTCCAGTTCCCCAAAAAAACTTTTTATCAACCCTTATACCCGTTTTCAGCACACATTTAGTTTAAAAATGTCAGAATTATAG
Source organism: Stegodyphus dumicola (assembly GCF_044657685.1). Taxonomy (NCBI): domain Eukaryota; kingdom Metazoa; phylum Arthropoda; class Arachnida; order Araneae; family Eresidae; genus Stegodyphus; species Stegodyphus dumicola. Next base: position 761,358 of record NC_140772.1, on the reverse strand, counting down.
ACACCACAGAGATGTGTTCGATTAGAAAGGAATCAATCAAAAATTTCTTCAGAAGTTTTTGAATTACGTTGCATACTGTGAACTTCGAAATCATAGTTCGGACTTAAAACAAAATGTCATTTTATGAGTTTCACTTTTCAAGCTGTAGCCACCCAATTTTACAGCCCTGTATTATATTTAAAGAAATTAAATAATGAAAAATCTGCATAAATGTACGTATGTTTTTTGCACTCTGATAAAAAAAAGGTACCTAGAGCCATCCAATTTTGAATAACGTACGTTTCCACCTGAAAATGGGCATCTGGAAACAATTATTAACAAACTCGACGATTTCAAAGCGAGCCGTTGTACGGAAAAAAAAAAAAAAAAAAAAAAAAAATTATCTCAAGTGCGCGAAACTGTGTAACGGAAATTCTAAAGATAGGTTTATTTAAAAATTATTTTGGGATATTACTGTTGAACTGAATTTTATGGTTTAAGTGCAAAGGACATGATATTTAACAAATAAAGGTAACCCACAAAACGTTAAAAAAAGCCCCTTTGGGCGTAATGTAACCCACAAAACCCTTTTACAGTTTTATATTTTATTGATTTGATTTTTTATTCATTTTTTGTATTATTTCTTTATTTTTTTTATTTTACGAATGTTAACGAGTGTTCAAAAATAAAAATCACAAATTTTAATTCTTAAAAAGTTCAATTTTGATTAATGTGATGATCGCCTTTTATGTATGTATTGATGCAATTTTTAAATATTTAGTATAAAATTACTTAAATTAATTCCGAAATCATTTCGTTCAAAAATATTTTCGTGGTAAATTATTCACTTCTTAGTAAGAAGAGAGAAAGGTCTGTATTTTATTTATTATTATTGTTATTTTTTTCTCATTTTCTTTATAATAATATATGGCAGTGCCATTTTGTGGTAACGTTTGCAAAAAGGTATTCTAACACATAACTTATGCGGGCAAAAAGTATATTACGTGACTAAATAGAACGAGATGTTTTCACTTACCAGGCAGTGTTATTTAAAAGCAATTAAGCTGAAACACTTTGACTAAACATTAGCTTCCCCCGACACTTTCTTTAATATTAGCTAAAAAAATTGTGACCAAAGCCTTGTATGTCTCCAAAATGTATGTTTGTGTGTAGAATTAGTCTTAAAGGAAATGCATCCAAGCTGTGTTTTCTTAACACCTTAAAAAGCAAAGAAAAAGATCGACAATAATAACAAAAGGTAAACAAATTCGGAATAAGAAAAAAAAACTGATATTTCTTCATACCTCGAAATATTCGGCACTTATTTCCTTTCAGTTTATACAGAATTCGAAAGAAAATTCTTATCAGCATTTCTCACAAATGTAGACTATAGAATTCTGCTTCAGTATTTGAGAAGCATGAAACTTTCTTTTCATATTATATGAAAAGGTTGTATCTTTTTGTCAGTGTGCCACGAAAATAATGATCAGCTTTCTACCTAGTGAACTAGAACTCCATCCAATCCGCTTAAACGAAACCTAATTTTATTTAGATTTATTATGTAGTGTACAGCAAGACATATGCTTTTTTCTATCATTTCGTGAAAGAAGGACCAGATAAGACTTCGAGAAAGTTACTTCGACTGCTTCTACAGGAGACGGACATGCAGTATTACATTTGACCATGACAGAACGTTGAACAGAAATTCCAAAAAGCAGACCTCGTTTCAGGCAGATGATGGAAAAACTCAAAGACATGGTCTATTTAATTATGTCAAAGCACACTAGGGCTATCTGCCTAAAGGGAGGGATGCCTTCATGGAGGACTTTCTAAGGGAAACTGGCTCGTATACACGTTACACGTAAGGAAAATCACGAAAACACCCATGCAGCCTGCCCGTTCGCGGGATTCGAACTTCGGACCGAACTACCAGTGTTCAACGACTTTACCGCTCGGCCTCTGGTGGGCACCTCAAACACATGAAGGATGGAATGTAAGATCATCTAAAGTGTTTCTACACTCATGTCCATAAATTAAGGATAATGCAAAATCCGGCAAAGGAAGAGTTAGAAGCAAAACAAATTTGACTTATTTGTAAAGCTTATTTATTAAACAAAAGGTAAAGAACAAAAAAAGATGCTATATGTTTGATATTATTAAAAAAATTAGCGATTTTTTCTCCCTGGAGCAAATTACAAAAAACCAATATTACATGGTTGGTATGATTGTTAATGCATTGTATGTCTCCTAGACGATGCCTAGGCATGCTGAGTATAAAATTATCGATTTGATCTTGGGGTGATATTCTAAAGATCTTAAGTTTTACTAACGTTTATTTTAAATCTTTACTATCACTTCTTATTTTCTACTTCCGGCCAGAATTAAAAGCGTTAACTTATTTATGCAAAGTTTGTCTGGCGAACGCCAAGTATTTAAGTTGTGGCCTTTTGCCAAGCGAGAGAGAGGAAGCAGTGAGTCAAAGCAGGCCGCTTACCTTAGAAGTTACGCAGTTGCTGTTTGCCTTCCAGGCCAGAGGTTTTAATCCTCTTGATAAATTCAAACGTATTGTAGTGTCCACAGTCTCTGTACTACATACGCTTCCTGTTATTATAAGGCCAATCTTCCACGTGTATTATTCTAAAGTTAAATTAGAGTTTAGTTTTATTTTTATACTTTTACGTTAGACCCCAAGTAGCGGGTCAGTGTATTCCGAAGTACGGAAGTTCTTGTATATAGAGAAAAATAAAGGGTTTTGTATACCCTTCGTCTGTATCCTGTCTACTTACCACAACTAGTGAACATAGCTTTAGTAAGCTCTCTGTTCCGAGTCAGGTCATTGTATGTTCCCGAAGAAGGTAAGAAGGAACATTGATCCTGATAGTGGCGCCCAACGAAGAAGAATAACCATGGCCGAATTTCAAGAAGAACCTGTGCTGCCTGCAGAAACGGCTCAGAATCCAGAAATGCCAGCTGCCGCCCTGGAAGGATTTGGTTACATCGTCCAGACCATGCGCGCTTCGATGAAACCAGAAGCAACATTTAATGGAAACTCACCGGTAACCAGTTTTTTGGAAAAATTGGATGACCATTTCATGCTCTACCCCGTGCACGACTTTCAAAAAGTTACCTTAGCTACCAGCGCTTTGAGGGGCCAAGCGCTTAACTGGTTCAAATGTATAGGCAGAAGTCTCTTGGGTCAAGCAGGAAGTCCCACCTATACTTACGAAAATTTCAAGACTGCCCTACTAAAAGCCCTCCCTGTTGTAAGGGATCGTGCGAAATTAGAAACGGAACTTTTTAGTATATATCAACAAAGAATCGAAAACCTCTCGAACTTTATTTTAAGAAAAATTCACGTTTTCAAGCTCTTGTATGGAAACCGTCCTGATCCTGAAATAATTCAAGTGATTGTGCCGAGGTTACTACCCCAAGTGCAAGACTTTATTGAATTAAGAAATCCGACTACACTGGAAAAGTTATTTGAGCTAGCAATCCAGTTTGAAAGTAGAAGAACGGCGGACGTCGAAAGAAGACGCCAGTATCAACAGCGAAACCAATTTGGTACGCCAAGACTACAGCAAACTCAAGCACACGGCTACGGAGAAAAAGCGAATCAGTGGGCAAGGAAACCCGAGCATTCAAAAACAGCCGGCGAACGTCGACAGTTCAATAGCAACCCAGGAAAAAAGTCTCAAGGCCAGTGGAAAAAGAAGGAAAGCACGGAAAGGAAAAATAATTTAAACTAAAACGGATTTCTGCTGACGAGAGGGTGCGGAAATCCGAAGGTCACAAAAACCCCTCTTCCTATAAGTTAAATACAGTAATGGTGAAAAATCTGACTCTTCCGAAGATTGAAGTCTTGGTGAATAATATCCCAGCCACCGCACTCCTGGATGCAGGCGCGCAGTGTTCCTGTGTGGCAGAAGATTTTTTTAGAAAGTATTTTCGGAAATACCGCATATATAATTCGGATAATACGACAGTGTTAGCGGCGCAAGGAGAACTATGTAAGTGTATAGGTAAAGTACCGCTATATGTCCGTATCAAGGACGAACAAATAAAGGTGATGTTTTTTATAGTAAAGAATCTGCAAGCACATTTAATGTTAGGGATAGATTTTCTTTCAGACGCACAAGCAACACTGGATTTTAATGAAGCGTCTCTTAAGCTGACAATGAAACCAGTTCGTACTGAAAAGGCTGAACCGCAGATGGTAAATCTTGACCACCTGCCTAATGACGAGCAAGAAAGAATCCGACAAGTGGTAAGTGAATTTGCTTCGTTATTTAGTGATATTCCAGGATTTACTCAGGTTACTAACCATAGTATTGACACCGGAGATGCATTGCCAGTTCGTCAAAAACCATACCGGTACGATAAGAATAAGGAAAAAATTATAGAATGGCATATTACCGATATGCTACGTAAAAAGATCATAACGCCCATCTCAAGTAGTTATGCTAGTCCGGTGGTTTTATGTAAGAAAAATAATGACTATCCTTTGGAGCATTCAAAAAGGTGGAGATTCGCTATTGATTACCGTAAATTAAACTCCATAACTAAATATCCGGTATATCCGTTACCGATCATAGAAGAAATTTTAAGGAACATAACATCCACCAAATATATGACGACTTTAGACTTAACGACTGGTTATTTTCAAATAGGGATTAGGCCTGAGGACGTGCCTAAGACTGCTTTTATAACCAAGTCTGGTACTTATGCATTTTTGCGTATGCCGTTTGGCCTTTCAGGGGCCCCAGCAACATTTCAGCGATGCATGGACATTGTGTTAAGACCTGTTCTTGGAAAGTCCACATTTATCTATTTAGACGATATCATTATTACTAGTGATAATCTCGACCAACATGTACAGGATTTAAGACAGGTGTTTTCTTTATTAAATGAGGCCGGTCTAAAAGTTAATGTCGAAAAGTGCAAATTTGCAGCCCCTGAATTAAAATATTTAGGTTACAAGATATCTCAGAAAGGAATAGAAACAGACGAATCAAAAATAATCGCTGTACAAAAGTATCCGACTCCAAACACGGCAAAGAAGCTCTCTTCTTTTCTAAGACTTTGTTCATATTATAGGTCCTTTATAAAAGATTTTGCGGCTATCGCTGAGCCATTGTTAAAATTAAAAAGGAAAAAGGCAAGATTCTCGTGGACGGCCGAAGCCAATAGTGCTTTCGAAAAATTAAAACAAGCATTAACGCAAGCCCCTGTGTTGAAATTTCCTGAAAAGGATGAGAATTTAGAAATTTCAGCGGATGCTTCGGATTATGCGGTAGGAGCGGTACTTTCGCAAAATCAGCAGCCCGTGGCATTTTTTAGCCGAACTTTAAATCAAACACAAAGAAACTATTCCGCGACCGAGAGAGAGGCACTTGCAGTTCTGTTAGCAGTGCAAAAGTTCCGAGTCTATTTTGGAAAGGCGCCGATAACAGTATACTCTGATCATGCGGCGGTAACTAGATTGTACTCAGGGAAAAATTTATCCCCAAGGTTAATAAGATGGGCACTCAAGCTGCAAGAATATAATCTGGTAATCAAGCATACCCCCGGAAAGGAAAATATCGTAGCAGATGCCCTGTCAAGAATTAAAATAGACGAACACGGTAATACCGTAAAGGTGGCAATGCTTACAGCATGTACAATAAATTCCCGAGAAACTGTAATAACCAAACTGGGTAAGGATCCTGAGTTTGGAAGTATTTATGAGTATTTGAAGGATCCTGAAAATTTTAGCCACCAAGATATTGTGGCGATAAGAAATAGGGCGGCCCATTACGAACTAATAGATGGTCTATTATTTTGTACAAAAACTACGAATTCCAACAACGAATTTCGACCTGTTGTTATCCCAGCTAGTCTTAGATTAAATATCCTGCAGGAGCTCCATGACAGCCCTTTAGCTTCTCATGCTGGTATTCGAAAAACTATCCAACGCGTACGCGAGGCAGTCTACTTTCCTGAACTGCAAAAGTTAACAAGGGCGTATGTCCAGTCCTGCCCAACATGTCAAGCAGTTAATTATATTAATTTCCGCCCGGCCGGGTTTCTAAATAGTATTAAATCCGAATTTCCAAATGAAATAATTGGCATCGATTTATTGGGCCCTTTCTCAAAAAGTCAGTTAAATAAAAGTCGCTATCTCCTTGTTATGGTTGATCATTTTAGTAAATGGACCGAAATTGTTCCCTTAAAACGAGCCTCCACGAAATTAGTTACTGATTCTATTTTAAATAAATATATTTTAAAATACGGGGCGCCCCTAAAAGTTATGTCGGATAATGGTCCTCAATTTGTAAGTAATATATTTGAAGACATGTGCCAAAAACTGGGCATACGTCATTTAAAAATGGTCCCGTATCGGCCGCAATCAAATATAGCGGAACGGGTCAATAGAAATATAGTGAAAATTATCCGTAGTTATGTTAAAAATTTTCATAAAAGCTGGGATAACTATGTCAATGAATTTGCTTTCGCCCTTAGGACCGCAAAACATGATACAACGGGCAAAACTCCTGCTGAGTTATTTTTAGGCAGAAAGATTATAACGCCGTTAGATAAATTATTTTATGTGCAACAAAGAGCCCCAGAATTTAAAATGGGTGATATAGAAAAACTAATTAAAGAAGCAAAAAAGAATACTGAAGTAGCACAGAGAAAACAAAAGCTGCATTATGACTTGAAACGACGGGGAGTAACTTATAAAATAGGGGATGAAGTTTTAAAAATTAAGCATTCACTTTCTTCAGCACCAGAAGATAAAACTGCCAAATTTTTTCCACGATTTGAAGGACCATATGTTATAGAAAAAATAACTCACGCTGTAGTAGTGTTAAAAGCCAGAAATGGTGAAACCTGTTCCGCAAACATTGATCAAATCAATCGCTACTTCGATCGTAATAAAATGCAAATCTTTTCAGATCTTTTGCAGGATCCGGCACGGTAGACACCGCAGGTACAAGCTCCAGAGGTGGAAAAACGACAAGTACAAGGGCAGGCCAATAAGAGACAGAAGCAAGTGAAAAGAAAATTGCCCCGCGGAAAAATTCAAGGTAACAAGAAAAAGAAGCCATTCCACCGTCCAGAAAAGAGAGTTCACGAACACCCCCAGAATGAAGAAGCGAGAAGGACGACGTATGGGAAGAGAACCAGGAGAAATGACGGCAACTATAACCCGGCTCTAAAACGGAAGATCTACTCATCCGACAGAACTCTCCGCAGCAAAAGTCGCCGAACTGCGGAATGGCCATCAGCGGCGGAGGAAAAAGTACAAGGAAAATTTGAACGGCCAGCAACGAGGTCCAAGCAAGAACACGAAAGAAGTTTCCCGGTTCCGCCAAGACCAGCTGCCATCAAATGGCCAAGACCACAAGCAGAGGAGAAAAGGAAGGTATTCAAGGGTGGCCGAACTGGTGAAAAAAGGAAGCTTCCAGAGGAAAGCACTGAAGGGCGAGCCCGTACAAGAAGGAGGATAAATCAAACTACTATCTGCAGTACCTTTAAAGACTGGGCCCAGAAAAGGATGTCTGAATATTTCAAAGATAAGTAAAATTTTATGTTACTTTGCAAACTTAAGTTAATCTTTCATTCTTACTGCAAGTGGCAGATTTCAAGAAGTTTTACCTCATGCGAGGTCTACCTTTATCGCCAAAAGGGCGAGAAATGAGTTGTGACCGATTTTCGTATTATGTTTTTCAATTACTCGCGCGTAAAACTAAAGTTGATGTATAATAGCGTTGTGTAAAAACTTAAATATTGTAAAAAGTTATTGTATAAATTTTATTTAAAACATTCTAGCAAGAAAGAAGTTTTAGTCTGAAAGACTTTTTGAAATGTATTATTTCAATGTAGAAAGAATTGGCACTTGTTTTGAAAAGAATAGAAGTTAACAATGTACTACTAATGTATGTTTTCAAATGTGTAAAATTAACGGCATGTTGATATGTTCTTATATACATGTGAACTGTTATTTTAAATGTTAAAAAATACCGTGATATGGTAAAAGTGAAAGTGATGTTAAAAATTTGTTATTCGTGTGACTGTAAAGACTAAATCATGGCGAATATGTGTTAAAGGTTGAATGATGTAGTTAGGCTCTCTGACGCTACACTTCAGAGTTAGCCACTTTCAGAATAGTACCTCAGGGTTTAGAGTTGAAATTAGGGTGTGTTAAGAGGTCTCGTTATGTTGAATTTTAACACGTTAGTGTTTTGATTGTAGGAGGAAGTGTGGCACACGTAGACAGAAACACATTCGTGTTTGGTGTTCTTTTACAACACATGTCAGAGAGCACGGGGAGAGATAATTAAATAGTCATGAATGAAATAAGAATGTTAAGAGAAGTAGAATTGTATATGTTACTTGCCATTTCATTGTGTAACATTTCATTAAACTAGTTTTCCTTCCAGATCTCTGGAAGGAACCAGAATTGAATAAAAGCTCCTGTTTAGATGCAGTACAGATGAAAAAAAATTCTTGTATATCCTGGGAGCTGCTATTGTAACAAATTTCTTTCTTTTAAATTTCTAGTTTCTAACGAAGTTATGATTGTAAAAGGTTGGCCTCGCGTTAGATTCTAGAGCTAAAAGTTTTCAACAAGGTCGTTTTAGACCTCAGTTTCAAACTAATTAACTCTGGCGGGAAGTATGTAAGGATCTTAAGTTTTACTAACGTTTATTTTATTTTAAATCTTTACTATCACTTCTTATTTTCTACTTCCGGCCAGAATTATAAGCGTTAAGGTTTTTATGCAAAGTTTGTCTGGCGAACGCCAAGTATTTAAGTTGTGGCCTTTTGCCAAGCGAGAGAAAGGAAGCAGTGAGTCAAAGCAGGCCGCTTACCTTAGAAGTTACGCAGTTGCTGTTTGCCTTCCAGGCGAGAGGTTTTAATCCTCTTGATAAATTCAAACGTATTGTAGTGTCCACAGTCTCTGTACTACATACGCTTCCTGTTATTATAAGGCCAATCTTCCACGTGTATTATTCTAAAGTTAAATTAGAGTTTAGTTTTATTTTTATATTTTTACGTTAGACCCCAAGTAGCGGGTCAGTGTATTTCCGAAGTACGGAAGTTCTTGTATATAGAGAAAAATAAAGGGTTTTGTATACCCTTCGTCTGTATCCTGTCTACTTACCACAACTAGTGAACATAGCTTTAGTAAGCTCTCTGTTCCGAGTCAGGTCCTTGTATGTTCCCGAAGAAGGTAAGAAGGAACATTGATCCTGATAATATTACACCACTCAAAAAGCAATGCTCTCCGAAGTTCCGGTAGACATGTAGGAGAAGGTTGACGGGCTGCAACTCGTCGGCCAAGCATGTCCCACACGTGCTGTACTGGATTCAAGTCCGGTGAGAATGCTGGCCAGTCCATACGGGGAATATCCTCCGATTGAAGGCATTCGCTTACGATGTTTGCACGGTGAGGACGGGCGTTGTCACCCATAAACACAAATTGTGCGCCCATGGCGCCCCTAAACAAACGTACATGTTGTTCCAGAATGACATCCCGATAGATTTGGCTTGTCATGGTTCCAATTTGAACATGCAGATCAGTTCTGAAACCCAGAATAATTCCACCCCAAACGAGCACTCCTGCACCACCCTAACTGTGTCGTTCAATGATGTTTTCTTGGTGGTAACGGGTACCTGGAGCTCTCCATATGAAAGTCCGGCGAGAATCGGACTGCAAGCTAAACCTGGACTCGTCGGAAAACATCACACAAGCCCACTGTTGTGGTGTCCACAATGCATGCTCTCTACTCCAGGCTAACCGCAGGCGACAGTGAGTTGTAGTAAGTGGAACGCATCTGACAGGTCTACGAGCAATCTTTCCTAAGCGTCTGTACACGTTCTGCCTTGAAATTGTCGTACCAGTAGCTGACGAGACAGGTCTGAGGCTGTGCTGCGCCTGTTTCTTTTGGCAGTAACTTCCAAATACCGATCCTCATGCGGCGTTGTAACTCTGGGGTGACCTGTGCTGTAACGCCTACTCACATTACCATCATCTTGTAATCGTTGCCAAAGCCTGGAGATGACACTCTGGGCAATTCCAAGTTCGTCTGATACTTCCAGTTGGGTACGCCCACATTCCAGACGGCCGATAATTCTACCACGTAAAAAATCATCCAAATGCGTCCTTTGTGTCATAAATATTCGGTTATTGCACTGAAATGCTTACAAAGCGCCTGCGAACAATTTTACTTCTTTGCCTGTATTCCTTATATATCACTCTCTTACACTCTCGTTGTGACGTACCATCGGTGTCATCTGGTTACTTCCTGAAATTTGCATATGATTCTTGAAGATGTGTATAGTGATTTTACAAGTGATATGTTTATTTTAGAGCTCGACTTCCGCGTGACTCCGAATTATCCTTAATTTATGGACATGAGTGTAGTTCATAGTAGCTCTCGAATAAATGGTGCACTTTTAAAACTAAGTAAATTCTTAATTTTAGATGTATGTTAAATTTTTCAGAAACACCGCACAAAATTATTTGTCAATGATATTCAGTTGAAAAAAAGTTTATGGGACAAATATTAAGAAAAATTTATTATTAAGGTATAAATAAATTGTAGTTTTTTTATATTAAATCATATTATTTCATATTCAAATTATTTAAATATGAAATCGTAAAACGCATTTCAAGTACTTATTTAAAATTCAAGTGTACAAACTTTTTTAAAGTTTCCTTTGGCCTAAAACAACTCTCAGCTTAGAAATTTAATTCAAAGAAAAACCTTATTTTCCAAGCTATAGGAAAGAGTTCTTTAAAATCTTCAGAATAATCTGCTTTGCAATAATTGTCAAAACTTAATATGATGATTTCTGCCTGAGTGGCTTTTGCTCTACACGAATTCGTTCTGCTGATATACAATATACTGAAAATATACTGAAAGAAAATTAATATATGTTAAGAGAGAGATTTTCTGCAAATGATTCTTTTATACTCAGGACGCTATTTAACGTTGCTTCTGTATTCACATAACCAAAAATTTTGTAGTCTTTTTTAGTAAAACAAGCAAATAAATCTGATCACAGAGAATCTGCTAAATTCCGAATTTTAATAAGTTTGATTAATTCTACTGAACACTAAATTGTTAATCTTTGGATTATGGTAATTTGGCGATTTTTTGGCGAAAATTTGGCGACCAACCCTGTTATAGCAACCTGCTAGTTTTTTTTTTCGGACGCCATTTTGTTTTCACGAAGTAAAAGCAATTTTTTTTTTAACTCCACATTTTTTTCCAACAATCTGCTAGCCGAATTACGCTTATGCTAGAACTTATGGAACAAAAATGCTTAATCATGACGAAGATTAGGTGCGAAATTAGGAGAAAGTGTAGAATCGCCATTGCTTGCCGCATTTTTAAAAAGTGTACATACACGGTATCCATGTACACGTCGACCTATTTTCACTTAAAAAAATATCCCAGAATTGCGCAAAAATGGCATTGCGCACACTCTTGACTTTATCCATGTACACTGCCAAAGTCCTAGCTAGTAACCTTTATCGCCTTATCAAAATGTCTCCAAACTACCTGTTACCATATTCCAAAGATTAGCCCACTAAATGTTTTTTTAACCTATGTGAGAATAAATAGTAGTAAAAAACAGCCATTAATTTTCTTGTGAACATTTCTTTATTAATATTAGTTAAAAAAAGACGGCAGATTTTTATATAATTTGATCATTATTATCATATTTTGCCAATTTTAACGAAAACAAAATTTAAGTTTTTTGTACGTATAACTAACTATAAGGGACCTCTTGAAACTATTTCTTCTTATAGTAAAGGTCTTATCTCGTTATAATAGTTACAAAATATATCGTTTATAAAAAGCGATTTGCAGTTTTCCATTTGATTATTTTTAGAAGTTTACACTATTACTGTTGAAAATTAGATTTAAATTATAACTGAAAAACTGATTTTCAGCTAAAAGGAAGGCGTGTGTTTTTACTTTAAAAATGACATAATAATAAATTAATGTTACTTTAATTTTACAGTTTTTTTTTTTTTTTTTTTTTTTTTTTTTTTTTTTTTTTTTTACAGCATTCGCTGTATAACAGCACACGATTTTTGCTATTAACTTTTCGAGAAACTGTTGTAATAGTTCACCTCTAATTTTAAAAATAGAGAAGGTTCTATTTTTAAAATTGGTTATGTTTGGTTTACTTAAGAGCATAAGGGCTATCTGCGGATGTATATGGATGGTTTCGCGAAGAACTTTATGAGAGAAACTGGCTTGCATCCACGTTATACATGGGGAAAACTACGAACACGCCCATGCAGCCAGCCGTTTTGATCGCTAGTAGCCGTATTTATAAGATTAACCTGTACAGACCCAATTATATTCACAGAACTCAGATTCAGTTTAATTAAGGCCCAGATGAATATTTTAGTTTGGTACTTAGAAAACTTAACATAATCAGGTACAAGTTATTCCCATTACTCTTAAATTTAACTGACTCCGCTGAAATACTTTCGCTCGAATTTCGCCGAATCTGGAATATACGTCTTAAAAATCTGTTTGTAATCAATCGAATACAATCTTTGAATGCTAGCAGTTTCCTTCAGATTTCAAATTACAAGCAACACATGCTAATTGCTATTTTTTGTACTATTTTCGAAGCACTAGCCCACGTTTAAAAAAAAAAATCACAAAGAGCTTTCCGGTGCAAAGCTCATATCATGGTTGCGCTTTGAAATAGTTTAATTACACAGCTAGCTTGATGGAAAAAAAAGGATGAATTTATTTCAGTATTTATCTTAAGGAAATCTTTATGAAGAAGATGAAACATAAATAATCAAATGTCAGCTATGTATTTAAAGAATCTATGTAAATATGCTAAATTCATTTACATCTATTCAGTTACTATTTTTGAAATTTATGCTTTATTTATTAATCTCCGTTTATCTATTCAGATAGGGAAAGTTTAAAGGGCTACCAAATACAAACTGCAGATTTTACAAAATTTAATTAAACTTTTCATGTTTCGTAGAAAAACACGTTTCTTTCTATATATATATATTTTTTTTCTGTTGGGAGAAAGTAAATATCAATTAAACTTCCTTTGAAAAGAAACATTTTTGAAAGCTTTCCTGTCATATTGAATTTTCCGAATTAAATTGTTTCCTTACTTATAGTTTCCATATATAACTTTCTATCATTTACCTAAATTCTCACAACCGGACCCTTCGACGTAATTTCACAGGAAATGCACTGCTTACTTTTATTAGATAAGGCTCTGGAGCGACGTGAAAAGTTTAAAAATTTCCTCGGTTAAATGCTCCATAAAATGCATGGAGATAAGGAATTTTGCTAATACAATTTTATGCATAATGCATTTTCTAATTTTTGCACATGTTCCTTCAATCTCCAAACGAATCTGCATTTTTAGAAGATCACTAATTTTTAGAAAAATATTTAATACAAATGATGCGATGGGATTTATATTATTAAAATCATTGGCTTATTTTGGAAAACAAAAAATGGAGTTTACTTCTAAAACGTAGAAGCCATATTGGTTAAAATAAAAGACCTTCTCTTATATAAAAGACTCCTGAATCTAATTTTATTCAAACTATCCTAGCAATAACTTGAAGAAGAAATTGTAGGTGTTCCGAAAGGAAGATAAATAATTAAATGAAAGTGAATAGTAATAGTTTAAACCAGGGGCTCTGAACCTTTTTGGCCAACCTCTTTCACTACTGCTAGACATTCTTTCCCACCTTTTTTCCAAAACTCGAAATATAAATATATATTTTATTAAATTTAGGTTATTTGTAATGCGCTGTGTAAAATGAAACGAGAAAAAGTATAGAAAATGTTGATAAATACTAAAATCTGAGTACAAACAGCTTTTTACATTCATAAACTAGAACTGATATGTAAAAGGCTGATTGCATTCCGCCTCCTAAAACTATAAAATTGCCCTTTCTTTAAAAAGTCTAAGCAGATAATTGGTGTATTTAACTCCGCCAGATCTGAGCAGTGAAAATGCTGACCATAGGTAATTCGCTTCTGGCGGACCTTAGCGAATGGCCTGGTTTCATGGGAATTTTCGTGATTTCTCCGCGTGTAACATGAATACGAGCCAGGTTACCTTAAAAAGCCATCCACGAAGGCATTCCTGCCTTTAGGCAGCTAGCACTAGCGTGCTTTATCAATAACTAATAAATCCAATCTGATCAGTAATTCTACGAAAAGTCGAATTTATTCAACTATAATCGAAGCAAAACTGCCAAAATGATAACGGGTGATAGTAATTATTTCCACATCTCACTTTCTTAACCTAGACATATGACATAGACTGTTATAATATGACTACTTATCAAAGGAACTTTAGATTAAAATTTTTTAATTTCATCCAGTTAATATCTGCTGCTATGGATTCAGAGGATGAATAATTAGCGATAAAATTTTGGTGATAAAACGATAAAAAGTTTTCTTCCAAAAATGCAGCTACCATCCAATATAGCTCTGTAAAATAGGTGTTTCAGTCACCCATTATTCGGCAGACTGGCACTGTGCTCAGTTCTTTTTGTTCCCTAAATGAAATCTCGCATTAACGAACATAATTTGAAAACATTTCAGAAATTCATAAAAGTGAAAAGAGAGAAGGTGTATTCTGATTTGTGACTGCTTTTGAAGGCATCCAAAAACTTTACCTGATAGCCAACACGCTCTTGGCCGACAGACTTGGACAACCATGTTATCAAAATTTTCGTTTTGAAGGTTTTCCTGAGGATTAAAAAGGCTTAAATTTGAAGGATAGATTTGTGAGGTTGTAATATAATAAAAATAATTTGATTTTACATAGCGTCTTATTGTAATCTTACGGTAGTTAATGGGCTCTTAAATTTTGATAAAATACTCATCATACGAAAGGGTACCTTTTCTTATGATGTGCATTTTTTCTAACATAAAACTTTTGCTTAATATAAAGAATGTACAAAAAAGTAGTTTCATTTTCACAGGCTGCTATTGTGTAGTTTATTAAGTAAAATATTAAAATCTCAAGTGTATTTTGCCGTATTAAGGGAAAAAAGCTTTGTTAGAAAGGATGTAATTACATTTTTTATTAAAATATAATTATTACTGTTTTCCCCTTTTTGCTCCTGTAATAGCCGATTCCATCTTCGAAATGTTATCAAGTAAATCTCATTTGAATTTCAAATCGGCTTCCATATTTAATTTTTATGCATTTAACCTAGAAGAGTCTTTTTGCACAAAAATATTATGTAGAACAGAAGTATTTAAGTTCCCGATGGCTTTTTCTGCCTGACAATGTACGCATTCCTCCCGCACAACCAAAGATCAGGGAAAGTTGTTCTTATTGAGGGTAAATTATAGAATTTAGGCTTCTTTAGATTTGACAAAGTACAGAAGGATCTATGAGAAGAGATACTTACGTAGAGAAATTTCATAAATTAAAAAAAACTGACCCGTATTCACATTACATGTGGAAAAACTACCTCGAAACCACGAAAACTTCTATGCAGTCAGCCTTTTTGTCGAAATTTGAACCCGGATCGTACGAGTGTTCAGCGGTTTTACTGTTCGGCCACTATTGGGTCACTTTAATCGACGATGCGTAAACAGGAAACGTGTCTCATTATCGTGCAACTGTCACTGGTTGCTAATTAATTAACTCCGTTTCAAAATTACAAGTTAAAATGAAAAGTCTATATTTTTATTTTCGTAGATGCTTTCTTTATCCTAGTCTCTATAGAGCGGTTCAAAGAGATAATACATTTTCATTAAGCGAGTCGAAAGGGTTACTGAATTTTTAATTCTTACTATTCAAAGTGGAGTTCAAAGTTATTTAGTATCTTTGTAAACTACAACGCTATTTATTGAACTAAACATTGGTGAAATTTAAATCAAGAATTATTTAATTTTATAGTTTATATATTTTGCTTTTAAAGCAAACATCAAGCGTAAAAAGCAGAGCTCTTGAATGACTGCTACTGTAGAAATTCCGAGTAACTAAAGTTTTCTAAATTTTAATTCTGTTATGCACAGATTATTGCATATAGGTATGCATATTACTGTAAAATACATATACCGGAAAATGCTAAGATTTATTAAGAAAACAGAAAATAGAATTAAAAACATATATTTAAGTTAAAAGAGAATATTCGCAAAACACTAAATATTAACTTTTGGATCACCATGAGTTGATCTCAGTACACTAGGTAGTATCAATTAAATAAAACTGCCGTCACATGGATTAACTTTATGAAGTCTTTGCTAAAACTGTTAATCCTCCTGTATTCTTCAGTAAGCAAATAACCTAACATTTTCTAACTTGATGTTAGAAAGAAAACGTTAGAAAATTTGACGTTATAAATAGAGAAGTAGGGGTTAATTAGAACACTTTGACTGAAGTTGTCAGTAGCCTTTTCAAGAAACCTTTTTGCTGTCTCTAACTAATATAATGACTACCACGTGGAAAACAGAACAAGAATGATAAAGTTGTGTTAGGATAAAAAAACTGGAGCAAAATGTACTAAGGTGTGGGAGTAATATCAGCGATGAATTTCTCATATTTGCGTTACACTTGAAAGAAGCCATGAGGATTCCATCATTACGAATATCAGAATTAAACATGTTAGGTCACACTGCACAGATTCACACCCAAATTTCTTTTGCAGATAATTTTTGATAGAAAATATCAAATTTTCAATCACGTTACGCTCATGAATTACCTAGTAGAAGAAATTGCTGAGCAATGGTAGTTCAATCCAGATTCGATTCAAGATGAACGGCCTGGCTGCGTGGGTTATCCATCATCTGCAACGTGAATAAGAGCCATCTTTCCTTAGAAATTTCTCCACAAAGTATTTTTTCCTCAAGCAGATGATAGGCCCACCAGCGGCCGAGCGGTAAAGTCGCTGAACACGGGTAGTTCAGTCCGAGGTTCGAATCCCGCGAACGGGTTGGCTGCATCGGTGTTTTCCCCATGTGTAATGTGTATACGAGCCAGTTTCCCTTAGAAAGTCCTCCACGAAGGCATCCCTCCCCTTAGGCAGATAGCCCTCGAGGCTTTGCCGTAATTAAATAATCTAATCTAACCTAACCTAACCTAACCTAACCTAACCGTAAGCAGCTGGTTCTCCCGTGCTTTACCATAATCGACTAACAATAGCAACGTTCGAATGCAATGCATTTGTAAGTTTTAAAAGCATGTTTTTCTTTCTTATTATTATAAACTATTCCAAAATCAGAATAATTGGTTAGGCAGATAGCCCTTATGTGCTTTGCCATATTCTGATAAACTAAGCTACAGATAGATAAGTTTTGCTTGCTTTGTCATTTATAACGGTAAGAAAAAATGAAATTGTCGACTTTCTCAACCTCAGACTAACTCATTATTAAGAGATATCAGTAATTTAAAGCACCTGAATTAACAATATTCATCATCGTAATCTCTAGTTTGTCCTTGAGAAGTAACCGAATGCCTAAAACTTCAAAATATTAATAGTTCGTCCCAGATTTTCTATCAAGCTAAATAATCAGCAAGCTTAAGCTAATTTAATATGCACCATGATCATTGTTGTTCCACCATGATCATTGTTTAGTGAAGATTATCTACCATGATCACCATATAGTTAACATGGTTTTGTTAACCTTATGGGGATCATAAAGATGTTGACCTGTTTGCTTCTGAAAGCTCTTACAAAGGCAACCCTCCTGAAAGCAGATAAGTATACATGAGTATAATATCCCTAATCCCAGCCCCTAAGACACAAAAGAAACTCTTAGTATACTATATGTGATATGTCTAACCCCCCAGTGCATAAGACAGAGAAGAAACTCCTTGTATATATATCATTAGATTTAAGGGAAGATGAAGTATATTTGTGTAGACGGGTTTCTAAAAACTTTATATTCTGCCTCTTTTTCAGAGCCATTTAAACTTGCGCAAGTGAGCATAAATAGTTACGAAAATTTATGTATTAGTTTGTGTATCGAATGACTTTTTGGTAAACACTATTTGGTAATATACTAGTATCTCTGATAATTTGTTTTTGGCAGAAGACTTACAAAGTAGAATTTTTTCCCCTCTCAATGCATAAACTCTTTAAGATGATCTGAGAATTTAAATGAATATTAAACAAATTTTTATTTCACATGTCAACTCAGCTGCTAGTTTTATGAAAATATCTCGCAAATGTTAGCAATTGATTAGTTCCTTTATTAAAAACACATTCCGTCAAACATTAATTGTTAGTTACTTGCTTTATTCAGAAACATTACCGTCAACATTACTGCTCAAAAACATTACAGTTCAAATTATTATCGTTCTGAAAAAAACTGTTGTTGCCAATCGTGAAAATACATTTTAAATAAAGTTAATACGTTGCGTTTACACACACTTTACGCTTACGTTAATCTCGCACATACACGTTTTTAGGCTTAGAAATTTAATTTTAGGTGGTCGAGATGAAACGGATGGTAGCCGTTACTGGAAAAAGTTATTAAAGTCCAAGAAATGGTCTGTATTAGGTGATATTTAGAGTTTCGAAATGATATAATACAATCACAAATGAATGAGCGATTAGGAAGGAATACGTGTGTCGCGCCACTATCGAACTCCATGAGAGGTAAGTTTCTCTGTTACGGAATGGCAACGAGAGAGATTGTTGTTCAAAAGATGGATGATCGAACTGCGTTGTAACGATCATTTTTGAGGATGTTGCGTACTGTAAAATGAACTTATTACGCTGTGCTAAATAGTATTAAAATGCTATGTATTAAAAGATCTTTCATCTGATCTAAATTTTAACAAACCGCTCATTATTTTCTCTTAAACTCACAATGTTCACGACATTTCTGGCGCCCCCGGGTGGGCGTGTTTGTTGGAAACATGTCGGATGAAAGAATAGATAGGGTAAGTTGATTACCTTTTACTTCCGTTTTGAAGTTATTCATTATTGTTTTACTGAAGTTTAAAATACTTTTCTTGCCTAATTTTTATCTGAATATTTTAAACTTTTATGACAAAATGGAAGTGATGAAAAGAAATAAAACTGCGCAACGTTCAGCTTTTACTAAAGCATATAAAAGACTATATGAACTTTTAAATGATGATAATGTTGACGATGAAGAAGCAGAAATGTGTTTTTATTTGTTCAAGAAAAAGGCAGAAACATTAGAATTGACGCACGGTGCTTATTTAGATACTATAACTGATGATAAAGAATTCGAAACAGAATTTGAAATAACAGAGGACTATCGAGAGAAGGCTGTTAGGATACAGTTAAAATCGGAACGATTTCTCGATAATATTAAGAGTAAATTGAACGAAATCCAAAATACATCGTCAGAGAGTAGTCAGAAATTAGTTACTGATGAAAATACATGTAAAACTTTGTGCCAACGCCTACCGAAAGTAGAACTTTATAAGTTCGCAGGTGATTTAAAAAATTGGCTTACGTTTTGGAATCAGTTTAAAAACATACATGAAAATAATAACTTAACGAATGCAGACAAATTCCATTATTTGATACAGTCAACAAAAATTAAATCAGAAGCTAGAGATATTGTAGAATCTTTTCCGGTGACGAACGAAAATTATCCTTTGGCTATAGAAAGCCTTACTGAGAGATATGGGCGTAAAGAACTTTTAATTGATTTTTATGTTCGAGATTTAATAAAACTTGTTTTGGATAACGCAGCGAAAAGGAAGCAGGATTCTTTGAGTAGTTTGTATAACAAACTTTCAACACAACTTAGAGCCCTGAGCAGTCTTGGTGTAACGACTGATCAGTGTGGAACAATTTTATATCCTCTTGTGGAAAGTGCTATTCCTATTCACGTATTGCGATCGTTTGAAAGACAACGAAAAATTACTGAATCTGAACGAAACATTTCGAGTCTTGATGCAATAATTGAATTTCTGAAAAGCGAAGCTCAGTCAAAAGAAAAAATAAAATTAAGCAGAGCGGATATTTTTTCTAAGTCTGATCGTAAGCACTTGGCAACTAGCCAAAATATTCCTTCCGCGTCGGATTTGATGAATCATGAAGCAATACCTTCTTGTTCGTTTTGTTTAAAAGATCATGAAACGCGTAATTGTAAAAAGGCGTTTTATATTCCGTTAGATGAAAAAATGTCTGCGGTAAAAAAGAAAGGTTTATGCAGAATATGCTTGGTTAAAGGTCACCTCAGTAACCAGTGTCGATTAAGTGTTAAGTGTCAGATTTGTTCAAAAAGGCATTTGAAATTTTTTTGTCCTAGTCTTGAATGTAATAAGTCTAGTGAAATGCATAACCAGGAAAATGATGAGAAAAAAGAGAAAACAATCGATTCTTTGCATTCGCGTGCTACGAATGAAGCTTCCCTTCAGACCCTAGTTGTGAACATAGAGGGTAAGAATAAACGGCGTAAAGTTAGATTAATGATTGATACGGGTAGCTCAAAAACTTATGTTTTAAAGTCTACTGCAGAAGAAATGGGTTTTGACTTGCAATGGGAGGAAGAATTTAGTCACTCTTTATTTGGTGGAAAGAAAACTGAAATTTATAAACATCAATGTTACAAGATTTATTTGAGTAGCCTTGATGGTAAATATTCGTGTAAATTAGATGCTGTAGACCATGATGTTATTTCTAATGATATTTCAAGCATAAGATATGGTTCTTGGATTCGCGAATTAGGAAATAAGGGAATACGCTTAACTGATACCCAAGGGAATCCAGGCCCTATTGAAGTACTGTTAGGGGCAGACGTTGCAGGGAAGTTATTTACTGGCAAACGAGAAGAACTAAGAACAGGTTTAGTGGCTATAGAAACAAAATTGGGTTGGACTTTGATGGGTAAAGTACCTCAATCCGAACATCAGCACAATGTAAATATGACTATAGTTTCTATGTTATCTCAAGAAGACCTGCCTATTTCATCGTTGTGGGACTTAGAATAATTGGGTATCTGAGATCCTGTTGAACAAAAAACTAAAGAAGAGTCAAGAAGAGCTATTATGGTTCATTTCCAAGAAACAGTTCGTCAATTAGAAAATGGTAGATACGAGGTTGATATGCCTTGGAAAACTGAGCATGCAGTCTTACCTGACAATTATGACCTATCTTTGAAAAGACTCGAATCTACTACGAAGAAGTTGGAAAAAATCGGATATCGTGAAAGGTATCATGAAGTCTTTAATGAATGGCTGCAGGAAGGAGTGATTGAAGAAGTTCCCCAAAAGGAGTTGTCTTTACCCGTTGTTCATTACCTCCCACATCATCCAGTCATTAAGGAAACGTCCTCACTATCTTCCATGAAAATTAGACCCGTTTTTGATTCTTCGGCAAAGCTTTCTAATCAGCCATCTCTAAATGATTGCTTAGAGACTGGAATTAATTTGATTGAAACTATTCCGTCTATTCTAGCAAGATTTCGCTTACATGAAATTGGTGTGATTTCAGACATCAGAAGAGCTTTTTTATAGATATCTCTAAATGAAAGAGATCGAGATTTTTTACGATTTCTTTGGTATGGTGATGATGGTAGAGTGAAGACATTTCGTCACACCCGTGTGGTATTTGGCATTACTTGTAGTCCATTTTTGCTGATGGCGGTTATTGACTATCATTTATCCAAAGAAACGTGGAAAGAAAAATATTCTGAAGAAGTTCTTAAAAAATTACAAGATAGTTTTTATGTCGATAATTGCGTAACTAGTGTACAAAATAATGACGAACTAGAAATATTCATCGAATCTGCAACTAATGTAATGAAAGAAGGAATGTTTGATCTCAGAGGATGGGAAAGTTTTGGCATTCCTGCATTTTCAGAAAGTAAAACATCACCGGTATTAGGACTGGTTTGGGACAAAGATTTAGATACCTTGGAAATAGACACCGAATTTTT
Organism: Stegodyphus dumicola; assembly: GCF_044657685.1. Taxonomy (NCBI): domain Eukaryota; kingdom Metazoa; phylum Arthropoda; class Arachnida; order Araneae; family Eresidae; genus Stegodyphus; species Stegodyphus dumicola. The sequence continues at coordinate 739,486 of NC_140772.1, read as the reverse complement.
TTAATTTGATGAAAGAGAAAAAGTAACTAAAAGGAAAATGCTTTCACTAGTTAGTCGAGTATTTGATCCCATAGGTTTCCTTGCACCTGTTATGATTCAGCCTAAGATTTTGCTGCAGGTCGCTTGGAAGAGCAAAGAATCATGGGATGATGAAGTGAATGATGAAATAAAGAAGAATTTTTTAAAATGGGGAAAAAAACTGAAATACCTCAAAAATATAAAAATTCCAAGATGGTTAGGTGTGATGAAGGAATCCAATTTAAGCATCCATACTTTTGTCGATGCCAGCAAGACAGCTTATGCGGCATGCATTTTCTTAAGAAGTGAATCCAGTATGGGTTCAGTGACTGTTCAATTACTTCAAGCCAAATCACGAATAACTCCAACGAAGACTATTACTATACCACGACTTGAACTAATGGCTGCTACCATAGGTGCTAGGCTGTTTAGTTCTGTGAAGCAAGCTCTAAAACTTCCCAACATCAAGACGTACTTTTGGACAGATTCTTCCACAGTTCTTGTGTGGATAACTCGTCGAGAACAGTGGTCGGTATTCCTTACAAACAGAATAAGTGAAATTAGAAAATTGACAATTTCGGAAGATTGGTTCCATATTTCAACTGACCAGAATCCAGCAGACTTTTTGTCAAGAGGTTGTGGACCTAGGCAACTTCAGAAACGCAAGTGGTAGCAAGGGCCAGCCTGGTTGAAGAATCCGAAGGAGCAGTGGCCAAAGTCAGCTGTAAATATTAACGAAAAAGAAGTAGAGATAGAGAAACGAAAGTCAGTCATCTCTGCTAGTAACACAGAGCTAGAGTCAATTCCATTACAGTTAGCCAGAAGATTCTCTAGATTTTCAAAGATGATTAGGGTTATGGCTTGGATACTGCGTTTTCAACCAAAGGTCCAAGGACTTAAGAAAATGTAAGGAACTTCAAAATGAAGAATTGTTAAATGCACAAAGGACTATTTTCCGTGTAATACAAAAGGAATGTTACTCCAATGAAGAAACACGAAAAAATTTGAAAGGTCTAATATTTGAAGATGAAGAAGGAATTTTACGATTGAAGTCCAGATTGATAAATGAGGAAGAATCGAAAGATTTTATTTCTTCAATAATTCTACCATCGAAACATCTGGCAGTGAGAAGATTTATAGCCCAACAACATATTGCTAACAAGCATGCTGGGACATTAACTCTACTGACTATTTTACGGGAAAGATTTTGGATAGTGAAAGGGAAAAGAACTGTCCGGAGTGTTATCAAAGAATGCTTAACATGTAAAAGGCAAAAGGTAAAACATCTTGAGGTACCTTTTCCGCCTCTTCTAAAAGACCGAACAGAAGTAGCAGCAGTTTTTCAAGTATCAGGTGTAGATATAGCTGGACCTCTGTTGACTAAATCTAAACAAAAGGTGTGGATAGTACTTTTTACTTGCGCCGTATTTAGAGCTGTCCATCTTGAGCTAATACCTTCACTGAGTACCAACGACTTCATCCAAGCTATGCGTAGGTTTATAGCCAGAAGAGGACGAATTTCTGTGATGTATTCAGACAATGGTACTAATTTTACAGGACTAAATAATGCTCTGAAACAATTAGATTGGACTACAATTGAAAGTGAATTTAGAGTCAACGAAATTCGTTGGAAGTTTAACCCACCCTCCTCTCCATGGTGGGGAGGCTTCTGGGAACGCTTGATTGGGATTTTGAAAGATCTTTTGAGAAAAAATCTTGGACGCTCCTGTTTGTCTTACGAGGAATTGCAGACTCTCGTCTGTGAAAGCGAATCGATCATGAACAGCAGATCCGAGGAACAAGATCTGAAGACCTTGACCCCCTCAATGTTTCTTCAGGACATTCCATTAAATGATGTACCTGATTTGGATCAAATTGAAAAGACTAATATTGTTTTGAGATGGAGACATATTCAAAAGGTTCGTGAAAATCTAAAACGAAGGTTTAAAAGGGAGTATCTGGGTTTCCTTCGTTCTTCAGTTAACAAAAGAGAAGATAAAATAAATGTAGGTGACATAGTGTTAATTGGTACAGATGATAAAAAAAGGCTCCATTGGCTGCTAGGGAGAGTACTGGAACTCTTTCCAGGAAAAGATGGAATCATCAGACTTGTGTTACTGCGAACTGAAAAGGGAAACATATTAAGACCAATCCAACGACTGTTATCCTTTGGAATTGACCCCAAATTACGAGCAAGTCGTATCGGAACCTCAGAAGGTTCCGGAAGTGGTAGCTGAAAATCCTGAGCTTAATACTGACTCTAATGAAACTGTTCGCGTGTCTCGCTCAGGACGAAAAATAAAACCAGTTAAAAGACTGGATTTATAAACTTCTAAACACTTTTGAACTTTCTGTGTTTGAACTCTAAAATATTGATTTCAATTTGCATTCTACTATTTTGAAATATTTCTATTATTATTATGCACGTTATTGTTATCTCAAAATTGTATGTATGTATTATCATTATTTTACTGTTTTGAGTTTGTATCCCCAAACTCAAGGTGGGGAGAATGTCGCGCCACTGTCGAACTCCATGAGAGGTAAGTTTCTCTGTTACGGAATGGCAACGAGAGAGATTGTTGTTCAGAAAAGATGGATGATCGAACTGCGTTGTAACGATCATTTTTGAGGATGTTGCGTACTGTAAAATGAACTTATTACACTGTGCTAAATAGTATTAAAATGCTATATATTAAAAGATCTTTCATCTGATCTAAATTTTAACAAACCGCTCATTATTTTCTCTTAAACTCACAATGTTCACGACAACGTGGGTATTCAACTATCTGGGGACTACTGATTTGATATTTTCATTTTTCTTTCAAAACAGTCTAGTATAATAATTGCATTGTACAGTTTTATGCAAAAATAAAATTATTTTATAAAGTATTACCTCTAAGTATCAAGTATTACCTCTAGGTTAGGGAGCTTAAATTAATCATTAAACTTAATGCTGGTTTCTAAAATTTTAAGTTTATTTAGTATATATTACTATAAGAACTAAAGAAAACTTATTGAATTAAGGATCTTTGTAAAAAAAAAAAAAAAAAAAAAAAAAAAAAAAAAAGCACGCTTAAATATTTGCATTCCACTTCCATCTTCTGCTCTGTGAGGTCCTAACATCCAAATAACTGTGGCGTCATGGGAAAGACACTCTGCAAGGCAAATAGAAAAACATACATGTAGGTGTTTTTTTTTTTTTTTTTTTTTTTTGGTTAGGGCGCAGCCCGGTCTACCTTGCAAAACAAAGTTTGCCCTATGACCCTGTACGGGCTACGCCAGTACAAAAATCACCACACAACTATACAAACACAAGAATCACACAATGCCAGTGGCTTCTTTATTGTTGTTAATAATCTTCATGATTTTATGCTCTATTTCTCTTGCCTTAAGTAAACAATTTTTCATAAAATGTATGTTCGCTCCATCTGGTTAACTTACATTCTGTAATAAAGCGGACATTGTCTCCTACTTTTGTACATACTTTACATAAATCGTTATCTTGAACATGGAATCTTTTCAGATAAAAGGCAAATCTCCCATGTCCTGTAATTAACTGATTCAAGTCAAATATTCATATTTTCCTTAGGAACCAAAATCTTCATGAACGTATTGTTTTTAGCAGAGTTTCCCATTGAGTCCGCCATTTATCTACAATGTTATACTGCATAATGTTAATGCATCTTCTCCTGTAGGTGTAATTTCTCAAGCAGGTAAACTTGAACCTATCCCATAGTTTTAACTCACGCTCATAGGAAAGTATGTTTTTTTATAATTTCTTGTTGCGGCAGAAATTATCGACGGAAAATGATGAAATAACGGATTATGTCGCAAGTTCATCACTTTTCTTTCCAAACGGGCAAATATCGGCAATAAGCCAAAGTCGGACATCGCAATATTCGATAAATTTTCTTCAACTAAAATTTCTGAAAAACTAACATGGTATTTTCTGCTAGTAGATAAAGAAACAAAAACAGAATCAATAGATTTATAATTGCAAAATTCTACAGTTGAGAAAAATGGTCGACAACAAAAGAATCTAAAAGAGGGATTTGTCTTCACAGGCCCATTTTACCAGCGGTCTCTGATTTTCCATAATCCACAGTTTTCTCCTGTCGTCTTAATCTTGTTGATCAAATTCTGAGACAAAAAAGAGCAGTTTCATCTCGCAACTTCAAGGTCCTGCGCTTCAGTGCTTTATTCTAAATCACGTGAAACGTTCAACCACTCGTGGATTTTGGCATTTCCCTTTCTCTCCCAAGCAACTACCCCCTTCTTCCACACAATCCCTTTTCTATATACAGTCTTTATTTCAGTTTTATTATTTTATTCATTTTTATCTCCGCAGATGTCTCGTTTCGTGGGGCTATGGGTATTATTATGAAGGGATACTTTTAAATTTCTAGTCATGTTCGGACATTGTTTTTCTTTTTACTGCATTTAAGATTTTGGATTGTAGTTTAGGAAAATCCTTTTGATGACTTTTAAGCTCTCATTTTTTTTAAAGGGTTTTTGTGTCGTATATTTTCTTTTACCGTTTCATTTGAATGACTAAGGAAAATCAGGTTATAAATCTAATATGTATCGCAAGTTGCGCGTTCGAGACATGGAAACACAAATTAAATTTCCTCAATCTTCCCAGTAGAACGGGGGATACAAAACTATTCCCCCCTTTTTTTACAGGGTTTGTATTGACGCTGAAGACTATACCCGATATGCTAATACAAACCAGCATATGGCTGCATCGTTATCGGTGTAAAAGTCGAGTCTTCTTTCAAGACCCAAAACATATACGGGAAGACGAGGAAGTCAAAGAAACATTTTGCTAATTCCTAGTTTTAGATTATAGAATTCTGAAATAATCTACTTCAAAAAGCCACGCTGTTTTAACTATAATAAAAGCTAACTGAAATTTTCAAAAAAAAAAGTTTTGATCTTAATTTAAATACTTAAAAACGTCCTCTTTACAGTTCATGGCTTTCCATTAGTAATTAGAAATCCACCTCTTTTCGCAGTATAGGCTGTACCAATGTCTGAGCGGTTTAAACCACTGAGTGCTGGTAGTTCGACCTAGTGGTCTATTCCAGGCGAACGAGCTGGCTGCAGGGTTAGTTTTAAGGGATTTTCTTATGTATAATGTGAATATGAGTCGAAAGTTCTCCATGGCACTCTTCTTAGGCAGACAACCCTCATGTGCTTTGCACAATTCAAATAATCTAACCTTTCACAATAACAGGAAAGAGAAATAACTCATATTTCAAATAAATAATTTAACAACCTGATAATAATAATTATCAGCTAACTAAAACTGAAAAATTCTGTTGAAAACAAAATAATTCCAAGTAAAATTAAGCCACAGTAGAAGCAATTTTTTTCTTTAAATGCAGAAGATGAGTTTAATTTATTTGACTATAGCGACCCACCAGCGGCTGAGCGGTAGTTTCACTGAACACTAGTAGTTAGGCCCCAGGGATTCGAATCCCGGAGAACGGGTTACCTGCATGGAAGCATTATACATGACAAAAACAATTTTGCAAGGTGTATAGAGCCATTTTCCCTTAGTAAGTCCTCCACGGAGGTACCTACTAACGGCCTAGCGGTAAAGTCGCTGAACACTGGTAGTTCGGTCCAAGGATGGAATCCCGCAAACGGGCTCGCTGCATGGGCGTTTTTGTAGTTTTCCCCATGTGTAAGGTGTATGATTTGTCGTACACCTTGCACATGGTACATGGAACTTTCTAGAAGAAAGTTTCTTTTAGAAAGTTCCCACGAAGGCATCCCTCTCCTTAGGCAGATAGCTGTCGCGTGATTTTACCGTAATCAGATAGACCAAACCTATTTGACTGTGGCAAAGCACGCATTATCTGTGTAGGGAAACGGATGCCATCGTGAAGGACTTTTTGAGGCAGATTGTCTAGTATTTAAATGCAGTCTGGAATTTGGATGCGCGTCCAATTACCAGTGTTCAGCGATTTACCACTCCACCGCTTGTGAGAAAATTTAGAAGTTACATCTTGAAAAAAGAAAAAATGGTCGCAGATCAATAATAAAAACTGAAAGATTTATTAGTTTTTCCTTTTGGGCGTAAATCAGTATATTCTAAATGCAAATCTTCAAATTTCTCACAGCTGAACTTGAGTCCGAAAAATCATATAGGCTGCAGAATCTATGAATTCTTCTGGAATTCAGATGCAGTATAGCATCCTTAACAACTGAATTACGAAATTTCTTAAAGAAAGGAAACAGTTTGAACAAGTTCAGAATATATACAATTCATACAGCCACCTTATTGGGAAAGGCTTTTACGGATCTTTGAAATTAAGTTCTCCAACATAGCTATCTGGCAAAGCAGTAAGAGTTCCATTTGAAGTTTTTGGCTTAGAAATAAGTGTTTTGTTGGCGAACAGGCTGGCTACACGGTCTATCGTGGTCCACCTCATACGTACTATGAAGCCAGTTTTCCTTCGAAAGACCTCCACGGTGGCATCCAGCACGAGAACAGATACTCTAACGTATTTTGCCTTAATCAGTTAACCAGCCAACCGAACTTGCAAGGATTTGAAACTAACTTTTACACCGCTTATCATTGATTGCACATCAATATTTAGCCAAGATCATCCGAATAACTCATAATGTATATTTATTATCCGAATATTACTTAAGTTATATTAGCTTACTATATTATTATTATAAGAACATATTATCCGAATACACTTCGGATAATAAGCCTTGTACAGATAATAATCATAAAAAAGTTTAGAAAAAGAAACTCCGGAAACTGAAAGGAATAGTTTTACATAATTGGCTAAGTTTTTCTTTTTCTTTTTTTTTTCTTTTTTTTTTTTTTAAGATTTCTCCGCATTCAGCTGTTCGCTAACGGAATTTCACTTGCATCCAGCTTAAGTCTGCCCGTGCTGTCAGCGACGAAACTTGTAGAACATTGTTTCATGAAACCCGAAACAAGATTTCATCAGTTACTTAAAATTAGAAAACAAGAAGTTCTGTAAAATGCATACTTATGACTAGTAATGTAAAATGCATACTTATGGAGTCATACTTATGACTTTACTTTTGATTTGGTTTACTTAATTACGTCAAAGCACTCGAGAGCTATCTGCCTAACTTTAAGAATGCATACTGAGGGCTTTATAAGGGAAACTATCTCGTTTACATGTTACATAGGGAGAAAACAACGAAAATGCTCCTGTAGCCAGTCCGTTCGCCGAGTTTCGAACTCCAGATCGAGCTACCAATATTCAGCGATTTACCGCTCGGCCGCTGGCGGGCCTACTTGAACTAATGAATATATATAAATTGAATGCTCGAGTTATTACACGTTTTGATACTAGAAATATCAAACACATTTTTCAGATATGTGCATTAACAACAAAAACTGCTGTGATATCGCCTGAATTATGCGTAGAAGAATGGGCTTTAAAATGCAATCCATTCGTGTGAACGCATCTTAAGCCTCTTAAAGGCAAGCAAAACAAAAGGTGACCCTGAAGTTGCATGTTAATTATTTGAATTCATCTTCTTGATAGAATCACGGTAGCACTAAAGGTTACATGTGACTATATCAGACTAATAAATAAATAAATAAATAAATAAAAATCAGCGATCGAATTCCACATATTGTAGCTTTTTTTAAATAATCCTATTATATCATTTTTATTTTGTACTGTAAGAAATGCAAAAGCAATTTAATTAAATTATCTCCCTTGTTTGGTAAATTCTATTTACGTTTTTTATTTTCTTTACATACATATATATAATATATATGTAAAGATATAAACATTATGTAAATATTTATAAAATATTATATGTATATTATAATGAAACAGAAAAAAAGCATTTTTATAAATATGCATTATCAGAATATCCCAAATTAAATAAAAAAATTTTATAATTTGAATTATTTTAAATTCATTTCCATGAAATTAATAAACGTTAAGTCATCTTTAAAAATATATAGAAGTAATATATTTATCCTTGAGAACTGCTAAATGAACTTCTTAAAGCGCTTCTAAAAACTATTTGCTTTTGTGCCAAGTTGTTAAATCAGATATCATTTGAATTTCAAAAGAGAAATAAATAAATATTGAAAATTTTTACATTAAAAAAGTTTGTTCCCTATTTTTAAGAGAAAAAAAAAAAAAAAAAAAAGAAGAAGAAAAGTTTTACAGAAAACTCCTGCGGTTTATGTAGCAAATTTTCTTGGCTAATTTATTGAAAGAAAAGTAATTTAATTACTAAAACTCAACGTAATAAATTTCTGCTCTGACGTATAAACTGTAGCTTTACATCAGCTTGTATTTTACAAGCTGATGCTTGTAAAATACAAGCAGCATGTAAAATATTATCAGCTTGTATTTTACAAGCTGAAGATATAGCTGTTATGCTACCCCTCAAGAGAAGTAGCCAGATCAAGTTCGAAAAATTAAATGGATTATTTTTTATTTTAAATGGATTTTTCTTTTTATTCCGAGGTGAGTGTATAACGTAGGCGAAGGCCATTTGCAAAGAATAAGGACACATTACTATGTTATTGACACGCGTATGCTTCTCCATCAATGTAATGCGCTGAAAAAGTTTATTTTTCGATAAAGTACTTTATTGCGTCATTAAACATGTACATTTTCCTACGGTGTAAAAGTAACAAAAGAAAGTTTTGGTATGTTTAATTATGACAAAGTACGCGAGGGCTATCTGCCTAAGGGAAGGGATGCCTTCGTCGAGGACTTTCTAAGGGAACTGGCTCGTATGCTTGTTACACACGAACGAAACCACGAAAACTCCCACACAGCCAGTCCGTTTGCCTGGAATCGGAGCCGAGAAAAAATTTTTAAGTTTTCAAAACAAATAAATTTAGCATTAGGTTACTACTGCAAAGTTGTTATTACAGTTGCTAAATTACTACTACACTTACTGCTACAGTGTGAGTAAAAATTCTTTTTATATTGAGAATAGGAAGATGATTTATGAATACTATGCCTAAAGAATTCTTGTTTAAAAATTAATTTAGAATTAAAAGGAAAATGAAATAGTTAAAATTAAATTGAGGTTTGATGAAAGTACCTTTTTTCTTTTTAAGGGAAAAAATTTGACAGAAACGAAAATTTCTTTTCAACTGTACATGCGTTCTTTAACTTCTTCATTTTCACAGAAACAGTTGTTTTCCGCATGTGTAACGTGAATATGAGTCATGTTCCCTTAGAAAGTCTTCCACGAAGGCATCCCTCAACTTAGGCAAATAACCATCATATGCTTTAACATATTAAAATAACCTAACCTACAGCAAAAATAGTACATTAAAATTAGCGCTCATTTGGCATAAATAAAAAATAATCGTTTGTTGTTCGATAGATAAAGACAAAGTACGGGTTGGTTATGTTGAAGCTGATAACAGAAGGGATGCCTTTGAGGAGAATTGTCAATGAGAAACTCGCTCGTTGTCGTATTACATATGGGAAAATCGCCAAACAGCCAATCCTTTCTCTGAAATTCGCCCTTAGGCAGGGTTATTTTTGTCTAGCAAAGCGCACGAAGAATATTTGCTAAGGGATGTCTCCGTGGAAGTCTTTTTTAGTTTTAGCCAAACCTGGTTCGTTCAACCCGGAAGGCAGGTCCGTTCCCCTGGAGTTCAACCGTGGAGGTAAGTCTTACTTCCTACCTCCATGAGTTCACCAGGGTCGAATTCCTTGTATTTAGCGTTCTTAAAAACCAAACATATTTTTAACTATTATAACATTCCTGATTATACCATAATGGAAACAAAAACCTTGCCTCTGATGATAGTGAAGAATTTCCTAAAATAAAGTCAAACTAATTAAATGTAATTCTTCTTACGTTTATCTTTTCCATACTATGACTTCCATTGGTCCTCGAAAGTTTGTTAACGTAATAATACAAATGGAATATGGTTTGCATTTATTCAGTTAAGGCAAATAACACGAGGTCTATCTTCCTAAGGGGAGGCGGGAGGACTAAGGGAAACTGGCTCCTACGTTACACATGGAGAAAGCCACGGCAATGCTCATGCACACAACCTGTTTGTCGGGATTAAAACCACAGACCGAACTACCTGTGTTCAGCAACTTTACTGTTGGGCCACTGGTGGGACCATTTTGAATACAGAAAATTCTTGATTTAATTTAAATGGATGTAAAAAAGGGAAAAAATGGAGTAATTTTTGTGAATTCAGCTAGCGTAATTTCAGGAAAATATTTAATACTTTTAATTAGATATTTAATGATTAACTTGCATTTCTGTTTAAATCAATCAGATTTAAAAGTAGAAAAACATATTCTTAAAAACTGGTTTTAAAATAGCTTGGTTTTTTATTCAGTAACGGAAATATTAAATTTGAAAGTTAAATACCTTATGTTTACTGAATGGCAACACGCCAGTGTGTTACCATTCAGTAAAGCATAAGATGCCATTCACGTATTTTGTTTCAGGCATGTCAACATACCAACGCGTGGAGATAACTATTCTAGTTGAGATACTAGCAACACAATGCTACCAAATCAAATGCAGATATTTTTCCGAAAACTAGGTTTAAATTCACAAAAATCCGTTTTAAAAATTTTTGATTCATAATATTCAATAACCGATACACAAAAATTTGTGTCAAGTCTTTATAACTAACTAAAAGGAAAAATTAGGAAAAAGTATTGAAAATTAGTGTGCAAGGAACATTTTAAATCTTTAATTAAAATAATAATTTGTTTTAAAAATTTTTTATTTAAAATAAATTGAAATTTTGATCATATTGTAACATCAGTTTATAAAATATATGTATATGTGTCAAATTTCTTGTTGAAAACACAAAAACTTAAAAAACTCATTTTTAAGTCCACCGTCCCTTTAAAATTGAATCTGCCTGTTATTGATTAGTAATATAAGCAATTTGAAGGCAATCAACGCAGCAATTTATTTATTTTTATTTAAATCTAGGATAACGGCTCCGCTCAGAGAATTCGTACGAGGTTGTGTGGTAGTTGGAATAAAAGGATAAACTTTAAAATAAAAAAAGTAAAATAAACAGATAAAAAGGTTTCAGATTTTAAATTACATCCACAGGGGCGTTTTTTTTAAACGCTTTGTGTGTTACCTTTATGTATAAAATATGTTCTACGTACTCAAACTATAAAACTTAGTTCAATAGCAAATTAATTTATTTCATTTTAGAGCATATCTTTAGAATTTCCAATACACAGTCTCGCGCGCTGGAGATAAAAATTTTTTCTTTTCCCCTCACAGTGTTGCCATTGCTCACTTTGAAATCATTTAGTTTTTTAATCAAAAATTCCTTGAAGTGTTACAAAATATGAAATCGATAATAAAACAAAATTTCAAATTCAAATTAGGGCTTCCACGTGCCTATATTTATAGAAGATTACGTTATTCAAATTTTAATGATACCGTTGTTTTATCAGAATGCGAGAAACATACATACATTTATGCAGATTCTTCATTATTTAATTTCTTTAAAAATAAGACAGGGTGATAATATAGGGTGGCAACGATTTGAAAAAGTGATACAGCATTTTAAAGTTTTCAACGCAAAATGCTAAAACGAAATTGATAGTCCTTCAGGGCAAATTGTCCCTTTGGACTAATAAGAGGTAATTTTTTTTTTTATTGAAACATATTCGATCTACTTATAATACTTGCAATACTTATCTACTTACAATACTTTTACTTTTTTGTGTTTGTTATAAACAACATTTATCATTTTGTTTTCCGAGATATATACGTAAAAATGTTTCGACTTTCCTATTCGAGAGCGGCCCACCAGCGGCCGAGCGGTAACGTCGCTGAACACTGGTACTTCGGTCCGAGGTTCGAATCTCGCGAACGGGCTGGCTACATAGGCGTTTTCGTGGTTTTCCCCATGTGTAACGTGTATACGAGCCAGTTTCCCTTAGAAAGTCCTCGACGAAGGCATCCCTCCCTTAAGGCAGATAGCCCTCGAATGCTTTGCCATAATCTAATAAAACCAAACCAAACCAAACTAAACCTATTCGAGAGCTAGCTACGTATAGCTGACCGTGACAAAAAGGAGTCTTTTGAGTGTTTTAAAGTGAAATGGCTTTGAAGTTAATGCCGCAAAGTTTTAAAGTTTGTCCTTGTGCTTTGTTAATTAAAACATTATTGGCTAATTTGATTGGAAATTGCAGTTTTAAATTAGAATGGCAACTCAGATATCAGTGGTATTCTGGGCATAAATACTATGTATCCTTTCCAGTCATAAGTTCGGCTTCGATGATATTATTCGATAGCTGTTTGGCGACCATCCATGTTCCATTACATAGTTTGGGTGAGTTGAGATTTCTGAGCAGTATCTTCGGAGACCAGTTTTCAGTCGGAGGCAGTGCAATGGCAAAGAGTTTAAAGATTGTGTAGGGAAGTTAACACTTTCTTCAACGTTTACCATCCTGTCAATCGATTTACATATTCTCTCTTTACCGGAATTTTCTTTTGAATATTAAAGTTAATATTGTCAATAATATTATTATTAGTTGCCAAAATTTCCGTTTGAAATAGTCACTCCGCATTGGTATAGTTGCGAACAATGTTTGGATAAATTGGGTCGATGAGTTCTTTTCCAGTAGTGGCTACGTAACAGAAATCGCTGTTGAGTTCAATGAGGCTGGTCGTCTGGAATGCTTCATTTGTTAGGTTGTACTGTTTACTTGACCTTGTCCGCGCTTCTCGTATTTTTCATGGCTGGCTTGCGTTCGTAGTCTTTTACTATAAGGTTGTGTAGCAATTCTTCATTCTTCAGTTCATTCATTTCGTTCTTCTTCGGTTTCTGTGCTTCTCACGGTGCTCATTCGCCTTCGTTGGGAACGTAAACGTGATTCGCGCTCTTCGCTGTTCTTTATGTTTTTGGCTTTTTGCTTCAGAACTGGCAAGTCCGCCTGCTCTTTTATGTTTCGGCATTGTATAAAATATAAATCTTTTTTTTAATTAAGAAATGCACTAAGTACACTTTATTTTCGATTTATGTTCCGTTACTGTATCACTTTGAATACTTACACATCACTGTTTGTTTTTATTCACTGATAAGAAAGTGATGTTTGAACCCCGACGGTTTAAATGTACCGTAAGGTATTTTTCATTCTTTTAAGCATAACATTTTTCTTAAAATCTATATTTTTGTAGTGCAACAGCTTAGACTTTTATAAAACAAATTCATAATCAAAATCGCTCTTGTTAGTTATCGAAAAATAACCAAGACGTGATTTTTGCGTAAATGTCACTAAACTATACAGATTGCTATTATCCATCACACTATGAATGTTTCTTTCATGCGAAAGTGTCCCTTTTTCGATTTCTATGGAACTGTCGTGTGTCGAAATACTATCAGAATCTTGTCAAGCGAGCTTCTGAATGTAAACAAAGAACACCCCATCTGGTGACCCAAGCTTCAAAGCAGTGCTTCACTTTTAGCGCGGGTTGGCCCCTCCTCTCTTTCCTACCTCCAAGGCAGAGGATGGGGGGGAAGCAATTTTCGGGAGTATGATTCACCACCTGACGTTGCATATAAGGAAGAAAAGTTGTTTATTTAGTTTTGGCTTTGGTACAGGGAAAACATGCGTGTTCATTAAAAACAAAGGATTAAAAAAAAAAGCACTAAAAGCAAAAAATAAGCACTAAAAACAAAAAAAATAAGGGCTTTAAAGAAAAAGTAAGCACCTATAAGGGCCTTTATATTTTATTTTCAAATATAAGGACTTATAAGCACTTGTAAGGACCGCTACGAACCCTGTTCATAGCACATTTTGCAACTGCTCAGCCCCATTTTCACAGGAATGTACGAGAGCAGAAAAGTGTGTTCCAACAACCCTGCATCAGGAATTCTTAAACGTATACTGGTGTGCTGCTTTTGAAAGTTTTGTAATTTTCTGATTGAATTGTATAAAGCGTAAGTGCGAAGAAAATAATGCTTAATCACAGAGCTAAAAAGATAAAAAAAGGGGGTTAGTAGGAGGGAGTGCAACAGCAGACAGGCAGACTGCGAACCTGAAAACCTTAGCAAACCGTTTTGGGCGAGCCAAACGGTTTCTGTCGAATATAATTTCAGACTTTTTAGTTTTCATTTATTTATTTATATTTTTTCAAAGGAAGGTAGTTTTCATTGTACTGTGGATCTTTTTTTTTTCGTACCGAAAATAAAAGACCCTTTTGCTTGGATCGAGTTTACTATAAAATCAAAGCTAACTTAAATTTGGAATTTTTACCTGATTTTATACTTGACACTGACGTTTCTTTTGACATTAAAAAATAATTCACTAATTTACAAATCGCAGAATTACTTAGCTCATGAGTATATTGACTATTTCAGAGGTGAGGTAAGAATAAACCAATAAAATTTATTGAAATGCATCTCGGTTTCAGATTTAAGTTTTTAAGTAATTAATTGTAGGAATTAATTTTACTCGCTGCTTAAAAATTAAGAAAATGTAATTTATTAATTACCTACGATGAGTTTTCAGTAAGTTTCATTTGAATTAGCAGCATGAGCTTTTACACAAGTTGTTCTTCTACGAAAGTAAAATATCGGACAATAAATAAATGCTTTTACTTATTTATTTTTTCTTTGTTGTAAATTCTTCTTTAAGGATGTTTGTTACCTTGGTGGAAAATATCAGCATGTCTACTTTTTAAAGATCAGAATTCAAAGGAACCAGATCACAAATTTGTGCTTATAATTGTTATTTAAATTTATTTCATGAATTAAAAAAAGATAATTTTTTATACTTGTAACGTTTGAGAAAAAATAATTAACACGAGGTATGAAAAAAGAATCGTCTGAAAACGTGTACTGAAGAAATAAAATAATTCCTATTTTATCGTAAGAAAATATTTGTTATTTTTAAATTTTCAGTATGTTAAAGATTGATATTTTATGAAAATGTATTATATTGGTTAATTTTAATATTCGGGGTCATAACAAAGTTTTTGTCTTTATAATTAATATCGCAGGAAGATTAAAATACATTTTATTAATTTTACAAGAATAATTTATGTTGTGAATATTCCAAACATGTAATATTAAAGAATATTTGTTTCTGTCGAATAATGTGAGTGAGAATATGTATTTGGCTACGGGAAGGTTACCTTTAAAATTAATTTCATTGGTTAAAAGGCTTTTTTACAAAAAGTAGACAGTTATTTTAAATGGTTGACTCTGTTTCAAACGATTCACATATACCTTGAAAAGATGACACATACTTTATGTGGTATAAGTGTTAATGGTGGTTTATAATAGAGCTAAATAGACAAAGGAATAAAAGGGGGGTTGGTAAGAGGGAATGTAACAGACTCTTAGACTGCGAGCTTAGCGACAGCATAAAAACTTTAATCCTCTTGGGCGACCGATAAAATCGTAATTCTTTCAGAATTTTGATTGCTATTGCTTTTATTTTAAATATTTTTCACCATTATTTGCAGCTACATTGAATATTTTAGAATATTATTTCCGGGTGCTTTTCGCGTGTGAAAATACATGGTACTAAATTAAAATTTACTTTTGATTTATTCATAACTAAATTATAAGTGACCCTTATGGTTACAAATGTGTTGAATCTTTACATTTCATGAGTTAAATGCGTATTTGCACGGCATGAATTGCGGTAGGAGGAGTATTTAGTCTAAAAGACTTTGACTCCTAAAGTAGTTACCCTACGGGGTATGTCGTAGTGGGGAAGGAGATCCACTTTATGATTTTAAAGTGGAGAATTTTTTAGTCCTAGTTGTAGAAAAATGCAATTATTATGGTAGTTCTGCTCGTGCTGATGTGCTGTGCATTTGCAGCAATGAATATAACAAAGTTTTATCTGTGGCGCCCTTCGTTGGTGAACCTATAAAATAAAAACCATTTAAAGTTTTGAGGTACAATCGTATAATGCATTATATAAAATAATGTAATGTACTAAATTTTGAAGCGAAATTTGCACAATTTATTCTTCAGATCTGAAATCATAACTTAGTATTTATAGGAATAAGAAAATCTTCTGTAGTTTCAGAATTGCTATTACGGCGATGTAGAAAATATTAGTAGAAAGTTAAAAAAATATAAAAATATCAATTTAAGTAGATTATGAGTACAAACACATCAACAAAAAGACCTCATTTAAACCGTTATTATTTTATCTGGCGTTTAAAAGATAAATTTTTGTTTTATTCGGCACAACGAAATCCATCCTTTTTAAGCTACCTAGATATATGCGAAATTCCACGATTCTCTGACCGTCGCAAAGACTTGGATTTCAGGTCTTTGCTTACATTTTTCTTTTAAGCAGAAATATCGGTTTCGCTTTGTCATACTACATTCTCGTCGCAAAATGCGTAAGATGTTGGGTCATGCGACGTCGTTTTGAAATGCGTTGTAAAAGTGCACCTGTAAATTTCATTCTAAATAAAAAAATAAAATAAAAAAATTGAAATAATAATAATAATAATAAAAAAACGCAAGTTCAAATGCTTTATTTTACTCATTTATACATTTTTGTAATTTTTCACAATTTTATTTAAAATACTGTAATTTTATGTTTGCTATATACTTTATTATTATTCGACACCATAAATATTGAAGAGTATACATATTCACTTCTAACAAAATGGCTGTTATAACTGAATACAAGGACAGAGAATGGAAAAATATTCACCAAAAGAAATTAGGAAAAAACACGCAAAAAATAAGTTAAAGAATATATATATTTCTCACTTACGTATTTTTTAAACCAAGTGTTTAAAATAGTTGTTAGGAAAAAAATATACAATTATAATGAGTCCTAGATTGATTTGACATGTCCAACTAGCAATTAATAATAAAAGACACAAAGAACTTGTTGAAAGAACTAGTTGATTTTAAATCGCTTAATTTGGTTATCAGTAAGAGGCAGGTTATATACTGTAAAGACTGGAGAAAAAAAAAGTATTTTATGCTTCGCCGAATGGAAACAAATTGGAGCGTGAACATATTTCTTTGAAATTGCTGGTTTTGATGAAATTTGAAAGACAAATATCATAAGTCTTGCAGAGTGGCCATCTATTGCTTTGAAATCGCCAAGTTTGTTAATGAAAGTTAGTGCAAAGTATTAACTTTGCAAAAAGTAAATCTAAAAACTCGAAATTCGATGCGCACGTGACCAGGTGTATGATAATATGTAGTCAAAACGGTGATCGTGAAATTTTAAATTGCCTTACGTGTGTTAAAATACTGCTAAGATTTTTTAGCAAATATCAATTTTAAAATTAGGTTAAGGCTTTCCATTTTGTTCTTTTTCTTTAATAAACATTAATTTATATTGCATTTATAGTAATTACGCACATGCTATTTAAAAGGAAAGATTCAATAGAGAGTTTCTTGCAAAACTGATATCTTTTTTAATGATGTAGTATAAAAATTGTCATAATTTTAAATAGTTTTAGTATTAATGTATTTAAATACAAGGTTATTTATAATTACATGACGTGAAACATTTCAGTTTTTTAATGTGTCAGATTTGTTTCACATACAGCTTTGCGAATTGAGCAGACATTTATTTATGTGGTATGCCAAGATTTATTTGAATGCCACGAAAATGCCGTAGATGCGAACAAAAAGCTGGCTGATACCACAGTTGCATGAAAATAATGGCAGATTCCTCTTTGAAGTCTCAGCTTGTCCTTCAATACGAGAGAAAGTAATATCGATATGTTTTCCAAAGTATCAAAATTTGCCACAAAGCAGAGATGGTTGAGGAAAGTATCTGATTTTCAGTTTGCCACTGTAATGGGATGCAGGAGTAAATATAAGGCACTTTATGAAACATGCTAAGCCTAATTTTTATATTTTTTTGGTTGCTTTAATTAGAAATATTCTGTATTTTAAAAGCGGCATTTTTCTTCTTCATTTTTTAGCAGTTTCTTAAACCACTTGGAATTTCTCTGATATAGGGGGCTCCACTGCTGCTTCTACAGGATGAGCTGGAAAAGAAAAGAATTTTACTTACAAAAAGTGTTAACTGTATTTTGGATAGCTAGTCCGTAAGACGTTTGGCCTCATCTGGCCGCAACACTACCAGGCATTGATTCAATAATTTTCTGGAATTTTACATCTTTCCCCTAAAGTTTCTCAATAGGATTAAGTCATTTAGGGTTTCTAGGTAACTAATTCATGACGCAGAAGTCAGAGGCATGGTGATGTCAGCATGCAGTAGGCAACTGGGACCTGTGAGAGGTGCAATTATCTTGCTGGAATACTGAATTTCCGTATGAAAGACAGGTGACGGAGGATGGGAACGCCTGAAGTTTAACAGAGGTTAACAGGCATATGTTATATAGCCCTACAGGGGCAACTGTTGAACATCTAGTAGTTGAGGTACATTTGCATTAACTTGTTGATACAGGCATGGTTAAAGAAACACTTAATAGGTTATATAAATGGATAGAGAAGATTGGCCAGCAACTCCACGTACCGAAGCATACGGAGGGAGATTGATACAAGTAGCAAAACACCGAAATAGTGCCAAAGAGAAAACAGCCCAAACCATGATTAAGTCGCCATGGCCTGGCATGCAGGATCCATTGCTTCATGAGCATGACGCCTTATTCTGAGTGTGTCGTCGTTTTTAAGACTGATTACTTCCTCATACCAGTTTCCAGAGTATTCCAGAGTCCATTTTCCGTGTTCTGTTGCTCAGGGAATACTCGCAGCTAGATCAACATACACAGAGCAATGGTTCTTTCTTGGGCACCCGAAGCACTTATGAAGAAATGTGGGTCGCATAGTCGGTTTACTGACTGAGCTGGGTGATAATTTAAGGTAATGTTTGGCTTGGCTGGCAATGCAGAACTGGGGTGAGACGTCTTTGGAATTTGCTCGCTTGCTATGTATTTTCTTGCTAACCCGGTATTCGGGGAAAAGTATTTGACAATGTCAACCCTATCTCTGTGACACTTTAGGGAACGGAAGAGCAACGTGTGTGGAAAGCGTCGGTGATCAAAGGTGTGTAAAAATTTGAGTACCATAGTACTAGATACACAGGGGTTATCTTACGAAATAAGAGAGAGGGAGGGAGGGAGGGAGTGTGTGTGTGTGAGTGGGAGAGTGTGTGTAAGTGCGAGTATGCGAGTCAAAGAGTATGAGAGTGCGAGAGCGAGAGAGAATGCCTGTGAGTCAAAGAGTTAGTGTGTGATTGTGAGAGCAAGAGAGTTTGTGAGTGCAAGAGTGCGAGTGTGCAAGAGAGACTGTGTACGTGCCAGAAAGTATGTGACTGAGTGAGAGTGTGTGTGGGTGTGAGGAGTGTTTGAGAGAGAAAGTGCAATCACACACTCTCTCACAGTCACACACTCTCTCGACTGTGAGAGAGTGTGAGCGAGAGCTAGAGAAAGTGGGAGTGTGAGTATGAGTGCAAGAGAGAGAGTGAGTGGGTGCGAGAAAGTGTGTGTGTGCACGAGTGCGAGAGTGATAGAGAAAGAGCGAGTGAGAGGATGAGTGGAAGAGAGAGAGTGAGTGTGAGGAACGTTTGAGAGAATATACTCTTTCTCGTGACACACAGTCTTTCGCACTCCCTCTCCCTCTCTCTTGACTGCAAGAGGGAGTGTGTTTGAGTGTGCGAGACAGAGTGCACTCTCTCTAGCACTCACACACACTCGAGTGCGAGTGAGAGTTGAGTGTAAGAGACAGTGAGTGGGTGTGAGGAGGGTTTGAGAGAGAGTACTCTCTCTAGCACAATCACTCTCGCTCTCACACTTTCTCTCTCTCTCTCTCGAGTGCGAGAGGGAGTGAGTGTGTGCAAGTGTGAGAGCAACAGAGAGTGAGTGAGAGTATGAGTGCAAGAGAGTGAGTGGGTGTGAAGAACATGTGAGATACTCTCTCTCGCTCACACACCTCTCTTTCACTCCCCCTCTCTCGAGTGCGACAGAGTGCGTGAGAGAGTGTGTGAAACTACGGAAGAGAGAGTGCACGTGAGTGAGAGTATGAGTGCAAGAGAGAGAAAGTGAGTGAGTGAGTGTGAGGAGCATTTGAGAGAGTATACTCTCTCTCGCACTCACACACTTTCTCCACACTCTCTCGGGTGCGAGAGAGTGTGGAGAAACATTTATATGCGAGAGAGTGAGTGAGAGTAAGTGGATGTAAGGAGCGTTTGAGAGAGTATACTTTCTCAAACGCTCCTCACATCCACTCACTCTCCCTCTCGCACATACACGCACACTCTCTCTCTCGCAGTGTGAAAGAAAGGTGTGATTGCGAGAGACAGGGAGCGTGTGGAGAAAGTGTGCGAGAGTGCGAGAGAGAGTATACTCTCTCAAACGCTCCTCACAATCACTCACTTTCTCTCTCTTGCAGTCATACTCTCACTCACTCTTGCTGTAGCACTCGCTCACACTCACAATCTCTCTCGCACGTACACTCTTCCGTAGTCTCTCACACTCTCTCTCGCACACTCACACACACTCCTTCTTGCACTCGAAAGGGGGGAGTGAAAGAGAGGTGTGATTGCGAGAGAGTGTGTTAGCGAGAGAGTACCCTCTCAAACGTTCTTCACACCCACTCACACTCTCGCACTCGATCGAGTGTGAGAGCAAGAGAGTGTGTGTGATTGTGCTAGAGAGAGTGTACTCTCTCTCTCTCAAACCCTCCTCACACCTACTCACTCTGTCTCTTGCACTCATACTCTCACCACTCAATCTCTAGCACTCGCACACACTGTCGCACTCACACTCTCTCTCACACGTACATGCACACTCTCTTTCGCAGTCTCCCACGCGCTCTTTTTCGCACTCACACACTCTCACTCTCACACACACTTTCTCTCTGCCACTCACGAACTCTCGCGCACTCACACACTCCCTCTCGCACTCGAGAGAGAGAGTGTGTGAAAAAGAAGTATGATTGCGAGAGAGATAGTGTGTGAGTGCGAGAGACAGAGACTGTGGGTCGCGAGAGTTAGAGTGCTAGAGAGAGTATACTCTCTCAAACGCTCCTCACACCCACTCTCACTCACTCTTTCTCTCACACGTATACGCACACTCTCTCCAATTAGGAGTAGTAGATGTATTATACCAAAAATAATAAACAACAGAAGAACCCGCATACTGTAGATATAGGAACTTCCGATTCCGACATTGAAGAGAGTGACAATGAAGATAATGACAAGGTACAGGGTGATTATAATTAAAGTTGCGATTTCAGAACACTAACTTTAAAACTACAGGTCAGAATGACTTGATATTTTGCCAGAACAATCGAGAGGCAATGAAATTTTGTTTGGCGAAGGGAAAAAATAGTTCCAAAATGTGGCTACAGACTATGCTAGCAGGGGTAAGACCTAATCATTAACCACACGAATGTTGTTAGCCAAAAGAAAATAATAGACTCCAAGGTTTAAGACAGGCAAAAAGACATGTTTACAGCGAATAGTTTAAAGAATACGTGTGTACAATGATAATGACAAGAGAAAAAGGAAGAGCTTCATGAAAACAAACGCGCATAAGTTGTTCGATATGGTGTCCACCTTGTTCCGCTACTAGTTGGAAGTGCAAAACTACATGTTCCAGTACAGTTCCGGAGGGTATCTGTGCTGATGCTATGAATGTGGTAAGTGATGGTTGCCTTCAAGTCGGCCAGATTCCCAATCTACCGACTGCAAACAATACTTTTCAGGTATCCCCCAAAGCCAAAAATCACATGGGTTTAGTTGGGCGAATGTGGCGGTAAAACTGTTGGAAAATGGCAGGTTATGATTTTATGAGTGGTCAGCAGTTCCTTCATAGAAGTAGCAATGTCCAGAGGAGCACCATCTTGCATCTTGAGCAAACCACTGATGCTGCTAAATTGCCAGAAGGACATGGTTAAGCAGTTAATGAGCCCTGCAGATGTGATCTCGAAGAAGAACGGACCTATGACAAACGTTGCCATTATTCCGCACCACAGTGACCTTTTTAGACTGAAGAGGTACTCGCTGTAGCGGGAACGGATTCTTGATCACCGATATCCTGCAATTTTGAGTATTTACAGAACCTTGCAAAACGGAATGGGCTCCGCCAGACCACAGAATATTCCCTGGCCATCCACTCTCCACTTCCATCCGGGCAAGAAATCACTGTGCAAACGATTCACATGTTTCCAGGTAAGCAAGTAGAAAGTTCTGCACATGAGTTAGCTTGCACGGATAACAGCGCAAGATGTTCCACAGGACATTACGCACCGTGCTGACAGGCATATCCAACATTCGTCCAGTTCCCCATGCACTGCTGATTCCTGTATCACTGTTCGTCTATTCTTGGAACTTTGTAGCCACATCTTCCACTATCGCAACTGGGTTTCGTCCTCTACCTCGTTTCACGTTAAATAAATCTGTCTCTTTGAATTTATCCATCAGTTTTCGCAGGCCGTAAGTGGTTTTGGGGGCGAATTTTATGCCCTTTAATGTCCAAAACTTCCTGATAGCTGTTAATGCAGAGTCACCGTTCTGATAGAAAAGTTTCACGAGCAGAGCGCGATCCTTCATTGTCAGTCACAATAAAGCATTTAAGCAAAGCATTACGTGTTCCGCTAACGTTCTGCATTTTTATCACAGCTATATCTGTGGTGTGCATGACAAGTCTTGAAATATCCATATCTCTACAACAGCCATGTAAACCCTGACAATGCCATCTATCGGCACATTTTTTTAACTACCGTATTTGCTGGCATATATGACGCACCCCTTTTTTATACACATTTTTGAAGGATAAAACGTTATCACTGATCATTATAATGAATTTACAGTATTTTAAATATAAAGTAATACAAATTGATAATTTCTGCAAATATCCAATCTATCTGGGAAAGACCATCTTTTAATTTTTTTCGTCAAAATTCAGATACTCATCTCAAGAGCTAACTGGAAAGTCAATAGAAACCTTCTAAATCAGCATCAGAGTCCTCATACAACAAATTGTCCCCTGTACCCTCCAGTGCATTACTAATACCACATTTCTTAAATGATTTAAACACTATCTTTAGTTTCACAGCATCCCAGTTCACAGTTCTTATCATTTTATCAGTCGGGGTGGCCCGAAATGCCTATCTATAGTCTTGTTACCATACGCAATCACACGTACCTTGCATGTTATGTTATAGCAATGCGGACAATGGTTCTTTTAGCTATAACTTGGCAAAAAATGAAAGATAACTGAACAGTAGAAATTTCACACGCTTAAAAGTCGTTCACAAAAACTGGAAAGTTTTCAGCTGTGATTGTCGATATGTGCGCATGCGGGTTCAATGAACTTTATGTAACTAATGTTCCCATACTCTGCAAAAAACAAGACAAAAGATTGTGCAACTCCGAATAGAGGAAATTTTGAGAAATAAATGTAATCGAAAACTGAGTATTGACGTATAAAGACGAATTCCATTGTTCAGACCTATTTTCAAAGACAAAAAGTGCGTCTTATGCGGCGGCAAATATGGTATTTTTCCTTCACTAAACAAAATTCAATTGTTTCACGATGGTTCAGATTCCATTGGTAAAATATCCAGTCATTCTGACTGGTAGTTTTAAAGTTAGAGCAGCGTTTTGATATCGCAACTTTAATTATAATCACCCTGTAATTGTTGAAGATATTGCTAATGAGGATGAAATATTAACTCATCAAGTTCATTATAATTAAATCAAGTTTGAAAAATTGTTAAGACATTTAAACGTTCTCCTACAAAAAATGCAGGTATTGAAATTTTGGTCCGAAATTGCAATACCTAATCACGCCTACCTTACTCCACCCTAACCAGTTTAGCCTCTCTCCTCCTACTATTAGGGCTCCTACTTGTAATCTTGAAATTGGTATGGCTGAAAAAATATACGAGGCAGTTCCTGATGCTCTTAAAATTTTTTTTTTAGAAGTTATAGCTACAAATAACCCTAGCTGTGAGTGGATCCACATTTCTACTGATGACACTGCACGTAAGGAAAATACTGGTGCCGGTTGTACTGTGAAGGATATTTTGCGGAATCCTATTCTGTTGATCTGAATGCCTCTAACTTCGACGCAGAGATTTTTGCCACAGGAAAGGCAATTTTAAATCTTCTTGTACCTGATACTAACTTTAAGCAAGGCAGTTATATTTGCTCACTCCCGAGTGGGCAGTTGTCTCATACACCTACTGATTACTTTCTTGTTGAAGAGACCAAGATAAATGTATCCAATGCAATGGCTTTTGGCTCGGAGCTTGTTTTTCAATGGATCCCCAGCCACTGGAAATGAAAAAGCCCATCTTCTGCCTAAAAATGGCTGTAGGCTGTAAGCTATCCTGGCGCAGCCCTTGTTTGTCATAAAATCTTGTCGATTAGGTGGATGAGGCTGCGCCCTATTTGTACCCTAGCCACATTATGCTATAATGATTTGATATCTGAATGATAAAAATGCCATATTTCTCACTCTCCAATTAACAGTTTAGTTCTGAGGCAAAGAGGAAAGTGGACCAACTTTTAAATATATAAACTCCTTTCAACTGATAAAGTGTGGAATACTCTTGTATTTTCGCCTATCCCAGTGGACATACCCCGTGCATTCTTTACGGCAAATTTTCAACTCTCGACAGGACATTTTATATAAATACCTGCACCGCACTAGTGTAGTTGCTGATGATGTCCGTCCGGTGAAACCATGGACTTTCTTCATTTGACAACTTGTACTGCACTTCATTTTATGATTTTAATTCTGACAACTTTCCAAAGGCTAAATTTTAATGGGGGCTGCCAGAGGTTTCACGGCAGATATCGCTACTGACTGACATAGGGAAGAGCATCTTAGCTGCATTTAAAAAGAGCATAAAAATGTGTTATCATACTTACTTCGACAGTTCCCATCGTAAAAGGTGACGTCATCAAGAGCAAAGTTTCCATCAGTGGTTTCACCTTCAAATTCAATCTGCATTGAAATAGATAATAATAAACTTGTTAGAGAAGATTTCAATTAAATTCATAGTAAATATATAATGTGCACACCATGCGACTGCCTTGTACTGACTATTGAAATTTTACTTTTTAAAATTCCTACTATCAGCTCACACTCAACCAATATCTTGTGCAAATTTTCAATTGTTAATAAAATACTTTCTATTCGTCCACTGAAGTTCAAATACATTTTTTTAAAGTTGTAGTTCATGACACTTGATGTTAATATAATTTTTTCACATATTTAAAATTTTGTTGTATTTTTAAAATATTTCTGTGTTGATCTAAGTAGGAATTGACTTTAGACAATTTTTTTATATTTCTTGTATCCCTGCAATTTCTTTAGACTTATTTCCTCGAATTTCATTAGAAATGCATTTCTGTTACAATCAATCACTTCGCAGCAATGCAAAAGTACATAAACACTTCAAACATCTTCATTCGAAATTGTTAAATACAGAAAAATCTAAAATACCAAATACAGTAAACAACCCAAACAAAGTGAATTTATTGGTTAGCAAGTGTGAAGTGACGCCACTAAGAAAAATCACTCTTCCAAAACTAGAATTATTCGGCGCTTTGCTTGCCGCTCAGTTAGCAAGCAAAGTCAAGGAAATGGTGCATTTAAAAAAAGGCGCTCCTTGGTGTTTTTTGGACGGATTCAAAAATCACTCTGTTGGATTAAGAGGACAACAAAATGATAGAAATCATTTGCTGCCAACAGAGTTAACGAAATACAGGGTTTAAGTGATACCAGTGCCCTGGGAAAGAAAATCTCACAGATCTCAGCAGGAGAGTTGGTGCTGACATTTTATTGAATAGGTAACATTTGGTGGCATGGCCCAGTTTCTGAGAGAAAAGACTGATGTTTCTATAGACAATAATGACATTCTAATTTTTTTAGATGATTTTTTTGATGAACTAAAGAAAGCCAGTGATCCTAATGATTATTCTCCTACTGTCTTTATTGTTTTTAATCATAGTTCTATAGCTGATATTCTTTCCTTGAGTAATAATTAACTCTATTGTTCATGTTATGTATTTATATTTATCAATAATGTTAAAACTAATGAAAAGCTTACCTGAAAAAAAGGGAAACATTTTAAGATCTACGCAAGTACAAAAGTACGAGTTATTTTCATAATGAAAGGGAAAAACTGTTCCTGATCAGAATTTTCTTTAATTTCTAAAGACAACATTTTAAGTCAAAATACACAAAGTAATACATATAAGATGTACAGCATTTATTTCATAATAATTTGCACTATTCAGCAGCAAAGTCCTCCTTATAAAACAGAGGTATCCTGCATAATTTTCACCTATTTTAATTTCAAACTAACCTTAAAAAAGTCTGGATTGCTCATTGTTTTTGAGAAATGATTTGTTTTCTATAGAGAAAGCAGTTTTTAAGCAGAAAAGGCACTAACGTGAAGCAAACTGTGTATCTGTTGAATACGAATACTGTTGCATTGCTTTAAATTTATCTTTTACAGAATGGCAATGAAAATATTGTTTACTTTAAATATGAATCTCTTAATTCTGAGGATAAATTTGATCATTTATTTCAATGCATGAAACCGAACTCGCCAGCTTATTAGAAGATTTTGCTCTCTAAAGAGAATTATGGAAAAGCTATTGAGCTTTTTAAATCTTATTTGGCAAGGAAGAGTTTTTAATTGAATATTACATATGTGAAATCAAGTGTATCCGAGTTAAAATGACATGCAAATAGCTATTATTGCAGGAGTTAAAGCAACAAGAATTAGCACAATATTTATAAATTCACAGGACTAGTTTTGAAGGTTTAATATAGAAACTCCTTCTTCAACTGCAGAAGTGCAAATGATGAAGAAAAAAGCAGTAATAAGATTAGGCAATAAGAATGATAAGAAGGATGTCAAGCTGCTGGCACCCTCTACTGATGATGAAAAATGAAAACAGCTGTCAAATAATTTCATTAGAAACTGAGGGTAAAGACAAGACGGATTGGAACTGGGATTGCTAACTAGAACTGAAAGATTTATATCAAAGTGAAATGCCTTTAGAGAATCTAATTTAAATAATCTTAAATAAAATTATTAATAATTAATCTTAAAATAATTTAATAACTTAAAATTTTAGAATATTGCACATGTTTATGGAGCTCAGTAATAATCATATCAATACATAATATAGTATAGAATACTGTTATTTATGCTGCATTGTTATGAAGAATATTTTATGTAAAGAAGCTGTAAGAAAATTGAAGCACATATGCTTCAATTCAAGGACTAGGAAGGAAGAGGGTACTGAAGGATGATTGCTACATGGGGGGCTGGTTGGGCAAAGCACTCAAGAGCTATCTGCCCAAGATAGAAGAGATGCCTTCTTCCCTTTGTGGAGGGCTTTTTATGGAACACTGGTTCATATACACATTATACATGGGAAAAACTACAAAAACACCCATGCAGCCATGCCCCATCTTCAACGGAATTTGAACTCAAGACCAATTTACCAGTGTTCAGCATTACTTGGCTGCTAGTGGACCCCTACACTGGGGGAAGAGGAAGTTGGAATCATGAGTCTTTCACTAATCAAGCATGTCTGAGACATAGTAGGCCGCCAGATTCGGGCACCACAAAATATCGCAGATCTGGAGTGACAACTGATGAATGCCTGGCAAAATGTGTCGCTGGATGACATTAGGAATCTCTACCACTCCTTGCCTCAACGAATTCAAGCATGCGTTGCCACCAGGGGCGGTTCGACCAACTACAGTCAAAAGTCGTTAATCCGGACTCGTCGGGACTTCGGCGATTCCGGATTATAGATCACCAATTTAAATCTGGTAAAATGGCATGCAGAAATTATAAAATTAAAAATATGAAACCGTAATTAATGAAATAAAGAACAATTATGATATAAAGGGTATCAAAATTTACAAAATAAAAGCTTAATATTTATTTGTTTACTTTATTCATTTCTTCCAACGCGCGCATGCGTAAAGCATACATTACGCATAGTCGAAATTAGAAAATTGCAACCAGAAAACTATTTGATGTGTACTCGTGATATTTATAATGACAAGGAATTTGATTTAAATCATATCAAAGACGGAATACATCGAGATGAAATACTACATTTAGTACGGAATTATAAGCTGAATAAAATAAAAACATCTGCCCTGAAGATAAGGATGGTGCTAATAGATCAACTTCCAGTTCATTGCGCACCGCGATGTCCCCTCCCCAACCCCCGCAGAGCAGCGTGAAATTGATAAACAGATTTCGGAATGGTTAAGAAACAAAGGTATGCCTTTATCCATTTTTTACAGCAATTCAACTTTTTGTTTCATGGACTTCGAAACATACTTTCTCTTTGTAGATCCTTTACATATTAGTAAATATATATTGGAAATTCTATTTGACATAATCGAAAGTTCAAGCTTACTTTTATAAAATTGCTCTAACAGTCTGCAAAAAATAATAAGCCGTATCCAATTTGAAGATTAAGGAACAATGCAATCTGCAACATTAACTGAATTAGATCATTTTAGCTTAGCTTATACCGTCCGTTATACATTAAACGTGCATGCGTAAACGTATTATGCGCATGCGCACACGCATATTCGCAGCCGTAAAGGTCTTACGCGCACGTGTAAACGCGATGCATGCGCAGAAAGTTTGTAACTTTGAGGTCCGGATTATAGATTATTCCAGATTATGGCTCTCCGAATTAACGACTTTTGACTGTACTATAGAATTTGAACATTCAGTGGGTGACTGTGAGCCATGAACAGGTACTATGACCTTAATTTTTTCATTATTTTATTATCTATGTATGAGCTATATGCATATTCAATTTCATCAAAAACAACCACTTCCTCCATGGTGCTTTGATTTTTTTTGCGAAAGAGAGTATTTCAGAGTATGAATTACCATTGACTTGTGCTTTGCACTACAGTGTCTGATGGGATTTCTGCACAAACTACTAGAATCTTATCCAAGTGTGTCAAGGTTGCATGGTTAACAACAATACGCTTCATTTTTTACTGTGCCTCATACAAAAAAATCAAGCAGCGTAAGGTGTGAAGAGCATACACGGAACTCAACTGGTTCCCTGCACCCTATCAAAATGTCCTAGTACATTTTGATCCAGGTATGCTATGTAGAGGAGAGGTGTCATCTTGCTGGTAATACCCTATCATTACCACATATTGCAAGAATGGCAAGGAAAATGGAATCACCAAGCAATGTTAAATACTCTTCTCCAGTTACAGTACCTTCAAAACAGAAAGACCCTATGATACCTTAGGAGACAAACCACACCAGGAAAATTCACGGCTTTTCAACAGTAATGTGGAGATTATTTTCAATCCATTACACACAATTATGCGTAGTGACATTTCCATTAAGTTTAAATTGTGCCTCATTTGACTAAGCAATGCTATCCATAAACCCCGAATCGCGTTTAAGCACCTTCTGATCTCGTTCACAAAGCTGTACCCAGCGATTAGGGTTATCATCACTTAGCTGTTGCCCCAGCCTTGGAATGTACCCTAAACTTGCCCTTTTTCAAAATGTATATCACACTACTAGCACTTACACCACTCTCATGCAAGCCTTGCTTGACGATTGGTTTTGGTGAATGTTGAAACAGTTCCAGCACCACAAATGAAGATTCATCACTTGTAGCCATACAAGG
The DNA here is from genome assembly GCF_044657685.1 of Stegodyphus dumicola. Taxonomy (NCBI): domain Eukaryota; kingdom Metazoa; phylum Arthropoda; class Arachnida; order Araneae; family Eresidae; genus Stegodyphus; species Stegodyphus dumicola. The sequence goes on along the minus strand of NC_140772.1, from coordinate 709,841 downwards.
TTGGCTTGATTAGCTTTTATGCACATCACACATTGTTCCACGGACCTTAGATTTTTCTTGTACACATGTAATTATTACTCTTGAAAGCGGATTAGTCCCACACTCACACCTCCACTCTCTCTGAACTACAGCAATATTTTCAAACTTTCACTACCACTTAATAACCTGCATCTGCTCTTGAAAGCTCAAACATATGTCTGCTATGTTGATGTTACTTCACTTGACACTAACTGGATTGTACAGCTAGATCAATGACTGCTGTTACCTACTGAGGAAACATAACATTACGTTTTCTTAGAAATTTAATTTTGTAGGTAGGAAAATAAATTTTCTATGACAGTTCAAAGTATGTATACATTTTTCTGATGCACACTGCACATTACATTTAGAAGTTCACCTTGGATATTGCAGAATCTTAGCAGAAATTTTACTTTATTTCCATTTTAAATTTTGCTCGTGAGGATAAAAGACTTACCTTATTTTCATTCCCTGGATCTCTATACAACATTTTTTCAACTTCTCCATTTTGGGCACTTTTGACATAGACAGGAACAGCTTGGTTGGTCAGTTTCTAAATAATAATTTTGATTAATTTCAGAACTTATAAAATATTCAGATTATTCAATTAAAGAGTAAAGGAAAAAGATATACAGAAATATTAAAATCAATCAACATAAAAACATTACCGAGATTTTAATTATAAATCTAAATCACTAAAATTTAAATATAAGGCTTACTTGATTTTCAGAAATGTAAAACATAAATAAGTGCCAACCACCTGCATACAATGACAGGCACAAAGTTTAAAACACCTAGCATGGAAGTATTTTTTAAGAAATGACTCAGTCATTATTTTTAAATAATAAAACTTTTTATTCCTTACCACAAATTATTGAATGCAAATATCAGGGGGGGGGATAACTGCAGCCAAGAAATTTTTTCAACACTTGAATGTACAAACATTCACTTCAATGGAAGCATTAGTAGAATGCCTGTCTTACATGTACATCACAGACAGTCCATTATATCATACTGAATAGCTTGTATTATCCAGAAATGCTGACCTTACAGAAACACTTAAATAATGCAGAAAAATGGAGTTGGAGGATAAAACATTTTCCAAAAAGGTTGTGGTTTGATGAAAATTTTTCTCTGATCAAAGAAACACAAGTATTTGCATTCGAGCACACTTTTTACAAAATGCAGCATCACACTAAATAGTCAAAAGATGCTTTAATTTCTATTTGCATGAGATCACCTGTGTATGCTGCCCCACAAGATATTACTTCACATATGTCTTTTATAAAGAATATACTAACATCCTCTAACAACAAAATTCAGTTGTTGCAAGTTTTATACATGTGATATGATTCTTCCACAAACGTTTTTGAAAGAGTTATACATTTCATATTATGGTGGTATAACTACGAGGGTATACTTTGAGCTTACATTACTGCAGTGGCTCTCAAGTTTTTTTGCCCCATGCAACTCCAAAACTGAAAAATGCATATACATCTACTTAAATTTAGATTATTTTTAATGTTCTTTTAATTAAACCAAAAGTATAGAAAATGTTGATAAAACTTGAATAAGAGTAATTTTTTATATACATAAACTAAAACAAGTTAAAGAGTAAATGGCTGACCACATCCCACACATGAGCCATGAAAATTTTTCCCCCCAAGGGGAAATTTCAACCTAGCTGAGAACCCCTGTGTTATTGGGTATATATATTTCAGCCCATTCCATACATGTCATATATATACATTTTAGGGAAGAAGCATCATAAGTAGAACTTGATGATAGAATTATTTTATTTATTAACAAGTACATAAAACTTGTTAATAAATAAAATAATATGTTAGAATATGGATACATATTAGCTTCAATCATTAAAACATTTGTATAAAAATAAATATGTTGAAATACCAGGAACATTAAACTGCAGTTCTGACAAGATCTTCTCTCGGAATATCTTTCGCTAGTCAAGTCATGAAGAAAGAAAGACCAATCAAAGAGTACCAATGCAAACATTTATAGTGAACTATAGTTTTACAGTATAAAGCTATATGGCTTGTCATATACCTACATATGCATACCCGCAATGGAAAAACTCATCCTTCAGAACATAACTACAAAAAACAGTGTGGAAATTCTACATGCTGGCTGTAATCTCCTATTCCTAGTAATTGTCTCTATAAGGAGATAAACACTAGTTGTGCATACTTATTACATCTGGACTGAAAGACTTCTCCATTTTGGGCACTTTTGACATAGACAGATGTGTTAAATAGCTAGTGCAGTACATATATCTTACGTTCAATTTCACATACATCCATTTCTATCCATTGACCTATAAGCAAAATACATATTGGCCATCTCAGCCTAGTATAATATCATTATACTAGGCTGAGATGACTCAGATGGTAGTAATATTTAATTTATTATTTAACAACACCTTTTAGCACCTTTAGCTGGCATTTCTTGACACATGGTCCAACAAAAGTATGATTTTTTTAGTATTCTGGATATATCAAGGAAATTCAGAACATGGCTTTTGTAATACTTAATCTAGAGGAATAAAAGTAAACAGGCAATTCAGTTTATTATGAAAAACACATATCATAGATAATTCTAGCTGTGTTACAGTAGTTTTCCCTTCCCTATGTTTCGGAAATCTCCACCAACAGAATTAATATTTTCACTTAATTACATATTAACCTGTCATTTACTATTCTTTGGAATTCAGTTTTTTCACATCTGCAGATACAAAAATCTCCTTACTGACTATAAAGTTCTTAATATTTTAGCTTGTGTTGCAACATACAAATGATAAACATAAAGAGGTCAATATTTAATATATGGTTTGATTTAGTTGATTATGGCAAAGCACACTAGGGCTATCTGTCTAAAGGGATGCCATTGTAGAGAACATTTTAAGGGAAACTGGCTCATATACACGTTACACATGAGGAAAATCATGAAAATGCCCAAGCAGCTAGCATGTTCACCTGTAATCAAACCCAGGTCATACCTGCCACTGTTCAGCGATTTTACCGCTCGCCCATTGGTGGGCACATTTAATATACGAAAAAATTCTGAAGTCTTACATATTAACTGTGTTACTGCAAATGAAATTCCAGTTTGCATAGACACCTACATGGTGTGGTTATTAAATAATGAGATAGATCTCTGTCCATAACATACAGTAATGAACAGCTCACATTAGATGAATTCATTAGAGAGAAGAAAAAGACAGCTGTTGCTTTCACTCAAAATCAATCTGAGAGCAGTAATTGAAAGGACAAGGGTGGAAGCTTCCTCATGTCTGATGCTAAAAAGCAAGCAATGGTACCTTTTGAACCTTTTTTTGTTTCAACCTTTTGAAATTTTAAAGAAAAATTTCCAAAGGAAAGGAAAAGTATGGTAGGCCATTATACATTCAGTATAAAGGTGAAATATGCTGTTTTGTATACATCTAAAAATAAATAAAAATTGATTTTTCTCGAAACTTTTATGTTGGTCATTTAAAAAAAAAATTGGAGTTGGGGGGAGGGTAAAGTAAACAAAAAATAAAATATGGAAGAAAATATGCACATTCAGATTTTATCACCAGCTTTTTTTCCCTTGTAAACCAGTAATTTTATCACTAAGATTTTAAAAACCTCAACAAATTAATTCAAATAACATACACAACTATGTTCACTCCACCTTCTAATATTACAAGAAACATATATATTACTAGAACTTGAAGCTCTTGCTCATTTTTTAAAGTTTTGCATTATTCTTTTGCAAACATGGAAATTAAAACTTTTTTTACAACTATGTAAAACTCAAACTAAATTGGCAAGTTCAATGTTACTTGTAGATTCCTTCAATTTTAGAAAATAATATATACTAAGATACCTGTTAACGAATTTGAATATTCTATTTGCATGACTAACTATAAACTACAAAAATTTGTGTCTCAGATATTTTAGAGGAATATTACTGCAAAATATGTAACTGTAAGATTATACATATTATAACTCTAATACATAACAACAGCTAGTAGAAGTACAGAATAAACAATGTTTAGCTATCTTGTTATAATTATTTCCATTTATCTAACATATAAATGTTATAATTACTATGCAAACTTATTTTTCTGAAGAAATTACCTGTATTGCATCTTTGGTATCTAGGCAAAAATTACAGTCTCCAAAAATAAAGAATGGTACTTTCTCATATTGGTCAGTAGAAAACCTGTAATATATCAGTTTTATAACTTGTAATATATCATTATCTAAAATAGATACTAAGCAAAACAAAACAAAAACAAAAAAGCATTCAAGACAAATTGCAAAATGGCTATGAGATAATATTACAACAACTTTTTTAGTGTAACACAGTCTTAGAAATTTGAAATAATAACATAAAATTGTATAATAAAAAATAATAAAATTAAATGCCTCAGCTATAAATATGAAACTGATCAATTTGTCACAAATTTAAAATAACTATATACACAGTAGCATATTTAAAAGAACAAAATGCATAATCCAACTTGATGTAACCTTCAAATATGAACAAATAAAAATAAACAAACATAAAGGATCATAACACTATGCTCAATAACTAATGCTAATATCAGAAATTATTTTTAAATACTCAAGAAAGAATACTGTTCTCCTTTATTTTCAAAAACTTTTTTTTATAATTATATTCTGTATACAAGGGGGGGGGAACAGCAATGATTGTGTTTATGCAGTCAATATAGAATAAGAACATTCTATTTCCTATATTTTGAATAGCTTGCTCCTTTCATCATTTTTCTATTTTTGTTTATATTTTTTCTATTCTTTTGCAATATCTAAAAACAAAATAAATTACTGGCCCTCATCAAGGGTGGTAAAGTTACAAATAATATTTAATAATTATAAATGAGAGATTAATTAGTCAACAATAAGCATGCTTTATAAAGCCTGCCTGATATGAATGACCATTAAGTTTTTGCAGCTAAATTAAGAAACAGACTTCTTCATGAATTTACCATGCCCCTTGTCAAATACATTTGAAATATCTTTATGTGGATGCACAAACATTTGCGGCATTTCTCTATAATGAACAGTTATTATATACTAAAATAAATTCCAGTACTTACATAGTAAAACTTATGTTTTCCACAAATTGTACAGAAACTTAATGTAAACTTTCTCCATAAAGCGAATTTCTTCAATGCACAGAATTTAATAAGAAAAACTTGTTTTTGAATGATAATGAAACCGTTTCTTGACTTTTTCCCTTCCCTAGCAATTGAAGCCTGATATTATCCCTAAAAGTCATGAATCAATCCCTGAGGTCATGTCACACACCAACTTCACACAATCCATAAATGTGGAGTAATTTGCATTTCCATGGTCTTTTGAATAAATTAGTCACCTTCACTTCACTTCTTAGCATTTAAAAACACACTTTCAAGAAAATTTATTTCAGCAGTATCTCCTACATTTTTATTTGTAATTAAATAAACCTGAACTGTTTCCCTTTTTCTCTTTTTGCTGATTCAAGAAATCTGAAACACTGCCATTCAGAAATTAAAAGGTAATATTTTAATATCATTTGGACTGCATCACTAATAACATTTCCAGATATTTCTATCATTGGAAGAAAGAGAAATATAGTCATAATCATGGGAAAAATTATCGTTTCTTTTTCAAGTGCAGATGTACAATCTAATTCACTAATGGAACTGTATGGTTTTATGTCAGCATCACTTAATCCATGAATGCCTATATCATTTCAATTGCCACAATATCATAGGTTAAATTAATTATGATTAACTTTTTGCTTTTAATTATGCTTTAACAGGTTCAGCATTACTACTATGCCCAAGACATTATTATTTAATTAAAAAGCATTATTATTTAATTAAATACTTATATGCATATCTATGAAGAATCCGAGATTTTCTTCAAATGTAATTAGTCAAACAATTTTTCAGCACGAAATTTTTCATAGTCCTTTCAATTCAGACAAACTTTGATGAGCATCCTTGAACTGAAGGGATTAAGAAGTCCCTTCAATTCAGCTCATTAAAATTTGATTGAATGCAAGGTTTTTTAATCTGCAGATTTTATAGGTGTTATGTCTTATGAAATACTCACCAGCTAACTACCCAAATGAATGAGCTATTTGGCATTCTATAATATTAAGAATATATGATAATTTTCCTCCTGAAAATGATCTTCTGGAAAATCTATTTAAACATTTAAGAATATATTTCAATAGTTAATAACTTCAAACCTCTGAAATAAAACTTTATATATTTGCTTTCCTTACAGTATGGTATTTAGATAAATTAACTATCTTCCTTGTAGAATGTATAAGTTATCTTTTTCATAATATGTTATTCTTAGTCCTAGAATCTTTCAAAAAATATGGGATTATCATATGTGAGGCCAATTAACTTGTAAGGATTTTATGTTTTACTAAAGTTTATTTTATTTTAAAACTTTAGTGTCTTCTCTTATTTTCCACTTCCGGCCAGAATAAACGTGGTTAGTTTTAGTATGCAAATTGAGCTTGCAAACTATTAAGTATTTAAGTTGTGGCTTTTAGCCAAGAAGGAGTTAAGAGAGAGAGAGACTTCTCGCCACCTTATTTCATGCACGCTTTTCAGTCAGTTGCTGTCCACCTTTCAGGCCAGAAATTTAGTCCTCTTGATATTGAAGACATACTGTAGTTTTCCCGCATTCTGTGTATTACATACGTAAAGACCTAAAAGGCCAATCTTAGTGATACTAGTCTTTGTATAGTATTTGAGTTTAGCTCTTATTTAAATTTAGTTAGTTTGAAGTTCTTATTTTTTTAGTTCAGACCACAAGTACTGGTCTTTGTATCCTGAAGTGTGGGAGCAGCTGCAAACCATGAAGAATAAAGGGTAATTAAATCCTTCCCATCTTTGTCATATCTTCTACAATTTCATCGAACATACTTTAAAGTAAACTCACTATTCTTCTCAGGACACCCACATGTTCGCCAAAGTGATTAGACGAAATAGTGGTCCTGATAAACTGAGCACAATTAAAAACCTTCATAGAAATATATTATTTGCCTCAGAGGCTAAAAAGCACAAAATAATGAGAGTTTGATCTGACTTCTTTATTTCTGAACTGGCTGAGTGAGTGAATTTTTATAAATTCCAACACATCAATAAGTGAGTTTTCTTTACAGAGACCTCCAGAGTGGGCAGACAGCCTTGATGAGATAGCCCATAACAAAATAAATGAACTACATTAATATTCTCTTTCTGATGTTAAAAATTTTCATACTGGCTAATTAGAAACATATGCAGTTACAAAGTTCATTCAATGAAGTTTCAAACAGATTTCTATTTTTATGTACACCTATAAATATCTATTTTATACTTTTCATATATACATGCACATATGTTGGGTTCACAGTTTAGACACTAAAGCACAGTACCAGCAAATAATAATATTTAAATGAATCACTAACAGCTCTTATATGAGAATATTTCATCAATCAGAGGCCAAGCAATTAAATCCACTGAATTCTAATAGTTTATACTGGATTTGGCTTCTGGCATACAGGCTGATGTTTTCCATAAATAATGTGAATACATAGCAGTTTTTCTTAGAAAGCATCCCTTCCAAGACAAATAACAAACAATAATTATTGCCACAAACACCTAAGAATCTAATTAGAATATTTCTCAAATATATTGCAAACTGGCATTATCAGAGATGAAATTTATTGATTATTCTTTTCAAAAATACCAAAACCTGCAAGATAACCCAAATATAAAAAAAAGGGGGGAGGCTTTTTATACCCATTACTGTACATAACAAAGTAACTAAATTCAGCAGGCGCAAGAGCTCAGTGAATAACTGCTTTTCAAACTGGAGGTAGAATTTTCTTGCCTCTCTGAAGCAAATCAATTTAGGAATATTTTCTATGCCGCACTCACAGTTCACTTAATCCTAGAAAACAACATAGCTGATTGCTCACTAGAGTGTCAGCAAAACATCCATACTGTACATGATATGGATATAGATAAATAAACAATATATACAAAGTTAAGTTGCAATTGGATATATAACATATCATTGAGTTGCAATTGGATAGTGGATCCTCTCTCACAGCATTGCCCAAAACAAGTCTCTATCATTTGTTAAACAGGTTTTAACTCAATAGTATGTCCAATGAGCTTTGCTTGAAATTTAATCTGCAAGTGAAATATCTTTAAAATGAAAGGTGGTCTTCCTGAAAGATACAATTCAAATTTGAGAATTTGGCCAGAATACATAATTAATGGAAATATAACTGTTTAAAAACTAATGTTTTTGTGTCAACACTGAAAACAAATATTTCTGAAAGAAGGAAATTAGAAGAATGAACAACTGCAGAAAATCCATTTCAGAGAAGTTGCATGTTCAAAGCAAAATATCTGAATGTTCAAACCGTATTTTATTAAAAATTTTCAGGCAGTGTAGCACATCAAGTAGTTAAGCAAATGGGCCTATGTAAACTGAAAAGGGCCAAGATACAACTTTGTGGATGAATGCAAAAGATGATTATTTTTTCACTGAAGGGCTGTATAAATTTACATATGTCACAGAATGTTATATCTTAAATTGAAAACCCAAAGATGTCTCAGCCAAATGATTAAGAATTTATCCAAAGTTCAACAATCAAGTAAAAACATTTATACCATCTAAAATCATTTACAATGTTGATGAAACTAGTCATTTCTTTCTTCTCCAGTTTTTAAAATACCTCACCTCTGAAGACCTTCAGTATCACGGTGAAAATCCCTTCACTATTTTATAATGAGCAAATAAGGAAAAAATAGAAGACTACTCTTAAGAATGTTACAAAAACCAAGATCTTTCACAACTACTGACAATATGCAGCCCAAAAAAGTGAATGACAGCAGACATATTTGTAGAATGTGTCAAAAAAATTGGCAAAGTATTAAAAACTCAAAAATAATTTTTGTGAACTCTTTTTTTTATATTACACTATTTAATTCTTATGATTTAAAAAATGAAATATTTAAACTTATTCTGAAATACGCATAACATTTTAACAAACTTAAAAGTAAGATGATAAAAATGTAATAATATATAAAAAGTCACAATAACAAATTGTTTAAAGACAAGGCAATGAAAAACCGCATAAACAATATATGCATCTCCTCCTAAATTAAAATTCTATTATCATCTTTTTCATTTATATATTCTTCCAAAACGGCTCACTGAAAGACGTACGAATTGTGCTTACTATATTTCCTTTTTTTAAGACATCTAGTTTTTAAATGCATCATGGTGTACACTGGTTCACAAAGCACTCTTTAAAAGGAAATGCAGTTAAAATAAATAAAAAACACTGAAAAATTTATATTAATAAATACTTAAAATTACACAATCCAAATGTATAAAATTTAATTTTTTACATAATTATTTAAAGGAATATAATTCAGTAATATATCTAAAGCAATTCAGTAAAATTTGAAAAGGGAATAAATTTCAACAGTGATTAAAAAATGTAATATATGGCAAAAATATTTCTACGAAAGAAGAACTGAGACTTCGGCAGATTAAGAATGAAAAGAAAAGTGAAATATGTTGCCAAAAACTAGGAAGTTCTCCAAGTGAATTACTCTTGGCACAATGTAAAAAAAGTGAGCAAAACTTAATTCTCAAATTTTTCCTTAAATTTCTGATCACAATTTATAAAATTCGATATTTGAATACATAAGTTGAGTCTTAGAACTGAAATATGGAAAAAAAATTGCCATGCTTTTTCAGAAAAATTCCAATTTTATGTCAGAATAAGTATATTAGAATAACACTCCATATAAATATATCTTATGTTATCAAATATATATCTTATGTTATGCTTTCAAGACATAAAAAATGCAAGCTGAATTTCAGCAACTGGCCGAGTAGAATGGAAGATACAGAATTGCTTCCCCGCCTTCTTTTTTTTCCTTGATTCAGTTATACCTGAAAATGCCCTGCTAAGCTTATAGTTAGACACTCTTTCCATGCATCAGAATCCTTTACATGGAGAAAAGCACTTCCCTCACCCAAGTTTCATGAAAACATGCAATATAGCATGAATATAAATTCTGGACCAAGGCATCTCTAAAATATATGACAGGACATTTCTGTACGAATGACTATAATACTACAATAGAACACACCCTCCCAACACCTAGAACAACTCCCAATATCACTTCAATGTCAGCAATCAAATTTCTCAGAAGCTTTGCACGTAATCTCTACTTCAGCTGAAAATGTTTTAATTTTAGTGAAATTTATTCAGCAAAATTTACTTAAAGCTGATTATTTGCATTTACAGAAAAATATGGTTAAACATTAAATTTAACTTTTTAGAGCAGAAAAACAGACAATTGAAATTTCATAAAACAAATAATTTTCATTTATTTTAATACTATAATATTTAGATAGATGTAATATTAATTTAACAAATATAAACATATAGATACTGTATTTAAAATTTACATATTTATAAACATGGTATATACTTTACACATGCCACTTTCTCAAAAAAGAGGCAATTTTTATACCATTTTCATTGCAATTCGCATGTTAATTTCCTTGGATAGATTACACGTATTAGATGCTTTAACACATAATTTAAGTGCAATTTTGTCTTTGAAACTTTAAACCTTGTGGTTTGGTAAATGATTGAAATGTTTATAACTGCAAGATTTAAAATGCTTGTAAAATGTATGGATTGACAATCATACTGATAATGCTTTTATGAAATACTTGTAAAAACAATGATCTGAACAATGTTTGGTCTTTATGGCCGAAATTCAATTGTTTTAGAATTGTTTCTTTATTATGAGTAACTAAAATGCTTCAATTTAAGATTATCATTACCATAATGTTGCTAATATAATGCCAATACAAGTAACCCTCGTATAACACAGTAGATAGGTTCCTAGAAAATGCCGTGTTGTGTGAAATCATGTTGTACGAGACCCAGAGCCAATATAAAAAGGGGCCAACACACAACAAAGAATATTACATATTTTAATTTAATACAACTTTAGTGTAATAAATTTCTTCTTTGTCATTACTCAGTATAATCAACAGAGAATGTTTTTTCAGTGGAATGAAATCGCTTTCACTTTCATTATTTCTTTCTTCATTTAAAGTTCTGCCATTTTCTTCCATCTTTACAAAATCCGTAATTTTACTTTGCTTACTAGTTCTTACCCGGTCATTTTAAATTTCTCGATATAGGGCTAGACATTAATTTAGAAGTCAAACAACAAAAATCAGTATTATGTTTTCAAATTTTCACAGGACTAGTTTCGATGGTTTTACCAAACCATCATCCTCATTTGCAAAAGTGCAAATGAACAAGATAAGATTATTAGATAAGATGAGATAAGAAAGACTGAACATGAGTTAAGCTACCGGCGACATCTATTGATGAAATGAGAACTAAAACAATTTCTTTAAAGACAATCTAATCTTATCCCTGTTGTATATTGTTATAGGGTTCTTGCAATTTATGAATCGTGTTACAGCGAAACCGTGTTACAGGATGCTGTGTTGAAGAAGGACTACTTGTACTTCTACACTGCTATGTGTCTGATAAATAAATAAAAATAAATAAATAAATAAATAAAAATAAATAAATAAATAAAACATGCTTCCAGCTTTTTAAATTATCTAAAATTTTTCTTCAAATAGTATTCATATTTCTTAACAAGCTGTTTTATACTTATCAGTTATTTTACTCAATGTATGATGTTATAAAATTATCAACTGACACAATATGTTCTATTAACAAGTCTTAGTTCTGCATGCTTCACCTGCCATAGTCTTCAGATTTAGAATTTTCTTCTCTAATAAAAGAAGGCAATCAAAATGCATATTTTATTTCTAAAACAGCAACTAGTCAAAACATTTCCCCAAATTCATATTTGACATTTTAAAGGGTTTAAATGAGCACTGTACTTTACTTAGAAATAATTGCATAATGCAATGATTTTTACAATAGTAGTTACAAGATTAACCCATTTTTCACTGAGAATGAAGAAAAGTAACTTATATTAATATCAGAAACATGAAAGAAGGTGAACTGCATGTCACATTGGGATTTGTTTTCATCTAACCAATGAAGAAAAAGTACACACACTTTTGGAATTCTACAAGATGTTAAAATTATACCATCAGATATCCTACATGAAACAAATCATAGACTTCCTTCAACTTCAAACACAAAAATTCTGTTCATTCCTTGAGCAAATTGGTTAAAAGTCACCTACAATTAATAAAATTAAAAAATATGCATGAAAGATACAAAGGCAGAGACACAACTGAGTGTCAAAATAACACACCCATTCAAAATAATGCTTGCCTGTTGCATCCCTCAGACAACCAAACTGATCCCTTCGCTTGATGTTACAATGAATATATTCACTAAAGAAAGAAAAGTTCAGATTGAGCCGGAGACACAGTAGCAAACAGACAATAATGAATTTCTTTCTACTGAGGTGGCTTAAGCTCTGAAAATTATTACCTGCCAGATATCATTGCATGAAACTATAAAGATAATGCAAGCCACATCATGCAGGTTACGAACTTTTAGCAAGCACCTCTTAGTGGTTAGCATCGAACTGTTCCTAAACCTAGAAGGCTTCTCTGAATCCTGGAAATAATACTGTATGGCTTGTTCAGCACTTTGTGGAGACATCAGTCCATGAATACTCTGCTTTGTCTTATGATTATTTTAACCTTCAACAAGTGGTTAACCTCATCTTCTTTGCAACTGATTAACCTTTTTAACAACAATTCTTCACACAAGGACTCCAAGACAATGAAGCAAGACAAACAGCCCATAGAGATTTCTTAACATGAATTATCATCTGATAATATGTGAAAATACAGATGAGTTCATTTAACTTTTTTACTATGATGAAAAATAATTTTTGCATTTTTGTTGATTTTAACTCTTTATCACGCATTTTCAATAATAATGATTGATTCTCAAATGCCTTTATACAAACAGAGAATGCTTTTGAAAAACCACTCAAGGTTTCAGATGATTTTGGTCACCTCAGAGGTAATGTTTAATACCAGTGTTTGTTAATATTCTCATGCAGTTAGCTGTCTACAAAAGGTGGTCATCACAGGAGAGTTCAGTATATTACAAAGCATTTGGAAAAGGAAAAAAAAAAAAATCTAAAATATACATACCATAAGGTATCTAGAAAAATTAGTAAGTAAAATGAAAAAATATGCTTACTTTTGTAATAAATAACGTAATGCATTTTGCCTAGTTTTACTGTATCTTGACAGAAACTGAAATATAAAAATATTGGTCCAATCATATATCGGATAAGTTTAAAATGAAGTACATTGGTGAATATAAAATAATAGTAATACCAACTGAAAACAAAATAATAGCAATATCAAAAAGAAGTAAACAACAGTAATATCAACAAACAAACAGTTTTTAAAATATGAATCTAATGATTCATATTTTAAAAAGCTTAAATGACAATGAAGCATTACGCTTTCAACATATTAAGCAAAATAAAAAAAAAAAAAAAAAAAAAAAAAAACACTTCAAATGACCAGTCACTTTAGCAAAAGCAAATTCAAACACAGTTTTTTTTTTTTTTTCTGTAAAATTGTTAATTCATAAACTGCAAAAAGCAGACCTAAACATCCACAACAATTTTTTCTAAAGCTTCATTTAAAAAAATATATATTGTTGCGTGCGTACGGGTTCGTTACGAAATGAATGCACAAGTCCGATGAAAAATGAACAAAAATTTATTATTATCACAACAAAAATGCTTAATCTTCTCAAATTATCATGCAGTATTACAATATCTCACAGTAGTTATCTTTTAACTACTCAAATGTCCAATAGAACGTAATTCAAAACAGCTAAAGAACGCTAATCCGCGAATTCGCTACAATCAACAAGAGCAATTTTCTAAACAACAACAAACTAAGCAACTACTACAAACTGAGATGTTTTCCTCCTTTTATAAGATTTTAAAATCACGCGCTAGAATTTTCCAGTACTTCCTTGAAATGAAAAAGAGATATTTATTTATTTAATGCACGCGCTCTTGTATTTTCAATTTTCCGGCTTAGCTTTCTTTTAATATTCGTCACGCGCTGCACTGCGCGAGAAATAAAACCATTTAATTTATAATTAAACTAACATTAGCTTTTTAAATACCAAATTCGTAACACTGCCCCCTTCCCAAGGACTGCACGTCCCGGGCAGTACAATCCCTGGACAGGAAGCTAAACTTACAACTGTGGCATAAACGTTACATTACAATATCAAACAACATAAACAATAAATGCAATAACTAACTTAAACAAATCAAATGCTATCAAATACTAAATACAAAACAAATCAAATACACATTTGAAAACAAAAAGGACCATGGTCTGATACTATTTACAATTATTTACATTATGTACTATGGCCATAGTAATAAGCTAACCTGTCGTAAGAGTTCGAAGACTCACGGATCCGAACCACAACGTCATTCGTGTTCAGCACTGTATATGGACCATCCGAAGGTGACTGTAATTTAGGACTGAGTCCTTTTCGTTGAATCGGGTTCCACAACCTCACCTTGTCTCTTTTCTTGGATCTATGTCCAGTAGCTCTCGTGTTGTATCTCGTCTTCACTTTCTCCGTCGCCAAGTTCACTCGATTTCGTGCGAAACGGGGCATCACTTCAAAACGGGCCTGGACATCTTGGATGTGTTCCTCAGGCGGTGAAGGCGCATCCGTGCGGCGATCAAACAGGCAGTCACAAGGCAGTCGAAGGTCTTGACCGAAGAGCATCTGGGCTGGAGAAGAGCTGGTAGTCTTGCGTTTCTTTTCGACCCTAGTATGATTTCGGCAGCTTCCCGAACTGGATCTTTCGGACAAGGCATCGACATTTCCAGGCGAGGATCCCTTTTGAGGATGGATAGTCATGCCATCAGATGCTGAAAGCAGCTTATTGTTTTTGAAATCTAAGGAAAAATTGTATTTCCTTAAAAAGTCCAATCCGAGTATGCATGGATCTGTAATATCCGCCACATATGCCGTGTGATGGTAGGCGGCACTTCCAAACCTGATGTTTACGTTTAACTTCCCAGTTATGTCGATCTTGTCACCAGACGCAGTCTGAAGGTTAACACAGGATGGCGTCCAAATAAGTTTATCTTTAAACTGTTCAGCTAAATCTTTCCTAATGATGGTAACATTAACTCCTGTGTCAATGATCATACTGCAAGGAACTCCATCGATATTCCCATTGATGGACAGTCCGTTATTGTTGCCACTCACTGTATAAATTTTAAGAGCTTTAAAACAAGGTTTTTCACTATCTGGCAACCTCCGTTCCTCGATATGGTCACTAATTTGTTTACTGCGTTGTTGCTGGGAAATGGTCTTATTTTCCGTACCTCGGGGTGTTCTGCAGTTTCTTCGTATGTGGCCTTCAACTCCGCAGTTCGAGCACTTTAGAATTAGTTTCTTTTCACTTCTGTTCCGTCTCAAGCCACTGACTTGTCTGGTAAAATCATTTGCTTTATATTCCGTACCCTGGGGTGTTCTGCAATTCCGTCTTAGGTGACCTTCACTACCACATCTCCAACACCTTAGAGCCACTTTCTTCTCGCTCCTACTCCGTATCAAATCTTCGACTTGTCTGGCTAAATCATCTAAACGAGCCATCAGTTGATCCACTGGCTCATGGACTCGCACAGCTCTAACTGGGTAGCGATCTCTACTAGTTGCTTGCTGGGCTGCCTCGAACTTCATGGCGAACAGAGTGCTTTTTATGTCCTTTACATCTGCCATTCGAAGAGCTTTCTGTATTTCAGTATCTCGGATGCGGTCGATAAAGTATTGTAAGGACAGGATTTCCCTTGTTTCTGTCGGGCATTCCGAAAAGGCGAGATGGGACAGCCTTTCAACATCCGCGGCGAGTTCCTGGAGTGATTCGGTGGGCTTCTGTTAGTGGGATTTTAATTGAAGCCTGCTGTAGTCTTTTAAACATTTCTTGCCAAAGCGCAGCTCCGATGCGCCGGATAGAGCTTCGAAGTCAAGTCTTTGGTTTTCAGGATGCGTCTGCAGGATATCCGCTGCGTCTGCTCTCAGCGAAGCGGCGAGATGACAGGCCTTAGTTTGGGAATCCCATTCATTCGCCTCCGCCACTATAGAAAATTGTGTTTTATACACTTGCCAGGAGGTCTTCCCATCATAAGTGGATAACTTCAGAGAGGGACGAGCAGGCATGGGTAAAAATTTAAAACCATCACTATTGTTCCCTGCCATCGCTACGAATTTCTTTAAAGTATCCATTTCTTTGGCAACTGCAGAAACTCTCTCATCAATTTGTTGTTCGATTTGGTGTTGGACGGCACAAACTCTTCCTTCAATTCGTTCCTCCACAGCAGAAACTCTCCCTTCTATATGTTCTTTTACAGAAGAAACTCTTTCTTCTATTTCTTCTTTCACCGAAGAAACTCTTTCTTCAATTAGTCCAACTTTATTTTCAACTGTGTCAATTCTGCCTTCCATAGCTTCAAATTTATTTTCTATTATGCAGGTAATCTCTCTTTTCATTTCTTCTTGACCTGCTTCAATCTTAGCTTGAACGGCTTTCATTTCGTCCTTAACAGATTCCTGGCCCAATTTCATTTCTTCCTTAACGGAATTGACGGCCCCTTCCATCTTTCCTTGGCTAGATTTCATCTCTTCTTTCATTTCTTCTTTAAACGAGGCAAAGGCTGTTATCAATTGCCTTAACTGCTCTTCCATCGCTCTTGTTATTGGCATTCAAATCCCACTTCTAACACCAAAAATTGTTGCGTGCATACAGGTTCGTTATGAAATGAATGCACAAGTCCGATGAAAAATGAACAAAAATTTATTATTATCACAACAAAAATGCTTAATCTTCTCAAATTATCATGCAGTATTACAATATCTCACAGTAGTTATCTTTTAACTACTCAAATGTCCAATAGAACGTAATTCAAAACAGCTAAAGAACGCTAATCCGCGAATTCGCTACAATCAACAAGAGCAGTTTTCTAAACAACAACAAACTAAGCAACTACTACAAACTGAGATGTTTTCCTCCTTTTATAAGATTTTAAAATCACGCGCTAGAATTTTCCAGTACTTCCTCAAAATGAAAAAGAGATATTTATTTATTTAATGCACGCGCTCTTGTATTTTCAATTTTCCGGCTTAGCTTTCTTTTAATATTCGTCACGCGCTGCACTGCGCGAGAAATAAAACCATTTAATTTATAATTAAACTAACATTAGCTTTTTAAATACCAAATTCGTAACAATATTTTCATATTAATAATAAATACTAAAAATAAATTTCAGAAATCAGCAAAGATAAAACTGCCTCTAATATAATCCTTGGACGATATAAAAGTAAAAACAGCCACAGAATAAATACATTAATAGATGCCAGTTTTCAGTTATCAAAACATATCTAAATTTACTGAAACTTTAAGCATTGCAACAGAAATCTAATATAAACATACATTATTAGTTTATAAAATTTAAAAGTTAATTTGCCAACCACTGCTTCAAAAACTATTTTGCTGCAACACCTTTCAAGGTACTTAAAGAGTAGAAACTTTTTAATGCATGTTATAATCTCTTTCAGACATTATATGCAGTAATGAAAATCCTGTTCACTAGCAAAAAAATAATTTTAATACACTAAGTTTTCAGTAACTATATGCAATACAGCAAACTTAGCAATATTGATAGCATAGAATGCTGATCAATATTGAAAAAAAAAAACAAACTTGGCAGTTGAGGCAAATAAATATTCATCTTTATTTCAATTGACATTTACAGCCACAATTCACTTGGCACTCTAGTCATGCCTATTAAAAAATATTTACCTTTCTGATACTGTAGTAGGAATAGAGCAGCAAGGCAGTGTCTTAGCAAGAACAGAGGGATATGCAAAAGAGCATAGCTATTCAATATGAAAGTTCACTAAGAGAAAGATTTATTCTCAAAATTTTAAGTTCAAGTTCTGAATTAGTTACATCTTCAATGTTATGTAAGTCATATTATATGGACTGATCTAGACAGAACACAGTCCAGAAACAGTTAACAATATTTTTAGAACAGAGAGGGAAATGACCAAATTAAATATAAACTGGCTATTGCTAATTTAACTGGCTAATTTAATTAACTGGCTATTGCTAATTTAAATTGTAATTTTAATTCGCATATACTTTATCTTCCATATATGCATTTCCTACCTTTAGGGTTAATCAAATAAGGAAAAACAAGAAATGTTTCATGATAAGATGATACAGTTGGTAAAATCCAAATTTTTTTTTGTTAACATAGTATGCTGCTAGAAATTTGCTTGTATCGAATGGAAAGAGAGTGACAGTGCGCTTTTACTCTGCATCAGATAAAAGAATGTCTGGAACAACAAAAGGGTGATAAGAAGAATCTAGATGGTAGAATGGGATATTTCACTTAGCCGCCATCAATCTGCGAAGAAAAATGTAATGAATAAAAATAAACAAGCAATGTGAAAAAAAGTTGGACCAATAAGGTAAGTAGTAAGTACTTAACAAAATGTTAAGTTAAATAACTAACAAAATGTTAGGTAAGAATATCCGAAAGATATTTGCATTTTTCTCTAGGAAAATGGTAGAAATTTGAAAAGCACAGAAAATTTAGGTTGGTTGGTTGGAACTTTTCGGCACAAAACCCATGGTGATTAATATTGCGCCAAACAAAAGATTATGTATTTTCAAAACTTAAACAAATAAAGACAAGAACACATGCACCATTCAGTGCATACTCACGAGTCATGATTGGAAATTTAATACAATGTTACATATAGGTATAAAATAGCAAGCTATAAGATCAAACACACAATTTTCTTTTTTACTAATTTTTGAAAACCATGAAATACAGATAGTAAACTCTATAGTCAAAGGATAAATTCTGATGAATATGAATATAACTAGATCCCAGTTAGATCTTCTGAAACTCAAATTGGATTCAGGGCATCCAATTAACATGGTAAAGCTTTGTAGCTTTTAAAAAGTTAAAAATGTTAGAATGTAGTTCTTTACCAACTTAATCTTTTGCTGAAATCTCCCAAGTATTAAAAACAAATTTCGAAAGCAATTAAAATTTGGACAATCAATTAAAATGTGTTTAATGGTTAAAACAGTGTTGCATTTAGCACAAACTGGTTCAATTTCGCCCATCAATAGGTATCTGTGTATTAGCCTTGTGAAACCAATTCTTAATCAGGTCAGAAGGACCTCCTCCTTTCGGTATAGGGTACATTTCCAATGTTCTATTTTATGTTTTGTATTTCGTAATTTATTGGTTAACTGTGCATCCAAAAGATTTTGCCATTTCATCAAAATTTTCCTCCCAATCAAAGTGTTGTTATATGAATAGGGAACGGGTTAGCTGAACAGGCATATTTTGCAGTGACATCCACCAGTTCGTTTCCCACAACACCAATGGATCCTTTATTAGACTAGAATAGAAGAGAAACACGCCAATGTGACAATCAAAATCGTAAAAACAACCTTGTATTTAGCGTAAGTATTTTGAAACAATCGATTTCGAGGGCAGCTAAAGGTCCCTCCTCATCAGGAGAAAGAAATAACAAGAAAGAGGAAAAATACAGGGAAAGGAGTCTTAGAAACACGTGGTCCTTATTAGCACTGCACGTGGTTGTAACCGAATTTTTAATCAGAGTTGCACTGGCCGCCTACTTTTACTGAGCCAGGCTATCTGATCAAACATGTAACACAAAGGACAAGAAAAATGATGAAGTTAAAAATAGGGAGCGAGGGGCAAATGCACCTTCACGCTCAAAATCTGAACTTCGAATAATGGAAAGCAACCACTGAACAGATTTTTATACCCTCTGGTAATACCAAATGCGAGCAGGTAACACCATTTTTCGGCAAAAATAACTGAATTAAGATAGTAGAATTTTAAAGGCATTACGAAGGACTGGATTGGACTTAAAATCATTAACTAAACATGCTAAATCTTTGTGAATATGAAAAGCCTCAAGAAAATCCAATTCACCTATGGAAGAAGCCTTTTGGATAATTTTTGCAGACCCAAAGTCAAAATTATGGTTAAATGTCCAACTATGATCTGCTATTGAAGACTTGTTAATTTCGCCTTTTCTGACATAAGATTCATGTTCCCTGATACGAAACTTTAATGCTCTTTTTGTTTGGCCAATATATCTTAAACCACACTGACACGATATCCTATAAATTCCCCAAGAATTCAAGACAGAAACGCAATCTTTTAGAATCGAAGGGTGAATTTTATTAATAGGCGAGAAACCGACTTGAAAATTGAATTTCTGGAGAATCCGTGCAATTTTATAGCTAACAGAAGGATAAAATGGAAGCACGACAAGGTCATTGTCAATCCTTTATTGATCCTTTATTGTATCCTTTATTGTAGGATCCTTTATTGTTGGGTACCAAGCCAAGGCTTAGTACCCAGCAATAAAGGATCTGGTAACCTTTGGCTTTTAAGCTAACACTGAACTTCAGAACTTCTACGAGTAACAGATTTGTGTTATCCACATAGGATTCAAGAGCTTTTAGCACACTAAGCGAGTGTGTGTAACTAATGAAATTTTTCATATGTTGTTTACCTATGGAAGATAGAGTTAATAGCAAAGCAACAATCTCTGCAGTAAAGATGGTATAAGCGAGATAAAGTTTTCTTCCCTCAACAGTATTCCCGCACACGAAGGCAGAGCCGACGTGATCCTGGGACTTAGATCCATCTGTATACACTGCAACATAGTCATTGAAAGCCTGTCTATGTTCATAGAAAATCTGCTTGTACACATCATCATTGGTGTTATCTTTAGCTAAGTTGGAAAATGTGTTGAGAAGCTCAATGTAAGCATCTTTCCAAGGAGGATTTCCAAATATTTTACTGCTTGAACTTTCACCTCTTAGAAGCCATGTTCTTGCATCCACTGTTGAATGCATAATCCCAAAGCAGGAATACAAGAAAGATGCACTTGGTAGAGCAAATAAAACTGGCTATCGAGCACTAAGTAGTTGGCTGAATTATCAGGATGTGAAACAGTTTTTGAAGTAATAGTGAAGAGACAACTACTCATGTCTCAGCTGAAGGAGTGGCTCGAAACATTCTACATACAAACATTGCACAGGCTTTTATATATTTTTGAACAAGGAAATGTGACATTTTATGCAATTCAGCAGATCTTGTCATAACCAAAAATAGGGGAACAATTTAGGTGTTTTCTGTACTTTCTGTAGTTTGAGGTCTTTTACTAGATGATTACTTGGCAGTTTCATGAAGTGTAATAAAATTTTGCAAAGCCATATTTGAAGGAAATAAAAATTTGAACCTGGCATCCCCACCCACCACAGAGTCCAACAAGGGGACTCAGATTCCTGCACCAAGGATAACCAGGTTTATATGCAAACTGAAGCCCCACAGTCAGCTTTCCTAAAAGCAGGTACTCCCGAGAGCTTGTCCCCAAGCCACTGACAAAAGGACCAGTGGCCAGCCGATTGATACCCATGAGTACGATAAAGTGCCTCCCATTTAGAAGAAGCAGAAGCCAAAGCAGTGTGTTGGGGACAGTACCTCGTCCTTCAACTACCAGGACCCTCCTTTCCAGTGACATGGATCTCCACGCACGCAGTTTTCTCACCATTCGAAAACTAGAGACAAGAACAGTTCTAGTTTCTCATAACAAACCTCAACCTCGGAAGAGGAATACCACAAAGCAGAAGAAAAAGAGAAAAGTTAACATTTGAGAGGAGATGGAAAAAGGATAGAAAGGATGAAAAAGGCCTAGGATTGTGATACCCGATCACTAAGACAGTAATCCCGTGAAGGATCTTCACCTGCTATGCTTTAGCAGGGCATATTGAAATGGCCTTCATGTCTAAGGTGGCCCTACCAGGAGTTATGCTCCCAACATACTTCGCTCATTCTGCCCAGTGACACACCCCGCCACTTTGATGTAGCATAGCAGAATTTGGGGGGGGGTACAGGAAAATTCAGACCTTCAGTACATATTTCATTCTGCTTTAATATATAGTAAGGAACTTAAAAAACTGAAAAATTAATTTTTAATTTTAGAGCAATTGATCATAAATTCAATATTAAAAGCATAATACAGTACAAAGTCTGTAATACAGACATCCACTATCTGGAATGATCTATAATCCGAAACTCAAAGCCACAGTTTTCTTTTGTATGCTTTACGCATGCGTGTAATGCATTTACACATACGAATTAACGCACGTTTGCACATGCGCGTTGGGAGGATGTGTCTCCAGATACGTTCAAAAATGCATGGCATAATTTATGGCCAGCTACCATATTTCATGGTGAGGACGATGAAGATGATAGCCGCAAATTTGAAGGTTTTCGGACATCGCAAACTAAAGGCGAAATTTTCTTTTGTATGCTTTACGCATGCATGTAATGCGTTTACACATATGCATTAACGCACGTTTGCACATGCGCATTGGAAGGATGAAGATGATAGCCGCAAATTTGGAGGTTTTCGGACATCGCAAACCAAAGGCGAAATTTTCCAGTTATTAAATTTTGTAAAGAAATGTGGAGATGTGGTAATAAATGAAGATGATATAGCAGAAGTTTTTCATTGCAATGATAATACCCCAATCATCAATAAATGGACAGCGAAATCTGTAGTATGGTTCTAGATCCAGAAAATACCGTATAGCGAAGAAAGTGACAGAGAGGTTATTGAAAACGAAAAAATTTCAATTGACAAGTCAGTCGGTATACTCGACACAGCATTTACAGGACTTGAACAGTGGAACTTTGTAACTGAACAAGTAATTATGTCTGTTTATAGAAAGTATTAGGAAAAAAAAAAAAAAAAAGCGAAGCAACTTAATATGAAAGAAATGTTTAATAAAGTAAACAAATAAATATTATTATTTTTTTTGTCAATTTTGATACCCTTTAGATCATAATTGCTCTTTATTTCATAAATTACGATTTCATATTTTTAATTGTATAATTTCTTCATGTCATCTTACCAGATTTAAATTGATGATCTATAATCCAAAAAAAAAACCCCTAATCCGGAATTACCGAAGTCCCGACGAGTCCGGATTATAGACTTTGTATTCTATTTATATTTTATCACCCCTTAACTCACTTCAGCAAAGAGAATCCACTCAGGTAAAAGTAGCAATGCAGAACAAACAATATGTTATGCACATATCCAGCACAGTACACATCACTGTATGATTACATTCAGTTCTTTTGTCAACTATAAACTTTGAAAATTTAACTCCAGGCTTTCTGCATTTGTTAGCTGTAAAATTTAACACCTTGCATTAACTATGGCATATGAGAGATGTGGTACGTCAATAGGGCCAAAAGTAAACACAACATGTGACAGACATGAGCTAGTTATATTCTTTGTTCGTGAAGTAAGAATATCACACACCGAACTCGTTTCCTTTCTATTTAAATCATAATACTTCCGCTGATAATTTGAATCCTTGTGCGTTCTACTAAAATTTACATATTCTGGCATTGGCAGTTCCAGGGGAAAGTAAGGCTTGACAGGAAAGATAGTTTAAACTTAAAATAAATGTTAGTTAAAATAAATATAAACCCTACATTTGCCGCTGCCAGAATTTGGAAAACTTGGAAGCAGGTCCTACAAATGACCTGTTGTAAGTTTTTCTAATTCTGAACTAACTGGCGAGAACCTCGTTTACACAAAAAAAATCTTATATAACAAATTGTATACTAAAATTCTGTTGATCGTTATAACTCTCTCTTCTTACAGCAACTTTTCCTGGATTTACTCAATCAATCTTGGTCTTTCCTTCCAGCATCTGGAAGGAATAAGTATCAGTATCTTTCTAAATACATTATAATTTACACTTTCTTGGCACAATAAATTTTTGTTTTTAAATGATTCGTTTTTCTTAGTTATTGCTTACTTCACATTCATTCAATTTTTCAAGCATTAATTTAACTTTACCCTGGCTCTCCACCGTGTATGGTGTCAAACGGGAATATTCGTGTTTTAGTCTTACAACACTTCCCCTAACCACCATGATTTGTTAGAATTCAACGACCAAATAGACACACCTTACTCGACATTCTACAACTCAATGAGCTACTTTAATATTCTTAAAAATTCAAATGTAGGTGGAGAACCCTACAAAACACATTCATTCTAACTTCCCCCTCATTCATCTTTAAACATGCAGGCTTTCGCTCTAAAGCATGACTTTACAGTTTAATACTTAAATTTTGACTTCATTGCTTTTAAGCATTCACTTTTAGCATCTACAATTTTATGCTTCTAGACTAAATTCTACTTTTACATAACATTCAAGTATTTACGTACATTTACAAAATTTTAATACATATGATTTTTACAATTTACCATAAAATGAATAAGAGAAAATAAATTTTTACTTTACTCATTCTTCGCCAAGCTGGCGGCACTGAAACTAAAATTCTTATTAATACAAGAATACGAAGTTATTTTTATCTTCGGCCAAATTTTGGCTTTAACATAACAGAATTAGTCTTTCGACCAACAGAAAATGCTTGTTTTTAGCTTTTACACTTAAAGAAAATAATACTTTTGCCTTAGCTAAATAAAGTAAAACAAACCTAAGTCTCAACCGAGACATATTGACTTTCGTCAAAACATAGAACTTCGTACTTATGCATAACATTTCGGAACAAAAGAGAAAAAAAATTTATAGAAGGTTTTAACTTATCTTTGAGTTTTCGATGCTTGAAACTCCGTCATTCGTTTTTGGCAATATTGCTCCCAAGTTAGAGGTTTCATGGACGTCAATCTTCTCCTTATTGACCTCCGAGTGTCGTCCACATTACTTTTTCTTTTGCGTCCTCTACATGCTGGCCTCTTGGCGGAGTAATCGTCTGGTGGTTGGCATTTCCGTTTTTCCCTGGGACGGCTGGTCTTGACGTCCTCCGGTCTGGAGTCCTTGAATTTCTTCTGTTCGTCGTATTTTTGTGCCTCCTGTTGCCGTTTCAGTTTCTGGAACGGCGGCCTTGCTGGCACCTGACTCTGTGGCCGTGTGCGCGTTCTCCTTGATGTATAATTTCTCCTGCAATCCTTTGTAGGTGGTGTTTTTCTTTTTACCACGGTTTCTTTACTCGGTGCATCTGTATTTTTGTTTTTATTAAACGCTGGAGTCTGAAAGTTATTTTTTCTTTTTGATACCGACGTCCGGGTTTTAGAAGGGCTAGGTCTCTCTTCAGTTCTCTGTTTCTTGGGTGGTGGAATAGTTGTTGTTGTCTCTGGACCTTCTACTTCGTTTAGACTTGAGTCCTGCAAGAAACTTTTAAGGATTTCAAAATCATTTGGATTATAGTATTTTTTCACCTGGTCGGGACTTGCTTTACAGATTTCCCCTCTCTCGTTCTTAAGATATAATACTACTCCTTTGATTTCCTGAATTACATAGGGGCCTTCAAACTTTGGAGCTAGCTTTGCCGTAAAATTGTCTGGGGCACTTGATAAAGAAAATTTCCGCTTCAATACTTTATCCCCAACTTTAAAATCTGCTTCACGGCGTTTTCTATCATAATATATTTTCTGCCTATTTCTTGCAGTATCCGAGCTTTTAAGCGCCTGATCAATCAGCTTTTGCACATCTTTTTGTTTGAACTCCTGCTCTCTTTGTTGCACAAAGAATAATTTATCTAAAGGCGTAATTAACTTTCTGCCTAAAAATAATTCTGCTGGAGTTTTCCCCGTAGTATCATGATTTGCCGTTCTTAAAGCATAAGCTAATTCATTTATGTAGCCATCCCAGCGCTTGTGATGTGTGCTCACGTAACTGCGAATTATTTTTACTATATTTTTATTAACTCTTTCTGCTATGTTAGCCTGTGGTCTATACGGAACCATTTTGATATGGCGTATGCCAAGTCCATTGCATATGTTTTCAAATATTTGACTAATGAATTGTTTTCCGTTATCGCTAATGACTTTTATCGGTGCACCGTATTTTAAAATGTATCTGTGTAAGAATGCATCTGCGACTGTTTTGGCTGACGCGCGTTTAAGTGGAACAATTTCTGTCCATTTTGAAAAATGATCTACTATTACTAAAAGAAAACGATTTTTATTTAACTCGCTCTGGGGGAAGGGACCAAGAAGATCTATGCCTAAAATTTCATTCGGAAATGTAGCGCGAATGCTATTTAAGTACCCGGCCGGGCTGTAATTAATATCATTTATTAACTGACATTGATTGCAGGACCTGACATACGCCGTTACTATTTTGTATAATTGCGGGAAATATACCGCCTCGCGTACCCTTTTTATAGTCTTTCTGACCCCTAAATGGCCCGCTGTTTTTGCTTCGTGTAATTCCTTCAAAATGCTTAATCGAAGCGAGGCTGGGATGACTGGTTTATACTCAAGATTTTCGTTTGTTGTTTTCGTATAGAATAATAAATTATCTATTATTTCATAGTTTTTTGCTCTATTTCTTATCACATCGATATCTGTGTGCTCGAAGCTTTCGGGGTCTTTCAAATAAGCATAGATATTTCCAAATTGAGGATCAGCTTTCAGTTCAGTAATAACCGTATCTCTAGAATCTAAAATTTTTGAAGTCAACACAGCGCATTTAAGTTCATTTCCTTCATCGTCCAGTTTTATACGAGAAAGTGCGTCAGCTACATTGTTTTCCTTACCCGGTTTATATTTTATTGTGATATTATATTCTTGGAGTTTTAAAGCCCATCTTATTAACCTGTGCGTTAGGTTTTTTCCCGAGTAAAGTCTACCAACAGCCGCATGATCCGAAAAGACTGTTACTGGCGATTTGCCGAAATAAACTCGAAATTTGTGTACAGCCATTAATACGGCTAATGTTTCTCTTTCTGTAGCTGTATAATTCCTTTGTGTCTGATTCAGTGTTTTACTAAAAAATGCCAGAGGATGGTTATTTTGCATAAGAACCGCACCCACCGCATAGTCTGACGCACCTTCTGCAATTTCCAGGTTTTCGTCCCCCTCCGGGAATTTTAAAACAGGGGCATTAATGAGCGCTTCTTTTAATCTTTCAAATGCTGTGTTAGCTTCCGCTGTCCACGTAAATTTACCCCTTTTTCTTTTGATTACTAAGAGTGGTTCAACAATATTAGCGAAATCTTTTATGAAAGATCGATAGTAAGAACATAACCCAAGGAAAGAAGAAAGTTTCTTGGCGGTGTTGGGCGGTGGGAAATTCTTAATAGCTTTTATTTTTGAATCTTGCGTTTCTATACCCTTTTGCGAAATTTTATAACCGAGATATTTAAGTTCTTTAGTTGCGAACTTGCATTTTGAGGCGTTAATTGTAAGACCGGCCTCTTTTAATAATTTAAAAACTTGTTCTAGAACATTAATGTGTTATTCCAACGTACTACTCGTTATAATTATATCATCTAGATAAATTAAAGTTGATTTTCCTAGGACAGGCTTTAGAACAATGTCCATAGCTCTCTGGAACGTTGATGGGGCCCCACACAACCCAAAAGGCATGCGTAAAAATGCATAAGTGCCCGATTTTGTTATAAACGCGGTTTTATGTATATCTTCGAGTCTCATAGCTATTTTATAGTAGCCAGACGTTAAGTCCAAAGTAGACAAATATCTTGTCGATTTGATCTGTCTAATGATCTCGTCTATAACCGGCAAAGGGTAAACTGGAAATTTGGTAATACTATTTAGTTTTCTGTAATCAATAGCAAACCTCCAAGCCCTTTTATCCGAAGGAGGAAACTCGTTCTTTTTCCTACATAGTACAACTGGACTCGTGTACTCACTATTTATGGACGTTATTATTTTATTCTTTAACATCTCCTGAATATGTTCTTCGATGATTACGTCTTTTTGTTTGTCATACCGATAAGGTTTAGTCCTACAAGGTTTTTCGGCATTTAATTCAATCTTGTGTGTGACTATTTGGCAGTTTCCTGGTTTTTCTGAAAACAAATGAGAAAAATTACTCACCACTTGCTGTATTGCTTTCCTTTCATGGTCATTCAGATGGCTAAGGTCCACTTGCGGTGTCTCCACAGGTTCCACCACCCTCTGGTCCATCTCCAACACCACGGAACTATCTTGAAAATTTAATTTGGCCCTCGCGGCCCTTAAAAACTCCATACCTAAAATAAGAGAGTTTTGCAGATCTTTCACTACAAAAATTAATACTTTGAGACTTTCCTCTTTTACCTGTAAGTTTAATGATAATTTCCCGATGCAGTGACATGTTTTTCCTTGCGCCGCTATAATTTCCGTATTTTTGGTTTTAAATAATCGTACCCTATAAAAATTCTTTTTGAAGAAATTTTCACTCATAAAATTTCCTTCTGCTCCTGTATCGATGAGGGCTTCTACTGGTACATCGCCAACCAGGACTTGTATAATTGGTAGCTGTGAGTTTTTTACGATGACCGTATTTAAATGTCTGTTTGAGGGTTTTTTTAAAACTTCCGGGGTCTGGACCCTCCCTTTCACAGGCCCCTCTACTCGTTTAAAGCTTTCCTTTCAATCTGTGCCTTCTGGGTACGCGGATGTTTATTTTCAAATTTTCTTTTTGGGCCTTGACCTTCGAGTTTCGATGAGTTAGCTTGATAGCTCTTTCCCCCATAAGAGTGATATCCATTTCTGGTTTCCTCATTTGAAGATTTCCTTCGGGTACTTTGAGAATATGTTTCCCCTCTCGCTTTTTCCGCTATTCTGCGATTTTGAAACTTCACCGCCAATTCGAAGAGTTCCTGTAATGTGCTTGGGTTTCTAATTTCAAAGTAGTCTTGAACAGCGGGTAACAATCTTGGTAATATTATTTCAATAATCTCCGCATTGGGTTTCTTTCCATACAGCATATCCGTTAGCTTGATTTTTCGTAGAATAAAGTCCGTCAATTCTGCTATATCCCGTTGATAGAAACTATATAGTTCGGTTTCCAGCCGTGCGCGATCTTTCACTATGGGGAAGGCCTTTACTAACGATTTTTTGAAATTTTCAAATGTATATGTCTGGCTTCCAAATACCCCTAATAAAAATTTGCCTATATTTTTCCACCATAGCGCGGCCTGTCCTCTTACTGCTGATGTGGCGATGGCAACTTTTTGTCTTTCAGGAACAGGGTCGAGCTGAAAGTGGTTTTCTAGACCTTCTAGAAATACCGCCACCGAATTTTTTCCATCGAAATGGACGTTTGGCTTGATTGACGCTCTCAAAGTCTGGACCAGGTATCCAAATCCTTCCAACTGGTTTGTCATTTCTTGGTGTTGTCCAGCGGCTTCCATCCAATTTTCGGCCATTTCAGTTCGATAAGTGTTCGGGCGCCAATGTAGCGTTGCGCGCCTCCAACTTGCACGCAACCAAGGGGTGACTGTGAAAACTGGATAAAAGACAGAGTCTTGTGAAGGGTTTAAGTCCCTTTTTATTCAACGTAATAAATTACAATTGCGTGCTCTTGACGCTCACGGACTGTGCCAACTCGGTGGTCAAATAAAAATAATAACCTGAAAAGAAACTAAAGACAAGACTCTAACTACGAGGCTCTCTAAAAATAACTAACTCACCGCGTTTCAATACCGCTGCTAATTCAGCAGACTTGAAGCTCACTTGAACGATTAACACTACTTCCCGCCAAGCACATATGCCGAAACGCAGGGTTCTTCAATTTCTCGCTAACTACCTCCGCGCTCGTGAAGTAAGAATATCACACACCGAACTCGTTTCCTTTCTATTTAAATCATAATACTTCCGCTGATAATTTGAATCCTTGCGCATTCTACTAAAATTTACATATTCTGGCATTGGCAGTTCCAGGGGAAAGCAAGGCTTGACAGGAAAGATAGTTTAAACTTAAAATAAATGTTAGTTAAAATAAATATAAACCCTACAAATTATAGGTATTTTAAACTGTGAAATTTCATTAGATTGTGATTTTACTAGCGCCTTTTTTAACAAATATTGTTAAAAAATAAATAAAATTTAATAGTGACCATGTAAATCCATAATGACTGAGGTTATCTAATACCTAATTTAATTACTTATAACTAACTGCTTACCTTTAAAAATTATCTCTGCATATTAAAGCGAGTTATTGCCTTTCATTAACCCTTAATGTGATCACAACATAAAACACAAAAATGTAAAAACTTATGTAAAACTTATTCTTCGCATCTAGTGACACTTAAAATACTGAAAAATAACTTATCACCTCTGATGCTTTATTGGCTTATTAGAACCTTAAAGTATATTATCTGAGTCTCAACCCCTGAAACTCTACATGAAATTATGACAGTAACTGCGTCAGACGGAGCCCAGCTAACTTTCAGAACCTGCCAACCGTGCCTACATCAGGCCTCTCAGGTTTGTTTTGATCAGCAGGTCTCTTTCTAGGCAATGGTGACAACAACCAGTCTTTTGTTATGAATCATGCTGATTATGATTTCATTTTAACCTATGCCCCTTGACATAAAATCTGTTTACTATTTATTAAATCTCTAGACTGAGTGAGTATGTTACAAAATGAAACATTAATAATAATAATAAACATAAAGCTAACTATTTGTAAAACATAAATAAAATGCCACTTATCTTCTTTCAAATATGTCCAATTATTATAAGTGTAAAATATTTAATGCTACTTGATAAATTCCATAAAGTTAATTTTATTGTCACACTTATTAATTATAATGTTAATTAAGCTATGCTTAATAATAATGCATCCTACTTACGGATCTATATATTATTTTTAGGATGGTGTTACAAAAGTGAAGTTCAGGCATAGATAATATTTTTAATTGAATTTATTCAGTTCCCATTTGTTCATAGGTCCTTAATTTTTTTTCATTAATGGTCCTTAAAAGTCTTTAAAAGTACTTAATTTCCATGTGCAGAAATGTGTACGAACCCTGGCTTTGAAAATGTGTTTTTGCAAATCTCCCATAAAAGCACCAAGTTGACAAGTTCTCATTCCCAAATGGGTAGCAAAAATTGCTGCCAAGGAATAAAGGAAATGAATGATGAAATCAAGTAAACCCCAAAATTATCAGCCTAAAAACAATAAATGAATAGAACACCACAAGAATGCAGAAAAACAAAAAGTGTAATCAGAAAGGATTCAGATGTTTACAAATATTCACAACAGCATTATTCAAGATAAATCTGCTCCAGTTAGTTTGGAACAAATGGGCACCCCATTGTTCTCAGCTACTGTAGCTAAAATAATATTTGAATGTAAGAAACTTTGATTTTCTAAAATATTTGTTTTTTTATTAGTATTTCGTATATCTAAGGATGGTCTATTCCTGAAGTTATGTTTATTCCTTGAAACTGTATAAAGATGAAAAAGATAGAGTTTTAATAATAATTTGAAGTAATTATTCTACATAATTTTATTTCATATTTTAACCTGCAGTTTAAATAACAATACATATACTGGGTTTACCTGCCTCTGCAAAATCAACTGATATTTGTATTCATTGGTATCAAGAATCTGTAAGTGGTAGAAGAACTTTTAAGGTATGTTGGGCAATTGACAACACCATCATAAGCAGTGCTGCAGATCGTGCTAATCTGTTAGAAGAAAATTTTGATTCAACTGATGCTTTTCTGAACCAAACATCATGTCATTAGCAGTTTTAATGAAACATTTTAATGGGTGAATAAAAGTAATTTTTTCATAGGTTTTTTTGTTTCATGTGTGTTTAATTTTTTATAAGATATATTTTCATTATTTTTTTTTCTACTATTGGTTTAGATGGCATCATAAATCTGAAATGCATTCACCTTTCTATGTCTCTTTATAATTTTACATTTCTAATGTTATGGTCACACTGAATTGAAAAAAATAATAAGCTGTTAGAAACAATTTTCTTGTAAATGATAATCACTTATTTCTGTTTCTTCCTTATGTCTGCATGAGGTTTGGCTCCAGAAGCCATAGAATAAAAGAGGGGGAGGGCACATGTATCCTTAAAAAGTAGTCTTTGTAATATTCTGCTGCTGTATGAATTGCTTGCTTTAATAAAATATATTTTGCTGACAGATCTGCTGACAGAATGCTGATCTCCTAGTGCTTCTGCAGTTAGGGCTGTTTAACATGCATTGGGCATCTGCAACATACTTGTGTCATTTTATTGGATCTTCAGTAGACAATTTGGCTAAGACTAGAATTAGAATGAAAGTTGAATGGATACTTTCTGCTTGACCATTTCCTCACAGAATGCCTGTAGTTTAGAATATGTACTGGGTTTTTATCTTTTGCACAGTAATCATCTGGGCAGTTCTTTGAGGTGAAAGCCGTATCTCTGTTTGTAATTATTCTAAAAGGATCTCCAAAGATGAATCTTGGGCTGATGTCAGCTTTACTGATACAGCTAGACAAACTTTATAAAAGCGTCTACAGGGGTCAATTCTTGTTTGTTTATAGTAACGGTCCTATAAAATCTTCATGAAGTGTGCTTAAAGGTACATTTTCATTGGTTTCATGCTCCCACCTTTTCCTTGCTTTTTGTTGCACAAAATACAACCTACACAATACACAGTAGCTTGCTGTATTAGCTTTTTGAAGGTAGGAATGAAAAAAATCTCTCTTCAGTGTATAGAGTTTGATGCTCTTTCGCAGCATAAACTAATATTCAAACTCCTAATGGACTTGAAGTGAATTATTGCTTGGCTGACTGACAAAGACTTCTGATGGTTAAAATATAACCTTTTTATTAAATCAGATCCTTGAACTGCACATCTCATGTTTAACAAAGTCAAACAATGACTTGTCGCAAGCTATCTTAAAAGTCACATTCAAATTCAAATTAAAACTAATCCTGTAATCAAATATTGCACAATTCATTTAATGGGAAGTTGGCTCAAACTTCTCACCAGCATAACAATTTAAATGTCAGCAGTCACAATCCAAAGCCAGAGACTTTGGATTGTGATCTTATCTGAGATAGTGAGATAGATATAATAATAAATTACTGAGATAGTGAAATCTAGTAAATGTGGCCTCGAGAAGCAGAAACAGGCTTTGTCTTAAAATCTGTAATCCTCAAGTTTTCTCGAACTAGTTTGCATTCTGATAGGGAAATGAAAAGGAGAAGTGTAAATTTCTAAATCATAACTGGTTAAATTTACGTTCTTGTGTAGCATGAAATTTTTGGCTAAATAATTTTTGGCATAGGCATTCTAGGCATGATTCTAATGCTAGAATGACATATGAATGTAGAAGAGGATTACTTTTAAAGGGACAGAAGTTAATTGACTTCAGAAAACTTTTTTAAATGTTGCTATACTGTCCATGCTTCGTAGCTATAGCTGTCCAGTCAATTTTTTAAATCACTATGGAATAGCTTTTGCCTACATTTTGTCAGGTATTGAAAAAAAACTTGTGTATTTTGTTTGTTACTAAATATAAGAAAATGCATCCTTATTAGATTCATTCGCCTATCTATAGTCTTTTACTGCATACATTGGCAAATAAATCTAAATAAATAAACAAAGCTATTTTGAAAGCCATTCATCATAAAAATTCCTAAGTGCCAGAGTTTTTCTTTTGCCATGTCTAGAATTATGATTGTAGGAACAAAATTGTACTGTTAAATTGACTGAAGCTTCTAGTCATCATCAATGAGAATTTTTTTTATTTTAAATTTATTTAGGTATCATTTATTAACAAGTTTCATTGCATCACAAATTAGCAACTATATATGTAGTCTACTGTTTCTTTTAAATATATTATATTAGGGCTTTTGTAATTCAGTATATGTATGAACGCAATAAATTAATTAAGCAGAAATTACTACTGAGGTTCATGACCAAATGTTTGCGTGCAATAAAAATAAAATACATTTGAAAATTGCTGACAAATACAACTTTCTGGATGAATATTCAACTGTTAACACAAATTTATTTATGTGTCATAAATCAAGTGGATAAAGTAATTGTACATTGGCAGTTCATTCTATTTCAGTTCAAATATTATCTGTGTGAATATTTTCATTGCTTTCCTCATGTACTTCTCTCTGTATGTTGCAAACATGAATGAGTTTAATTTAAGCTAAATAAATAGTGCTAAATAAAAGTGCTAAATAAAAGGAAGCCTCGAGGACTGGATAATCCTTGAATGCATTGTCGTAATCATTTATTTGTGTACCTGAATTTTATTCAATAAGACAAACACAGTTATTTTAAAATCGTAATTGACACCGTAAATAAATAAAAACTGATAAAAATTATTATACGTAAATTTATTATGAACTCGCACACTACCCTCATAATTACATCTGGTTTACTCATCATGGACCTCTTAGTTGTATGCTTTATTTAAATATTTGAGGCTGTTTACCTGCAAATAATAGTAACATAATAATTATTTTTGTGGAAATATTTGTGTGGCTTTGCTGAATCTGATTAGAACTTGCTTCATCAAAAAATTTAGTATACAAAAGGGAATTAATGTTTATTAATACTGTGTCTTTCATTGTATATTTAAGGTGGAAATATTTATTATTCTTATTTCTTTTATTTTAGACATTTCTAAAAGAAAGTTTCCATGAAGCAAGTCTTGATCCAACATATTGCAATTATGTAGTAGGTGGAAGAATAGCATAGCTGTGTTCTGTTCTTGTGGAAGATACTGCTGTTGTTTTCTGTGGTCCAGGCCCAAGAATTCTGGAGGCAGTTGATTTAGATTTATGAGATGCTGTTCCTGCCGAAGATAGCTCCAACTTATTTAATGAAACTTAACTTCAGTAAGTGGACTGTAATATTAACAATAACAAATTTATTTTAACAAAAGCAACATTATTGAATACTAGCACACGCATGTGCTTATAGTTACCTATGTAACTTAGTTAAAAGCGAACAACCATATGCTCCCACATCAAGTCAAAAATCATACATACTAATAAGGCAAAAACGAAATAACTTTAGGGTTACACTAAAGCCAAACTCTGCTTGGCGTAAAACAATGCTGCCAAGCAATACTCTTTCAGACACCGAACACTAAGTAACAATTTTTCTTTATGGCTCTTTTTATAAAATGGACTGATTAATTTTATTTCTAATTGTTTCTTTAGTTTTGGGATATATGCACATAGACATGCTTTGTCATAATCAAATAAACCGGTTTCTGCATATTACAGAAAACATATTTTTTCTGAACATTGGTGAGATATTTTGAATGATTTGGTGTCTTTTCAGTCAGTGGAAGATTAGCCGAAAGGGAAATTAGTATACTCAGAGCAGAAATTTCTCCCCCTCCCCCCACACACAGAAAGGGAAATGAGGCAGGTTGCAAGTAAATAATACCTTTCCATTGAGAAAATATCTTGCATCTCTACCTGTCTTACTTGGGTGTTAACTTTTGCTTAAGTTGCATGTCTTCAACTGGCTTATATTTGGCAACTATTTGCCAAATTTTGCATATTAATTAACAGCACTAACTTTTAGCCTCTACAGAGCAGGCTATTTGTGTTTTCTTCTATTTGCATTTTACTCGCGTTCTTACTTGAAGAGGAAAAATTAAACATGTTATTCTATATAATTTTGATTTAAAAAGAATCTAGACAAATTAACTTAAAGAAAGTTAAAATGCATGGATTTATAAATAACTCTCTTCCTTAATAAGTTTTAAAAGTAATTAGTTTATTCAGCTACCTTGAGATTTCTGTCTTCAACATACTATTTTAAAAAATGAGTAGACAACAGTAAATTCAAATTCTATTCCTGGAAGACAGTACTTTCATTTTAATTTGCAGTTATTTAATTAAATTAAATTTCATAGGATAAATTATAAAAAAAATTTCACTGATGCATATACCTCTAAATTATTATTTTAAAATGAAATGAAACAGCAAGCATAACATACATGGCAAATGGCTACATTCTGACTTTGTAGTTTAATCTCATATTTGATATTTCTGTGTTAGATACATAAATTGCAATCAGCATTAATTAGAATAGTTAAAGCTTTAAAGACATTATAAATAGTATTAAAACATAATCTCAAAAGCTTGTGAGATCATATTGTGAGTTCAACATGTGAGACAATTTGGAATTTTGATTTGAACTCATTTTTCATGGGAAAAGCGAAAAGTATATGAAATTTTAAATGAAAAATATGTAAAATATGAATATAACACAAAATAAAATGTTTGATTAATTATACAAACATTCCAATAAAATGAGAAAGCTGCTCAAATGACTGAGTAGCAAAGTTACTAAAAAATCTGTCTAAGGGATAAGATTAATTTTTCTTTTACACATTTTGCAAGGGAAATGTTTCTGAAATTTCACTTCAGTTTGTTAAAATTTTCGTCAGTTCAGAAAATGCGATGCTCCCAAATTAACTAGCTACATGGGCATTTTCTTACTTTTCTCCTTGTGTAATGTGAGTGGGAGACAGTTTCCCTTAAAAGGTCTTCCATTAAGGCATCTTCACTTTAAGAATATTGTGCTTCCCCATAAAAACTATTAAACAAACAAACTGAAAATACAAAGCACTGTTAAGTTTTTGTCATAATTTGGGGTGTGGTCAGAAATTTTATAATTCATCAAAATTTCCTCCAGTAAACTGAACAGCCACATGCAACTCTTTGCCTCCTTAAATATAGTTTTCTTTATAATAAGCAGTAGTTTAATTTGTATAATTAAATATATAACTAAGTTAAATGTATAATTCAAATATCATGCTATGGTGCTTATTTATACATATCATCAACTTCGTTTTTCATAGTATATTTATGCATATTATAATTTCAAAATGCATAAAATACATTAAATTGTTGAAATATTAATAAAAGACCAGAAAATTCATTTCTGGACTTTGAGCAAATTGTTTTTAGAATGGGCTTTAACTGTTGAGACAGTATAAAAGACATATATTAGGAATACATTCTGCAATTTTTCAATTTTTTTCAGTCTTTTCTCAGTTTATTATATCAGCTCTATATCAGTATTCAGTTTTACCACATTAAATTCAATTTGACAGCAAAATCGCAAGATATTTAAAAGCAGCCAAACACCAAACTCGTACGATGTTGCCACTGCTTGGTTTGAAATCATTGAGTCTCTTAAGCAAAAATATATTAAATTTTTGTAAAACATGAAATAGATAATAAAACAAATTCAAATTTTGGACTTCCAGATGCGCATGTTTGGGTGGAGGACTGCATTATTCAATATTTGATTGCTCTACGGTAGTTTTTTCACAATGCAAGAAACATGCATAAATTCATGTAGATCCTTCTTTATTTAATTTCTTTAAAAATAATATAGGATGCTAATATTTGGTGACAACAATTTGACAAGTGATACAGTTAATCTATCTCAAATTCATATAAATGTATCTCATCATTGTTGGATAATTTCTTGCTTGAAGTACTATAGCCAAACTTAAGACGTATTTCTTTAATTTTAATTATAAACTAAAATTTATTCTAAACATGATCAAATTCATATGAATTGTATTTTAGAGATTTTTGACTGTTCTATCAAAGAAAGAATTACTGTCCATTAATATGCCAAATTTAACAGTTTTTGACCAAATGAGCAAAAAACTGAGAAAAGCAGACATTCAGGTAAAGTTGTTCATATGGATAACTTGGAGAAGAGGAAAACTGCCAAGTCCAGGCCAAAGTTGCTAAGTATTTGGTTACTTGCACCTGTTTCTTTACGTGGGAGACAATTTTTGGCTAAAAGTAATTTATTTTCCTTTTCAGCTCAACTTCCACTGACTGAAAGTGGACATCATCATTCTGAATACTGCATTACCTTTTTTATGATCTTGCATAAGAACATAAAATCTATTTCATTTGTAATAAAATATGTTTAATGTTTTTTTTTTTTTTTTTTTTTTTTTTTTTTAGATTCATCAGATTTATTGTACGAATTGGAAGATATGGAGACAATCTGGCATGCATTGGTGCAACTTCTAGTAGGAACCACAGTGCATACTTACAATTTTTTACAAATGGAGGTAAATATGTTTTATCAAATTGAATATTACATGAGATATTATTTAAATGCTTGAAAATGTTTTTGAGTTATTCCATTATTTTTACATAATGCCATTCTTCCTTTACTTTAAAGAAATTATTAAGTAATGCATTTATAATTATTAAAATATTATACATAGTATTCACGTAATCATAAGATGTCTGCTGAAGTGTCACTGTATTACGGATACTTGATTAGTAATAAGTTATTTCTCTGTTAACCCTGACAATGTCTATCACATGCTGAGGCTTACTTTCAAAAAGTCAGCAGAAATGTTTCAGGGGTAAGCCGTGCCAAACATCTAGGATTTCCCATGATTAAATTAAGAACACTGTGATGTTGGATGATTGGATCACACCTCTTCCTTCAAGATATACCAAATCATTTAATAAGTTTGGGTTCTTGGTGGCCATTTCAGAAAAGAGAATTCTGTAAAATGCTCCTCAGGAGAGAAATTGTCTTTTTGGAACACTCTATTTTCATCCAGATAGCAGAAAAGTGATAAGAAATGTGACTTTTGAGCAGTTTCACATACTTGTTGGTTCAAATAGCAAAGATCCCAAACATTGTCAAGGAAGCTGTCTCGAACCATCACTGAATCATCACAATCATCATGACCTTGTCCATTTTCAGACTGGTACATTGGAAGTTTGGCTTCATAAGAATAGTACCGTATTTCTAACCTTAAAGTCAGCTTAATGCATTTGGAATCAAGACTCATACCTGCATGCCACTTGCTTCCATTCATCAATGAACCAGTCATTGTGTTCTACAACTCATAGAAGGCAGATGCTGATACAGTGGCATGCTGTTGGATGTGGTACTATCACAATTCTTTGGCTTCTGAAGTCTGTACAAAGAAATAAGTAGTCACAATTTATCTAATCAGGTGTAAAGAGTCAACTAAATGAGGCGTCCTGTCTGGATTGCTCATGTAGTTAGGTGATCACCTGAACTAAGGTTTAGTGTTATTGGCTACACATGATTATGGCTGAGACTACAAAGATCATGATCACAGGATTTTTAGCAATTGCTTCAAGATGCTAAACTTACACTTGTGCATATCCTATGGGAATATCTTCACATGTTCAAAATGAGGCAGCAGTACCAGAATATCTGCATAATGATATTTATCTTTAGGGATGAATAGCATTGTGTAGATATGCATATGCACTTCATTGTGCATATAATATACAAAAAAGGTGAATGAAACCTTTTCTGCATATGAAGGCTTTTGTTATTATCCAGTTCTTATTTCATTTCCTGCTTCATTGTTATGAGAAGACACTTGAAGAAAGTAACTAAATGCTGGTATTTATATATAACAATAAAACCACTGCATAGAAACAGTTGTTAAAATTTCAGATTTTTTATCAGCAATTTGGTTGCCACTAAAAAGAAGAATCATTCAAGTTCTTTTTGCTTCATTAACTGAACAATACATTGTTGCAATTTAAAATGTACATTAAAGTTACCATTTGATTGACAATCATCCATCAATTTCTAGTGCTGAATTTTTATTTTCTTGCCCCATAAATATTTATAAATACACACATACGCACAAAAAAAATATTTTTAATGCATTAAAATGGTTTCACTATTTCAGTAATATTTAGTTATATCACTTTTTATTAATTTTTTAAAATTTTCAATTATTTTGCTCATTTCTCAGGCATACTATCGCATCTACTACATGAACTGAATTATTCTCATGCTCATGTTTATCCTATAGTTCTTCCTGAGAATGGCATCAACTGGAAGTCGTTGGTGGCAACCATCAGGTTTCTTTGAAGATGCATGCATTAGATGATGACATTTCTATTGATGGTTCTGAAATCAATGCATTTGAGTTATTGGATGATTTGAGAGCAAGGAACTTGATCCTACAAACTGGTGGTTTGGGCCATACTCTGAGGTGAGAAAATTGAGTGTATTTTTAAGTTCTGTTAGGTATTGTGTTGCCCATTTAAGTTAAATTATTAACCATTGACTCATTTTATGAGAGAAATGGTTATTTTTATAGTAAAAACTGAACTCTGGGATGGTAGGTTTATGTAGATGTTTCTATTTTTAATTTTTTACTATCGCCAGATGTGCTCGCTTCTCATTTTTCTCCGCACCACTTTTATGTTTACATTACTTTTCAAATAAAAGGATACTGCCTCTAAATGTTATTGTTATGTATTATTTTGAAAGAAATGATGTAGGGAATTTAAAAAAATATTTTGGCAACACTTAATACTACATCAGGAATCCTAATGATATGCTGTTTTTAAAAATTTTGTGATTTTGCTATTGAATTTTGTGTGGGGTAAGTGCAAAGAAAGGGATGCTTAATAATAAAGTTAAAAAGACAAAGATAGTTGTGCAGGTCATTTTGTTAAGAAAGCTATGCATTGATATGATGAATTCAGAAATGACAATAGAAAGTAGGAAAATTTATGGCAACATTTAACACACTATTGAGAATTCTAAATGTGAATCTACTATTGAATTCTATGTGATGTAAGAATTCAGTGGGCAAGCTACAAATTTCATAACATATGATACCATTTTATAATATAGAACCATTAATTGCCGAACAAGCATTTTTGTCTTTTAAATGCTCCCTAAATTTGTTTGAAAATTTAAGCATTGAAATGGTATCTAAGTCAGAAAATTCATTCTTGAATATTTTTGTGAATTTGTCAGCCATATTTATGTGTTTAAATAAATATATAGGTACCCACCTACATACATGCATATATACATGATTAGGCATAATGAATATTTTACTTGGATGCCATAATGAATATTTTTGTGCTACCGATACCATATACAATATTTGATTTTATATTTATAGACTTCTTTGATATACATAATTGAATTTATTTCAATAACTTTCTCTATCTTGTTTTAAAAACTTCTGTAACTGGAAATCATTTCTAGGATTAATACTTTAGAAAATGAAAGATTTACTTAGTATTTGCAATGTGACAGAAAATATCAAGAAAAGAAGTTACTTGCAGTTTTTTTTATTTCTGTATTATAATAGAGTTTTCTTTTTTGCATTTTGTTAGCATTTGTTTTAAAAGGACATTTGCATTCTCAGTTTTTTCATTTAAAATTTCAAAGTTATACTCTGGCAGCATAATGACAACATGAAGTGACTTTTCCGTAGACTAAATTCTTTATAATGTAATAGCTGGAATTAGTATATAAAATTGCATTTATATGAAGAAGACAATGCAGTAAAAAGGGGTGGCTAATTTCTTGTTAGTAGGAGACACATATTGGAGCTGAAGAGGATTGAAAAGTAATAAATATTATCTTTAAAAGTAGTAAACCAGATTTAGGGTAGAAAGTAGTGTTTGAACTAATTTAATAATATTTCACATTTCTTAATTCATAAAATCACATAGTAATAAACACAAAGAAGTAATTTTTTGCTCTTGCTCATTTATCAGGAAAATGTGTTTAGTAGCTACACACATTTTTCTGCAATGTGTTGAACATTTTCTTACCCAAATAGGAAAACAAGTTTTTTCCTTTGATTTCCAATATTTATTTTCTTTCTGATTACAGCTATGAATCAATTTTGCCAATTTTAATCAACTACTACATTCAAAATAAACTTTTTCTTACCCTCCAAAGGTCAGATACTTGCTGGGTGCTTAAATCCATAACAGTGGCTAAATTAATTACACATCAAGCTGAGAAATGAAACTTATTTTAAAATAAGCTTTAAACTTAGCACATTTTTTTTTTTCATTCTTTATCACTAACAAACAGGGCAATCGTAACATGGGATATTAGCATACTGCCCAAAACAATAAGTGTAAGATGTATCTGTGGAATATTCCACTTCTTAATATAATTTCTAAAACTTACAGCACATAAAAATCCTTGTGCCTTTTATGATAATTTTAGTGTTTTCCTGGCCTTCATTGGAATGAGCCCAGAGACTTGGGGAGTCATTGCCAAAAATTGACATAAAATCGACTCAATTTGATCTAACAAAAGCACTTGGTTCTAGAATTTGGACCAGTCTTTTCTAGAATTAGAATTGCATTAAATTAATAATTATGAGTTAAATAATTATTTAAGTAGTAATGTCCTAAATAATTTCCTAAGCTGTTTTTAATTTGTTGAGTTTCTAAACTGTTAGAGGTGTTGCTTTAACTGGGTCAAGAAGCATCTTTTGCAATCAATTAATGCCATTCACTACTGAGTCCTTTTCAGAGCTTTTGTATTGAGTGTATTGTTTTCAGTGTATTCAATAGTTTGATCATTGTCTAATATCAAAAGGCACTGAAAAAAACACTGCTCGAGGAACAGCAATTTGTATTTTCTTCAGATGAAGATTTTTTATCTGGAAATGCTTACCAAGGTTGTAAAATTTATATGTAATGAACTGTTATTTGTAGCTGTTGGCCATTTGAATCATTACACCATGACAGAATCACACATCAAATCTGAAATTTGCATAAAAAGTAGAACATGCTGGGATATGCAAATGTTCAGTATTCCACAGCATGTGTACATTATATGAAAGAGTAAATAACACTACAAAGTAATTTAAAAAGGCAGACTAAAATGCCAGTTTTTCATCCATATATTATGTTTACTTGTTATTTTGAAGGTTGGGGGTTATGTAATGTCTCATAAGACAAGAAGCAATTCATACTAACATGTCTCAGAATTCAGTTGCAAGGGGACTCAGTATTGTGAATTACTGTGTATCCCAACTGCTAATCATTTTGGTCTAATGATTTTTGCTAGACTTTGCAGTTAATAACTCCAGGAGAACCACAGAGATTGGCCTGAGAATCTCATTGGTCTTCTCTCTCTATTGCGCCAAATGACAGATATCTTGCCCACATGACTGTTAGGAATTTTTTATAGGAAACTGGATATATCGCTTAACATCAAGTATGGCTCAATGGCATCTGAAGCACTGTAGATTATTTGTAAAGTGAGCATTACTTTCACACTCTGACACAGGAATCAATGCCTTTGATGGTGTGTTCAGCACCAAACACAGGTTCATGAAAAG
This sequence comes from Stegodyphus dumicola, assembly GCF_044657685.1. Lineage (NCBI taxonomy): Eukaryota > Metazoa > Arthropoda > Arachnida > Araneae > Eresidae > Stegodyphus > Stegodyphus dumicola. The sequence continues at coordinate 666,685 of NC_140772.1, read as the reverse complement.
TGTGATGTCACCTTTTCTAATAAGTCTCACTTTTCTTTTAGAATGTTATGATAGTCATATCCACGTGTGGAGAATGCATATTCGAAGCTTGCATTTTTCATCATTATGCTGGCCCAGCAACAGTATGAGGTGCACTGGATGCACATCCTGTTCACCTGTAGTGTGTATATCTGGTACTCTTACCAGTCACTATCATATTACTGAGGTTTTAATGCCCATGGCTATGAATATATTCAGGGCTTCTGTCCCCTCTCCTTTCAATAGAACAATGGGCAAACCAATGTTCCTCACATTGCCCTACATATTCTTTATACACAGGATGTTCAACTCCTGCTTTGCACAATGCATGTTCAAGATTTCTCATCAATTAACAGTTGGAGAGAGACTGAAATGACAATATTTACATGCCAGTGCAACACTCTAGCATAGACCTTGAAACCACAGGTGGACTTTTGTACCCATGACTGCCATCCGAAGTTTGTTTGACTCACAAAAATAATAGCAGGTAACATTCAGTTTCCTTTCAGCTGCTATGAGTTATGATTATTGGGAGTACTGATTTCTGCATCCTCCATTTGTAGTATTTATCTGAGTAAAATCTAGCAATAAAAAGAGTCCTTGGTCAAATTATTCAAGAGCTCATTTTTCATACTTTGGAAAGCAGGAGATAATATTAATCTTGTTGATCCCACTGCTGTTGGGAAAATAACACAGAGAGCAGCCATATTGACTTTTCATCAGCAGGGATTAGGAGCACTAATCAATACATGATACAATGGCAATAGAAGCGAGTCTAGATGATTGCAGCAGCGTCTTGCTAGGATGAAAGCGAGAAGGATTCAGGGGAAGAAGGAAGGGAGTCAAAAGTTTTAGTTTGAATTAGAAAAAGTTTCGATTTACAATTATTTATTATTATTGCTATTGATTTACAATCTTTTTGATTTCGCAAGAGGCATCTACATTAAGTGTTATGTAAGATCGCATGATTAATTTGAAGGACGCAGTTTAGACTTATATAGCTATTTTTAAGATAGCGAGATGTTCGCAAAAATGTTTTACTCCTGAAGATGAGGGACTGTGCCTGATCGCCCTCAAAATCGATAGAGATTTATTGAAAATCTTCTCAGATAAGGTAGCTTTTCTGGGTAATTTTATAAGTAAAGCCTTTTCTAAGGGAAGTTTGTGAACATTTAAGTCAAAATCCTGTTTACTGAAATAATGCTCTTTAATATAAATTACATTTTATTATTAAATAATCATTAAAATACATATTTTATTAATACATTTAATTATGCATGATTTAATGATTTCCATTTATTTATGGATTATTTAATGATTTCTAATCATAATTGCATGATTATTATTTGTAATCACAATTACAAATCATTATATCATTCTGTTTAATAAATTGCAATTTATTATTTACTACGTAAAAATCTCATATAGCAAATGACAAGCAATTTACATTTGACTGAAATTTTTTCTGTAGGAATACTTCAGGTTTTGACACCAGGTGCCATTATTATTAAATATTAATTTTTAACACTTTTTCTATTATTAAGAAATTAAATTCTTAATATACAACTGTGTACATTTGTAAATGTATAGAACCAAGTAGATTAATAATTTGCATTTCCCTTTAATTAATGAATGAGATAATTAAAGCTAACCAAAATAAATTTTACAGTATACAAGAGTTTCACGAGCACATTTAAATGCAATTTATGGGCTTTTGAAGAAATCCATTGATTAAAAAAAAAAAAAAAAAAAAAAAAAAAATGCTTTTTCACATAATGTATAAAATTTCATTTGAAATATTTAGAAAGAAAAATACATCATAAGAAATTCATTTGTAATAGCAAATAATTTTTAAAAATAAGATCAGGAATTAAATAGTCAAAAGGAGTATTGGTACAGCTTTGAAAACGGAAATAATATTTATTGAGCCTTTTTTAAATTAAATAAGATATTCTCATTAGATTTAAAAATAAATTTAAAGTGCTTTAATGTCAAATAAAAGCTTATTTCATGAAAAAGGCATTTCCTAAATGATACATTAATTTGTTTAGTCAATTAATTGTTTTGGCATAGTACATTTATATTAGATTAACCACTCAGTGAAATTTAAGACTTTATTAATTTTCGAGAGAATTTAAATTATGATAAATATTTCTTAGTTTCATTCGAATAGGGAGATGTGTTTTATTTAAACTTTTAAAATTTAGATCCAGTTATTGATTAAAAAAGTTAAATATTCGAGTGATTCATGAAATATTCATAGAAAGAATTTGAGTAATTTTCTCTTGAATAAAAAAAGACTAGAATAACTCTTCTTGAAATTCATAAAAACCCTTCTTAGTATGTTCAGAGGCCCACCAGCAGCCGAGCAGTAAAAGCCACTGAACTCTGGTAATTCATTTCGGAGTTTGATTCCCAGCAAACGGGCTAGCTGCCCGGTCGTTTTCGTGGTTTTCCCCATGCATAAGGCGGATACGAGCCAGTTTCCCTTAAAATGACCTCCACAGGGCATTCCTTCCTTTCCGTGTAATGCCTAAAGGCAGAGCACGTAATAAGTAAAAATAAAAATATGTTTTAATATTAAAAGGCTTTCCAGCTTTTACTTATTGTTGTTGTCTTGACCATGTATTTCATGAAAGAATGACCTTTTACTTGTTACTTGTACAACTGCTTTTAAAAGTATGGTTTTCTTCTGCAAACCCCTTATATTCTTCTCTATAATGTACAGCATACCACATAAATGTAATAAAAATTATGGCACATAAATAACTTAATAATTAGAATATGAAAAATGGTTTACTAGGTTCTTGCCTTATTATTTTTTGTATTGTTATTGTTTTTGATTTTACAAATATACACAAGTTTTCAGAAACAGAATCACAGATTTTATTTGCACAATGGCTCAATTTTTATTACCGCGATCTCTGCGCTCGAGGTATTAATGTAATATTTTAAATATTTAGCATAAAATTGCTTAACATGATAGTTTCTTGGTTTCTACAGTAAATTATTGACTTATCTGAAGTCTGCTTCTACTAGGTAAGAAAAAAGGAAATGTTAATGATGTTTGTTGTTCGAAACCAATCCTTCTTCAATGCGATCAGTTTTTCTTCGATAGTTATTTCAAAATGAAACGTATGGCATTTCAGCTGTTCTATGCAAACACAATCAAGTTTTCACTTTATTAAAAGCGAATATTAAAAGCTTTCAAATTTTGCAAGCATGTCGTACGTAACACATATTTTCTGAGGAAGTTTTAAGTGCTTTGTAATTTTCGTGGTTGTGTTTTCTTGTGTTCCTGCCTTTTACATTTTTATATTGCACTTCTTGTGTAAAAATGTTTTATATATTTAGAAGAAATTAAAAAATCGGTAAGGTTTAATATTTTTACGGTCGCTTAAATGAATTTGCTAAGGTTTTCTGTGCTCTCTCTCAGCTTGTAGTCTATTAATCTACTCTTGCACTCGCTACTAGTTATCCATTTTTAAAGCTTTGTTATTAAGCATTGCTTTCTTCCCAATTACGCCGCTTACACTTCAGAAAAATGTCACAACGAACATTTTTAAAAGCTGCATACTAGCATATGTTTTTGCAAATTTTGAATAGCGTAGTCCTGCATGCAAATATTTGCACCTGAACGCCCGATTTTTTGAATTTCAAATTTGTTTTATTATTTATTTCATATTTTAAAAAACTTTTCATTTAAAATTTAAAATTTTTCATTAACGAACTCATTGATTTGAAACCACGGAACCTACGGCGAAACTTTGAAACTAAATATTTTTGTCTCCAGCGTGCGAAGCTGTTGCCATTCAGAAAAGTGGAAGTTATTTATCTTTCAATTTTAATAAACAAATTCGACTCTAACTTTTCATGATAACTAGTTTTTATAGAAGTAGTATAGCAAATATAAAAATATGCATGGCGTCTTCTTCCATTGTATCACCAATTTAAAAGTATGCTGTTTTTAAATATTTAGTGATTTTGCCTTTGGTATTGAATTTTATGTGGTGAAGTGTGAAGAACCTTATATTTAATAGATAAGAAAAAATTAACAATATTGTTAGCACATAGCAATATAACACAATGTTAATAAGAAAATGTTAAAAAAATGTTTTGTAAGCCATCTTGCTATCAAAACTGAATACTAATATGATGAACTGATTAAAGACTGAAAAAAATGTGAAACTGCATAATAATACTTGTTACTGTATTGGAAATTCTAAAGATATGCTGCATTAAATGTAAAATAATACTTTTGTCATTTTACCATTGAATTTTACACGGAGTAAAAGCGAAGAAAGCAATGTGTATAACAAAACAAATTATGTAAGTGAGTTCAAGAGCAGACTAATAAGCTGCGAACTCAGCGAGTGTTTAGAAAATCTTAATAAACTCTCTTGTGTGACTTTAAAATCTGAACACTTTCAGTTTTATTTCATTTTATTGTCCCAAACGGGAATTTACCGAGAAGGGCCATTCATTTCGTTTTTGGCATTTTTGTGTTGATTCACTATAAACGGCAAATCACTTTTTAAATTGTTGCCACCAAATATTAGAGCCCTGTATTATATTTAAAAAAATTAAATAATGATGAATCTGCACAAATGTATGTATGTTTCTGGCATTGTGATAAAACAACGGTACCTAGAGACATCCAATTTTGAATAACGTAGTCTTCCATTCCTATATGGGGATCTGGAAGCCCAAATTTGGAATTTGTTTTATTTATATATTTCATATTTTGTAAAGCATTTATGAGTTTTTGATTAAGAAACTGGACGATTTCAAAGAGAGCAATAGCAACACTGTACGAATAAAACATTTTAATCTCCAGTGCACAGGACTGTGTATTGGAAATCTAAAGATATGATCGTTTAAATATTTGGTGATATTGCCGTTGAATTGAATTTTATGGTTTAAGTGCAAAGAACATATTTAATAAATAATGGTAACACACAAAAACTTTAAAAAACGCCCTTTTGGGAGTAATACAAAATCTGAAAATTTTCAGATTTTTAAATTTTTATATTTACTTCCCTTCCTCCTCAGTTTAAAAAAAAAAAATAGTAGTAACGCTTTTCCACTCACGTGCCCCAAGATGGCAATTAAACTCCTGGTTCAGTTTTCTTTTTCGAATCAACTGTTTGACCAATAATTAAGAAAAATATCTAACTCCAACTCAATGTCTGAGAGTTTTGGAAAGAAAAAGGAAGGCCATTATTTAAAAGAAATTAGTAGCTTGACATTCACTTGTCAAAAACCTAACACAGAATTTGCTAATTAGGCTTAATGAACCAGAGCAATCAGAATTAACCAAGATAGCTATCCACTTATATTGCCTCTCGAGAGAATATTTTAATTCTACCGTAATATTTTATTCTGCTTGACTCAAAGAGGTTTGAGAAGATTTTGTCTTCCTTTCTACATCTTTTTAATTACTAACAGCAGTCTATTCTAAGAAGTTTTCGAGAAAAAAGCATTTTTTACATATTATACATGTTCTTTTAGAGATCAAAACTATAAATGAGTCATTTTTATTTATTTACTTACTAGAGGAAGTATCCGATGCCAGTTAAGTTAAATTTAGAATAATGTATCTAACAACGGAGAGAACGATACCACTGTAATCCTTCTGTAATAACGATGCAAAAAAACGATTGATAGTCATACCTTTTTCACTCTGATGCGATATGGAACCCACAGAAAAATTTCTGTAGAAAAATAAACTAATTCTCTCCCATTATATTGGCAACAATCGCACACAGTTTTTAATGATTTTCGTCTTTCTAATCAAAAGGACGTAAAAGCTCAAGTTCCGTCCAATATGTCACCTATATTCAATTTCAGTCCATTAAATGTGACAAAAGGTTTATCATAATTTATTAGAAGTCAATAATGCGAACAAACAAACACACACACACAGACATTCTTCTTTATATATATATATTGTAACGCTTACCCATTTTTGACTAACAAACTGCGATTTGAAAGGTAGCAAATGTATTTAATGTTGAGCAAAGCTATTTTTATTTCATCGTAAAACTTACAAACTTTTTTTAACAAACTCTACGATTTGAAAGCAAGCAGTGACAACACTTCTCGAAAGAAAGCAGAATTTTATCTCCAACGTGCGAGATTGTTCCTACTCGAAGAAATGAGGTCGAATATTAGAGTTTTCAGAATTAATTAATATCTCAGATTTTAGCTATTTTTGGGGAGGCAGTGGATGTCGACCTTTCTCAGGACCCCAAAAAGAATTGTAGAACAATAGTGACGATAGCTATAGTAGTAGCTGAGTTAATTGCGAACAAATACACAAACATTCTTCTTTATATATATAGTGTTGGCAGTGGCGATAAATGTAAAGCATATTTTGCTTCCCTTAAAGCTAAGACTAATCTAAATAAATTCATGCTTTATTCCGTAAATTAAAATAAGCTAACACTGTAGCCTTTACATTTAAAATCATATGAGTGAAAGAAAGCTAGCATTATGCTAACTCATAAAAACACACATTCGCCGATACTGACGTACATATAATACTTGGCCAACCCGCAGATCTTGACGTCATCGGCCAATCAGCAGCAACCATGTTAGCTTACCACCGATTGACCTCCGATCAAAATTTGCATAAGGAAAAATTAAAGCCAACAAACGGCCCTGTTTTCCTCATGCAAATACAAAAAAAAAAAAAAAAAAAAAAAACTTACACAGAATTACAGAAGTTCATAGTTCAATTCTATTATACGAAAGCACTTATTGTCTTTAAACACTGAAAACATCTAAACAAAACTTCCTTAAATTAACAGCAGTCACCGCTTTTGTAAATAAGTCAGCAGTATTTAATTTACTGGTGATAAATTCAAGGTCAGACACTCCATCATTTACTAGTCTTCTAATAAAGTGATATTTTATGTCTCTGTGCTTAGTTTGGCGATCTAGAAAAATCAATGGCAGACTTGTTATCACAAAATAGTTTATATTCTCTTAAATTAAACTTTAAAATTTCATCTTGTAAGACATTTTTTGTCCACATTAATTCCTTCGCTGCTTCAGATAAGGCGATATACCCCGCTTCCATGGTTGATAAACTTACACTTTTTTGTTTAACAGTTTTCCAGATTACCAGTACTTCATCTAAATATAATATAAATCCTCCCATGGACAAGTTGTCATTCCTATTACTTGCATAATCAGCATCTGAATAACAATATAAATTTAGATGTTTAATCTTCGATAAGTTTAATTTATATAATTTAGTACTATTGAGATAACCAAGCAATTTCAACAATGCTTCCCAATGCCTAATTCCAGGATTCTCCTGAAACTGTGATAAGATATTCACTGCATATGTAATATCAGGCCTTGTCCTGTTAGCTACAAGAACTAAACATCCCAACAGATTTCTAAAGGGTAATGTATGCATTTCCGCAATTTCTGCACTTGTAGATGGACAATCTAATTTGGTAAGAATAGTGCCTTTAGCTATGGGAAGTAAAGCTATTGGTATCTGAAAATGTTTAAATTTTTCAAAAGTTTCTTCGATATATTTTTGCTGATATATAAAAACCCCATTCTCATTCTCTAAGAATTCAATTCTAAGTAACGTTTCAGTTTTGCCTAATACTTTAAGATCAAAAAACTTACTCAGCTGTGAAATTACTTTATACCATATTGATCTTTACTAAAATTCACAATATCATCTACATATAACAAGAGAGTTACATCTGAACTTTTATAAACACAATTACACCATTGTATTTTCTTAAAATGTAGATTTTCTAAAGTACTTTCAAATTCACAAAACCATTCATGGCCGCTTTGATGTAGACTGTAAATGGCCTTGTGTAATAAACACACTTTATTTTCCTCTTCAATAAATCCCTCTGGTTGGGTCATATATATTTTTCATTTAGGTTTGCATATAAATATGCATTCTTTACATCTAACTGACAATTAGTCCATCCATATATAAACATACCAGTATAGTGAAAAATATTCTTATGATTGAAAAATTTACTACAGGACTGTAAACGTCATAAAAATCTTCACCTCTTTTCTGCCTGAATCCCTGTGCTACTGAACGTGCTTTGTATCTAACCACTTGATTCTTTTCATTTCTTTTTAGCATATAGAACCATTTGTTTCCTAGCATAGTTTTATTTTCTGGCTTTTCGACTAATTCCCAAACCTTTCTTTTCTTCATTGTTTCAATTTCTTCTCTCATTGCCTTATCCCATTCTTCGGCATTTACTGATTTTCGTGCTTCTTTAAAATTTTGTGATATAACAATTTCTACGGAATTTGCCTCTTCAGACACGGAGCTAGTCTCCTTTTCTACAAAATTAACTTTCCCCGAGTATTCGTTTTTTCCACTAAAATCAAACTTATCTTTTTCAAATTTAATATTTCTTGCCTCACAATACATTTCAATATCATTATAGGATCTAAAACGGGTGTCTGTTCCCTCTACATAATAATATATGTCTGTACATCTTCCGTCTGGCCTTTTAACTGCTTTTCTTTGCCAGTTTAAGTCTGATTCTTCTTTCGGGGTAAATTTGTCATCTGAGAACTTTATTTCTTCTATAGAAGTTTCCTGTTCTTCATCTGATTCTGCTAATAGCTCAGGTTCCTCTAGTCTTTTAAACTTAGTTTTTGATTTCTGTTCCAGGATGCCATTTGCATCCTGGAACAGAAATCAAAGTTTCATCAAATTCAGTTTTTCAACGAACACATTACAGGTTTCTATTAATCTGTGTTCTTCTGGTAGCCATATCCTATAACCCCTAGTTTCCTTCGCATATCCTACCATGATTTCTTCTTTGCACCTCATTTGTAATTTATTTCTAATCTGTTTTGGCATGCCAACAACCAAATATTTTAAAATAAACAACATTGGTTTTTCTATTTAAAAACATTTCATAAGGGGTTCGGTTGCTTTTATGACATACTCTGTTCCACGTATGTACGAAACAGCCAAGTGCTTCTGCCCACCATTCTTTTCCCATTTTACCATCATTAAGCATAATTTTAACTCTGTCTAATGCCATTTGGTTAAAACGCACACACACACACCGTTCTCTTCTGGGGTGTACGCGTTTGTGCGTTCAACACTAATTCCATTTTCGGCTAAGTACCTTTCGAATTGCCTGTTACAGAATTGCACACCGTTATCGGTGCATATATTTATTAATTTCCTATTCGTCAGTCTTTCCATTTGCCTATGATAATTCTTAAAGTTGTAGAATGATTAATTTTTTTTCATACAATACACTATTACTAATCTACTATAGTCATCCACAATAGTGAGGAAATATTTACTCCCACCGTTAGATGGAACTGGGAGTGGGCCACAAACGTCTAAATAAACCAACTGCAATGATTTATCCGATCTCTTCGGAACAGTTTTAAAAGTTATTCTACTAGATTTAGCAATAATACACGGTTCACACCTATCCATTGGTTTTTCAATTTCTGGTAACCCTTTCACGCTTTGATTCTTATTAGTATTCTTAACATAATCAAAATTTACGTGGCTAAATCTCCAAAGCCATAGCATCGTATCGTCTACTTTATTTAACTTTCCAATTTCTGTACCGTAACCAGCTTCCTTTTTATCTGTTGCATATCTAAATGGTTTTACGTGATAAAGTCTGTCATATCGTTTAGCGTAGCATAATCTATCCCAATTATTAAAATACATCCACATCTTCCTTTCTGAAATCACAAAATGAGCACCTGCCTTTTCTAACCTTGCTCCCGATAGTAAATTTCTTTTTAGATTTGGATCATATAACACATTATCTAACTCAATCCAATTTATTCAATTGCCTACTTTTACTGCAAATTTGATGGTACCCTTTCCTTGTACTTTACTTTCAGAATTTCCTACAGCTAAAGACATACGTATATCATCTATTTCTTCAAAATTTGTCATTAAATTTCTATTATTACAGAAATGAGTTGTAGCTGCAGTATCTACGACCCAATTAAATTTACCTGCGTTACCTCCTTTATCTGTAGTTGTTACATAATTTTCTACTAACATTAATTCTTTATCTTTAAACTGTCCATTATTATCGTCTATTTTAAATTTCTGATTTTTACTTACATTTTCTTCACATTGAGCGATTAAGTGTCCAAATTTATGACGTCAGAAACAAGGTCCTATTCTCATATTCCCCATTTCTCTGCATTTATTCCCCATTTCCCTGCATATCTTTCCCTGCATTTGAACTAATAGTATTGAACACGCTTACCTTGCTGTCTTCTAAATCAGCATTTACCATAAGTCGGCTTTCTTCCCTTACCAGTTCTTCAGCAATTCTTTCCAGCGTAAAATCTTCGTCCTTCCACCTATAGATCAACTGTACAATGCCGGCGTATTCCTTGGGTAATCTCCTTATTGCTTGAAATCCTTTAAAAAGATCTGGCAAGTTGTGTCCAGCTTCAGCCAACTTTGCAGTCATTTTTATCCTCGCGATAAATAATCCTATTTCTTCATTTGGTGTATGTCTAATGCTAAAAAATTCATCCAGTAACTGAATTATCTTTGCTTTTTGTTTTGAGTTCGAATTGCTTCTGTAGAACTTCCCATGCTTCTTTACCACTTGAACATTCTTGTATCAGTGGCCTGAACTCAGTTTTAATTCCATAATATAATGTAGTGAAGACTCTGTTCTCTCTCAATGTGAATTCCTGCTTTTCACGTCTTGTTGTACTTTTATCTAATTCTTCTTCTTCATCCTCTATGAAGATCCAACAATTTCTATCCAGTACCAGCATTTTAATATCGACTTTCCATCGATCCCAGTTGTCATGGTTTAGCAGCTCAAAACTTTCAGGTAGTAATGACATCTTCAATTAAGCGTGAGCACAACGACTTGAACAAACTTCTAAGACAGGTCAGCTTCTTTTCGTGGATAACGGCCCTCTTCATTTACATTCCTTCAATGCTGAGTTGAACTGGGTAACAGGTTAGCTGTTGGCTCTGGGCCCATAACCGTTATGGCAGTGGAGATAAAGGCAAAGCATATTTTGCTTCCCTTAAATAAAGCTAAGACTAATCTAAATAAAATTCATGCTTTATTCCATAACCACGTTAGCTTACCACCGATTGACCTCCAATCAAAATTTGCATAAGGAAAAACTAAAGCCAACAATTATAGCCATCAAGCGGATGTATGTCAGGGGTAAAATGAGTCTGAATCTGTTAAGAATGAATGCGAAGTTGCTGGTTACGCTTTTTTCACCCCCCGTATTTGGTTACATTAGTGGATACTCTGAGAAGACGATGTGTAGGATGTGCTTGAGCAGTTTATCTCAGTTTTTCCTCTTACTGTACTCGCTGTCACTTAATGCTCATTTAAGAACACAAATTTTCCTTCCTGGAAGGGTAACTAGCTGTAAGCATCGATAAGAATGCACTAGATATGATGGCATGGCGAGAAATGTACGCGTTCCTAAACAAACTCCCCCAAATTTATTGCCCTTCTTAAACAGAAAGGTTTCTGCATGTGAGTGAGGGGACTTTACTTGAACGTCTCATGTTCTCATGAGCTCGTATTTCTAGGGAAATAGAGTATTGCAAGATCTGCTTATTGTTAAACTAAAACGTTAGGAATTCTAATTTTTGTCCTTGAAATTGTGGCTTAGTTTTATAAAAAGTAGTACCGGAGCTCATCTTATTTAGGGCTCCGGTGTGTTCTGGCTACAATTGTAATTTATCTTAAAAATTTAGAAGCCCCGGAGCTGGGCTCCGCCACAATTTAAGCACTGGGCATGCCACTTCTATTGTTCTGGTTCTGGTATTTCTAATATTGTTCTGGTTCTGGTATTTCTATTGTTCTGGTATTAACTGCCCAGCTGTGGCTCAAATGAAAAATGGACAGGACCCCTATCGTAACGTGCCTGGTGCTGCACGGAGCCTCTGAGGTGACAAGCACCGCACATCTACAATAGCAATTAATTAGCATCCCCCTTGTCCAGAGCATCCCAAGATGGTATGGAAAGGGTGAGAGGCCTTAACACCAGTCGCTGATTGAAATACAGTGCCATACAAGAGGCTTGGCAGATAGTACATTGCCATACAATAATACTTTGGTTCATACACCATGTCGCAATTAAAGTACAACATATTACATATTGTTACAGATTTGGTATAGAAATAGCTAATGTTAGTAGAATTATAAATTAAATTGTTTTATTCCCCGTGCAGTGCAGTGCATGACAAATATTAAGAGGAATATTAAGAGCTATGCAGGAAAATTAAAAATACAAGAGCATGTGCATTTAATAAATAAATCGTATCTCTTTTTGATTTTGAGAAAGTGTCAAAAAATTCTCGTACATTTAAAAAGCTTATATAAGAGGCATGAAAACCTCTCAATTCTTTAGTTAGTTGTTTTATGAGTTTTGTTTAGAAAACTGCTGTGGTGAAATCTGATTATCTTTCTCTACCTTTTGAATGTAAACGATTTTAGTGGTTTAAAAGATAACTTCTGTGAGATATCGGGATAATGTAGGAATATCTGAGATAATTTAAGCATTTTGTTTTATTTGTTGTGATAATAAATCTTATTCATTTTTTTTATCGGACAATTCATAACGGACCCATACAGGTGCAACAATATAATGGCATATTACAAATAAAGTACATATACAACTAAAATATGTATACTATAGTACATTTAGAATAAAGTAATTTTGATTATGTCCATGTCTCTGAGGTGAAGAGGTGTTGGGCCGGCCAACCGGTATAGTGGTCAGCGTGGCCGACTGCCGTGCCGAAGGGCCCGAATTCGAATCTTGGACAAGGCATGAATGTTTGTAAATGTTTAGTTTCTGAGTGACATGGTGACACTCTGGATATGCAGCGAGCCGAGAGTCCTCTCGTGTGGCTTGGTGGAAGGGGAAAGGGGTGGGAGACCCTCGACCCATCTTCCAGGGGTGCTCTCCATCAAAATGGAGGGCGGAATTGAGCTAAATAGCACCGTCACCTGTAAGGTGCTCAATGCTGTTGCCAACGACTAGCGTATCTTGCACTCCTTGCCAAGAGGAATTTTGTGGGTTTGGGCTGATTTTAATGTCAGACAAGTGAGCATAAGTAACAACAACAAAGTTACTGGAGCACTAGGAGGGCAAATGATGAGATATTGGTTTTTAGCGTTATATGTTCACTGAGTTCTGTTTGCACAATACTGCATTCTATTGCATTGTTTGTACAATATCCTGTTTGTTTTGTGTGCATTCTGTTTTGTTTTGTTCTGTTTGTACGCTGCGGTTGGAAGTAAAAAAAAAAAAATTCTATAAATTTGATTCGTTTCAAAAGAGAATCTGCATTTGTGACTATTCAAATCATTTCGTTTAAAGGAGATGTGACACCTTCTCCGGCTTTTACTTTTTCAAATGATCTAAGAAATTGCTCTTCATTTCATTTCAGTTCCATGAGATGGTCAACCGGGATGAATTATGCAGGAGTTTATTGCAACGTTATCCGATCATCGTCTTCGCTCCCACCAGTGAGCCTATAGATAGGAACAAGGAATGGATTCTTGGTAGAGAGAACAGTGTTATGTCCTATCATATCTGTAAGTCTTTTTGGGATTTGATTGTTACCTGCTATAGGAAATAAGACTTGGGAAAATAAAACAAGTCACTGAAACATAATTTGTAAACATAATTTCACTTTGATTTCTTTCCGGCCGTTAAAGTGGGGGGGGGAAGAAAAGGTATTTATGATGCGATTAAAACTACTGAAATATTTTTATATGTATCTTTTATTTTACACATTTAATTTTTGCATTTCTAAGCAATAGAAATGTTTAAAATTTAGAAATAGCAGTGTTTTAAATTTGAAATATAACATTTTTATTTAAATTTAGTACAACTTCAACGTGAGGGTGGCATTGATTAGAAAAATGATTTTTAGCATTTCGAGCGATAATTTCACGTGGGTCTCTCATTTTCAAGTAGCTTTATTCTGCTTGGATTATGGAAAGCCACTGCAATAAAAGTTTTCGTTTGTTGCTGTAAAAATCTGAATCAGTAATTGAAAGCTGAAAACTAACATTTTTGTTTAAATACAGAAAATCTCAACATCGCAATAACATTGATTGTAAAAATGATTATGTGCATCTATAAAGAGAGAATAATCTCATGCAGACTCTTAAAAATTTCAGCGGAAGCATACCGCTGTAAGATTTTGCATCTTTTTTTGCTAAAAATATGAAAAATTCAGAAAAAGGAAATTGAAATTTAGTATTTTTATTTTAATTAATAAAACTGCAGCCTCAAATGACATTGATAGTAAAAACCGTTTTGTGCATTTTAAGTGATAATCTCGCATAAGTCTTTTTTTTTTCAAGTGACTGTATTCTGTTTGCTTCCTTGAAAATCTCAATAATGGAAGTTATTACTTAGAATTTTGATGCTTGAAAGCACTTTCCAACCATACAAAAAAATGGCTAATGCACAGATTTAAAATATTAATAAATTTCGATTGTATCTGTTCAAAACATCTGTTTGCGAATTCGCGGCAATTTTCCAGTAGTTAATCTAAAATTCTCAAGACTGAGTTTGAGCAAAAATTAAGATGAGTAATATTTTCATTGCTGTAAATACATCACTATGATGATCAATAATTAGATTAATATGAATTATAATAATTAGATAATTGTAGGATAATTTTTTAAACTGAAATAAATTCCTCAAACAAAAAATAAAGCCGCCAAAAAAATTTAAAAGGCATTATAAAAATTGCCAAACAACAAAATGTCGCCAAACATCGTGGTTTGTAATTTTAATTTGCAATTTCAGTTATACATATTAGGTGCAAACTCAGCCTTAGTTTGATGTAGATTTTCAATAACTCTGTTGATTTTGAAAGCATCGGACACAAGTCTCTTCTCTTCAGGAGCAAACAGCCCACCAGCGGCCGAGCAATAAAGTCGCTGAACACTGGTAGTTCGGTACGATGTTCAAATTCCGCAAATGGATTGGCTGCATGAGTCATTTCGTGGCTTTCACCATTTGAAGTTTGTATACGAGCCAGTTTCCCTTAGAAAGTCATCTATATGAAGGCATCCTTCCCTTAGATAGATAGCCCTCAAGGCTTTACCATCATCTCAATAAATAAAATCGGGAGCAAACAAATTCTCTGAAAATATCTATGCCTAAGCAGTAAAGTCGCTGAACATTAGTAGGTTGGAATCCCGGCAAACGAGATGGCTGCATGGCGTTTTCTTGCTTTTCCTGGTGTGTAACATGTATACGAACCAGTTTTACTTCAAAAATCCTCCACAAAGGCATCACTCTCTTTAGGCAGATATTCCTGGAGGGCTTTTGCGTAATTAAAATATAATAATGTACCCGAATAAGGTTAAATTTTTTCTCGAATTTTTCCATCAAGGTTATTATTAGTGAGCTGTAAGTTATAAATAAGAACCGGTTTATTTCAGCGAGTGAACGGTACTCATCTGATCCCATAAAAAGGAGAAGTTTCTATCCCAAGGAGAGTGTACGCTTACTTACTTACCACCAGCTGAGTTGCTGTACCTCCTGTTGTATGACTCAATTGATGGAGCATTCTGTTATCACTAGGCCCAGCCAAAATTTTCCGTGGAGTATTAAAAATTGTAGCGAAATTTATAAAGTTACTCTGGAAGATGGGTTATTAAAGAAACCCTGTGCTGAATGAGTATTTTAGCAGTGTTTTATGCATTGTGATTGTGAGTTTATAGAGAATGTTGACTGTAGAATTTGAATATAAGAAGTTATTCTGATGCATTAAAACGAACAATATCGACTGGGTATATTAATGTACATCCTATGTGCTATTCACATATTTGCAGAGTTCCTATTTAATATTTGCTTGTCACGTTCATTGTACTCACTTGTGTTGAGTTAAAAATTTATGTGTTCATTGAAAAACGTGCGGTTCACTTTTACACGGAGCACCATTTTATATCTGCTTGGCATATTGAACTGGTTACTGGTAGCGAACACTTGAAGATGAGACTAGAAAATATTAAGAGTATATGCAGGACTAACGCTAGTTTACGAGACTTGAAATATTAGAGTATACGTTTAAGAACACTCATCTTTTCTACGCGTTTCCCTAGTAGAACGGCAGATATAGCATTGTCCCATTTTACTTTTTTATTTATTTTGTGCACTGTGCTTCTTTGCATATTCTTCGATCATTCCTTAAGCAGTGTTATTTGCATTCATTCTATTATGCCTGCATTCTTAATATGTTTCTTCACTCCATATCTTTTTTGTGCTGCATTCAGGGTTGAGCAATATATCTGGAGACTAGCCTCCGTTAGGTGAGTAAGCATTGTGCATGCACCCTGCTCACTATGTTTATCTCAATTATATTGCTTAATGCTTAATCATTCCTGTTATTTGCAGCAGATTAGTGCTTGTTTTTATGTAGAGAAGTCAATTGAATGGCATAGCACCTTTTGTTTTGTTTTCTATTAGTTTTATTTAAAATGGTTCGAACAAATGATTTAGTATTCTCTTATGTAAGCTTTCAGCCCTCATAGGCATCTGTTCACATGAAATTTCGCATGCGCATTGTATTACTAAAACACATTTTTTAAAATTGTATATTTTTATATCTAATTCTTGAAGATGATTCATGAAATATGAATTCCATAGTAATAAAAAAATTAAAAGGCATTGTACATAATACCTATAACTAGCTGGCAATGTATGAAACTATTCATATTTCATACATTTCCTAGGAATGCCAAATGAGAAACAGGCAAAGCATGAAATACATTTCTGATTTGTTTCGAAGAACCTAAACTACTTACTAGAAGTTAATAAATCATGTATGAAAACCCAAATGACTACTAAGAAGGAACCATGGGACTAATGGTTCCTGAATCGCTAAGATGTGTATTTGTGGAAAAGAAAAGTACATTGATTTATCATTTTAAAGGAAGCGTCAATACTGTACAGTACTACGTTGCGGATGCCGAGTTATTTCCCGTACTTCATGAAAACTCATTTGAGTACTGGACATGGGCGAGGCGACAGAATGTTGAAAGAACTTAACAAACTTAACAAGTACAAAAACATTGCACATAAATGATATTGAACTGTACAACCACCTTTGTGAGCTCTGCCAGAAAAAACAAAAAGTTATTAATAAAGGGCATTGTTGTGAAACTTATGACTATTTCTGAAATTAATTTCCGTTGTCAGGTAGATTGTTGTCTTACTGATTCCCAGTCTCGACCAGATAAAAAATACAAATTTATAATGTTGTATCAAATTCATCTCGCTACTTTTTTATGTATTTTGAATGACAGATTTTTAATGGGACTCTTTCATTACTTTTTCAAAATAACATTTGTACTTTTGAGGAATGAACATCTTTTAATAAAGAGCATTTGTCATTCTATAGAATGTCTATACATTATACACAAAGCCTAGGCAAAATATGTAATTCTTCAGATGATATAATTTTTTTCTTCAGATAATATAATTTAATTCTTGAGATGATATCATTTTTGTGCATTCCGAGTTATAAAATGAATGAAATGTAACGCTGTTAAGTGAAACTAGCTCCAGGGTGTCTCTATGGTAAATAAATACAGTGAATTTTAAAGAATGCATTTATTCTATTTTGCTTTATGCGCTATCGACGGAGTAGGTTTAATTTAATTTTAGGTTAGGTATAAATGGAATGCAAGAAAAATGTGCATAATTTAATATTTACAAGGAAGCCATGTGGTGTACACATCAGACTCCTTTGAAATGCCCGGAAAAATATCCATCCATCTTCTCAGTATTTATTTTTCCAAATAATCCCGTTCCAAATTTTCAAACTAGTTAGCCAAAAAGCCTTTGCAATCATCAACTTTATCAAAAGGATGATCCATGCTTATTGCGTTATTTGCGGGAACTTCATTAATGCTTTCACCTTGTTTAAAATTTTTGTATTCGTCTGCGAGACTATCTGCACAGTCGTAAAGCGTTACCATGGTTACCAGTTTTTGCTTTACCATTGTTATTGTTAAAAATAAAATAAAATGGCTGTTCTAAAGCTTCAAAGTTGTGTTTTAATTGTTTATTTAGACAACATTTTTTAATTACACCTGAAGCTTCAATTTCAGACCATGTTAATTCACTGCTGTGTATCCATATAAGAGGTTTTGCTCCATCAAAACTTCTTTCTGTGCCTCAGTGTAATAACGAATGCATTGTAGAATGTTGTAAGCTCTTTTAGGCTTGTATTAATATCATTTGTGTGTATTCTGGACTTTTAAAATTTAAACACATAAGTGGAAAAATACCAATAACTGGCTGAGAGGCAGGCACCGCATCGTCAGACGAGATCGTTTCCAGTCAAAAGAGGACTTCTGGTAAGCCTAATGATATTCCAAGTTTTCTCGCAGTATCTCTATATTTAGCTTCTCGGCTAATATCTTAATTTTCTGTCATAAGCAAAGTTAATAATTTAAATAACAATATTAACAATGTTTCATTATGTAACAGTGTTCCATTAACAATGTTCCGTTAGCAATTTTCTATTAATAACATTTTGTTCTTTCTGTTTAAATGAATGAATGAGTATTTATTTAAATTTTGACTAAATATTTATTTGAATCTCCTTTGAATTTAGGTGAACTGTTGTTGGAATGGGAAGGTCGTCAAGCTCGTATCGTCCGCCCAGATGTGTAAATTGTCACTGGCGCCCTACACATGATTTGATCGTGTAATGATGATGAGGCGTGATCTTACCAAATCAGGTGCTCCCATTGGTCCACCTAGCAATGGCTTCTTATCCATCATTCCTGCATTTTTGCAGTCGCCATCTTTTTCTGAAGACCAACACATCATAGAAAGAATAAAGGAAAACATAAAAAGGCAACGAAAACTGCTGTCAAACATTACTGTGGTTAAGAGAAAAAAAAAAACTTCCCCCCCCCAAAAAAAAAACTTTGTGAAAAGTGCATTTTAGAAGAAGAGGCGATTTCTGTGCAGTGTTGTGTTCTTTCATTGTGCAGGAACGTGAACATTCAGACCAATACCAGAAAATGTATTACAAATTCACGAACTGAAGTGTAAAAAAATTTATGTTTTGGGGTAGGGTATGAATAATTCAGAAATTTGCTTATAATTCAAAGAAAGCCAGTGAAGTGACGCCATGGACAATTTTTTGAGAGCTTTTAGATAGAATTTATCAAAACATGTTAAATGGTGAAGAGTAAAATTTATTGCAACATCTAAACTCATTTTTTAATTACAGTACTGAACACCAAATTTGCTGTCAATGTACAGCTGTTGTTAGTTCTATCTATAAAAGATGAAAGTACCATTCCTGAATACTTGGGATTTTAGAGAAATAATCCACAAAACCTCTACTATGATTCTTCCCTACTTTACAAAACTTTGTTATTGTATATTAATCTAACACAAAAATTGTTTAAGAAATTTATTTATTCATAATGAAGCGATATGCAGATTGAAGTGTGTCAAAAACTATTTAAAGTATATTTATTTTATTAATAACAAATTCTATGTTTTGTGGAATACAATCATTAGAGTCATAGTTTGCTTATTACAAATGGCATCACACAGCTGCTTCAAAAACTACTTAGTTGTAGATTGAAAATTATTTGAAAACAAAGGGATTGTATATATTACATATATACGAGTAGTATGCCCATATTATACTTATAAATTATATTAATTCAGACATTGATTGAGTTAAAAGCACATGAGAATATATCTTATTCAGTTCTACTTTTAAAATCTTTGCTGGCAAAACTGATTCAAATTAATGAATTAAATCTGTTTTGCGAGACCATTTTGTTTAATGTAATTTCTTACTTATGTATTGTACTAAAGCTGTTCCCCTAAAAAAATACTGTTATGCTTATGATGCTGAATCATATTATTTGCAATAATATTATTATTACTAATGTAGAAAGATATTTTTATGTATGTATATACGTGTGTGACGAAGAAACACACCCTTGTTGAAATGCTTCATAACACACACTGCTGTTTTGTCAGTTTGTAGTAATATATGCTTGAATGTTAATGTTTGACCAATGTATGAAAATGTAAATCTTACCAATGTATGGAAATATTTAAATTGTTGGATATAAATGAAAGGACCACTTTGGTTCACAAAATGCTACAGCAGAAAAAAAAATTGTGACTTGCTTTAGTTTTTCTTATTTTTGTGCCCAGTTGGAATAGGTGGCACTATATGGGTGCTATGATTTCGTAGTATGTTGTATTATTATGGTTACTATTTTATTACAAAAACCGTTAATGATTATTTTGCAGCAGCACACAATAAAGCATTTGCTGTATTAGATGTGAACAAAACTTTGTTATGGTCTTTGCCCCCCCCCTTATTGTGAATTAATGAGACTGTCAATCCAGTATTTTAATTAAGAATTATTTGGAAAACGACATTTCCTTAATTTTTTTTAACTTGTTTTACAATTACCAATTTACCAATTTCATGATTGATATGGACTTTTTTCCTACTAAATGAATTCGGAAAATTCTGATTTAAATTACATGTTTCTAAACCATTCACTGTTATGTAATGAATGAATTATTCTTTTTCATCTAATGATAGAACTTCCAAGGTTTCTAAGCTGCAAAATTTATATAAATACATATTTCTTTTTCTGATGCATATAAAACTTTCCGGCTCATATTAGCATTTTAAAACAAAAAAACTAAATTAAATAAACTAGTAATTTTTAAATAGTTTTTCTAAAGCTGAAATTCAGATTTTTTTTAAACAAAAATAAAATAAATATAAAACATGAAATAAAGATTTAAGGGGGAAAAATGGCAAATAAAGCTACTAGAAATATTTAAACGTAACTTTAAACATTTAACTTTTAGAATTTTAAGATAAAATATTTAAGACAAATACGCTTACTGTAATTTTTAAATTGTGTAAATTTACTTGCTTGAATTTTGACCCTTTTAAATTAAACAAAAACACATATTAAAAATATAAACAAAAATATTAAAATACAAAAGCACAAAATAAAACATGTTACAATTTAAACATTGCAGGCATTGTTTTGTTTGAATTTTAGTATTTTAAACTAAAACTTTTCAAACAAAAATAAAATAAATATAAAACATGAAATAAAGATTTAAGGGGAAAAAATGGCAAATAAAGCTACTAGAAATATTTAAATGTAACTGTAAGAATTTAACTTTTAGAATTTTAAAATAAAATATTTAAGACACAATCTTGTCTTAATTACTGTAATTTTTAAATTGTGTAAATTTACTTGCTTGAATTTTGACCCTTTTAAATTAAACAAAAACACATATTAAAAATATAAAAAAAAATATTAAAATACAAAAGCACAAAATAAAACATGTTACAATTTAAACATTGCAGGCATTGTTTTGTTTGAATTTTATTATTTTAAACTAAAACTTTTCAAACAAAAATAAAATAAATATAAAACATGAAATAAAGATTTAAGGGGTAAAAATGGCAAATAAAGCTACTAGAAATATTTAAAAGTAACTTTAAACATTTAACTTTTAGAATTTTAAGATAAAATATTTAAGACAAATACGCTTACTGTAATTTTTAAATTGTGTAAATTTACTTGCTTGAATTTTGACCCTTTTAAATTAAACAAAAACACATATTAAAAATATAAACAAAAATATTAAAATACAAAAGCACAAAATAAAACATGTTACAATTTAAACATTGCAGGCAATGTTTTGTTTGAATTTTAGTATTTTAAACTAAAACTTTTCAAACAAAAATAAAATAAATATAAAACATGAAATAAAGATTTAAGGGGAAAAAATGGCAAATAAAGCTACTAGAAATATTTAAATGTAACTGTAAGCATTTAACTTTTAGAATTTTAAGATAAAATTAGACAAGTATGCTTACTGTAATTTTTAAATTGTGTAAATTTACTTGCTTGAATTCTGACCCTTTTAAATTAAACAAAAACACATATTAAAAATATAAACAAACATATTAAAATACAAAAGCACAAAATAATACATGTTACAATTTAAACACTGTAGGCATTTTTTGTTTGAATTTTAGTATTTTAAACTAAAACTTAAACGGCAAAATTGCACACTTTGAATTTATCTGTTTTGATGAAAATTGCAGACGAATTCTAAATGTTCTGTGAGTTGGTTCAGTAAGTAATATCAGTGACAGCTATGGAAAATACAAAAAATATTAACTAACACAACATTGATCAAAATATTCAAACGAGAAACTTAAATTTTTGAATCAGTTTATGTATTTAATTTGTCAATATTTAGCCTTTTAATTAGGATAGCTCCCAAAGCCTTTCTCCTCTCCTTACATAAAACAGTCTTGGCACTGGAGTATACCGGTATTTTAGTAATGAAATCATAACCTTTTTGATATAATTCTGAAAGTAGTTTTGGAAATATATGGGGAACGAGAACTGATTTTTTTTGGGGGGGGACTTTTCTTCTGCAAGTCTCTAACTTCCTTTTAACTTCGTTCTCAGTAATGTTGGGCACGCAGAAATGTACTTCGTATATGTACTTTCTTCAGTACTTTGTATTGAAAATTTCTCTTTACATTTCCTTTACAACGATGTGTCTTTTCTTTTACACATACCCAACTCATTCCTAATTTATTTTTCCGGTGTGGGTAATCATCTACAACTAAACATTCCTTTTTTGTAGAGAGTAATTTTTTTAAAATGGCTATGGGTTCCATCGCAGATTTTTTTCGACGCTATAAAAAGACATACACGCTTCATAAGGATCAAACATCGACTGAGAAAATGAGAAAGACATTTTCTATTATAAGTATCGGCTTATCTCTACAGCAGGTGCAAAGCTCGAAACTACACAATAGATGACATATGACTGATTAGGAAAACAACACAATAAGTGCAAGAATGTCCGCTCTGTCCACCTAGCTACTCTCACGTGTCCGTTGTAGCCACTGTCCGCTCTGACCGCGTAACCAAAACAACCACCAAGAACCGGCTCAGTGTGCGCAGGTGAAACAGAAATATCAAACTTCCATCCTGGATCCTGGTATGTCTGAAAAACTTAAAGGAAGACAAGCCTAAGATACTAATTCTGAAATGCATATTATTTTAAAAGATAACAAACCTATATCTGTGATACCCAGAAGATATAAGAGATAAAGAAAGTGTTCAACTAAAACAAGTAAAATCTATTTTACAAATGGATTTGGATGTTCATGAAGAACAAGTGATGACTATGGAAAGAAAACTTTCTGTATCAGACTGTAGAAATTTTACAGAAAGAACTATTAGATGCCAAGAATGAAATAGAAGCTGCAAAAATACAAATGTTTAAGGTACAAGAAGGAAATAAGAAAACATATAACTTTCGAAGACATTCTTCAAAATGTTATGAAATTAATGATTTAGTAGCAATCACCAAAGATAAAATCCTGTCTGAGAAAGAAAATGAAGTTCAAAATGTTAAACTGAACATGCAAGAAATGCTAGCTTTAGAAAACGATTACATGAGGGAAATTATGGAGAAGAGATTATTTGCTAAATAAGCAGAATTGGAAAGAAAAATGTGTATCACTCATGAAAATATCAGAATTATATCAGAAAGGTTGTCTTCAGTTGCGAGAAATTCTTAATGCTGATGATTGGGAACATTAGGGAGACCTATGTGGTGCTGATGCTGTTCCAACACCATCTAGCGCGACTTCAACATCAATTTACAAATCAACTAAACATAAGACAACGTCACAGAAGAGCCGTTTCTTGAAGAATCTTCTGTCCCCAAAAGAAGACTTTCTAAAGCAATATCAGCTGTTAATTTTATATCTGAAGTAAGCAAACAAAATGCTTCTAATTTTCAAGCAAATACTGATTATACTTCTGGAAAAAAAATAATTGACGCAGGAATTCAAAATAGTTTTGAAACTTACGGAGAAGAGCTTCGAAAAGATGTGAAAATACAAATGTTTAAGGTACAAGAAGAAAATAAGAACACATATAACTTTCGAAGACGTTCTTCAAAATGTTATGAAATTAATGATTTAGTAGCAGTCAAAAGGACGCAATTTGAACCAAACTTTAAGTTAAAATCAAAGTATCTAGGCTCGTAAAAGATTGTAAAAATAAAGAATAATGACTCCTATGATGTTGTAAAAGAAGGAGATCATGAAGGACCCACTAAAACAAGTACATGCGCTGTACTTGTACATAAAACAATGGACTCAAGCAGAAGATGAATAAAATAATACTGATTATGACGTTTTTAACCTGAAGTGATACAACTGATAACCGAACTGTGAGTTTTCACCTAATAATGACTTTTATTTCAGTAAAAGATGAAGGACAATTAAGATGTTTCTTTTCAATATTGTCCTTAGCACACAATCTTCCCCTCTCCCTTCGTACTTCTTTTCAGGTTTCGGCTTATTCACGATGATGGTTCTTTTTATGATGTCAAGAGTAGAATAATGTCGTCGAGGTCGACGCATAGCAGAAACCTGAATGTGGGATACTAAATCCATAGCTTAACAATTTTCTTCGCGAGCTGTCTAATTTTTAGCTGTTGACTGCACGAGTGAAATTGATAGAACTTTGAACACTTTGTTTTATGAGAGGAGATGTAAGATGTTTTTTTATAGATATAAGGTGTTATAGATGTTGTATTAATAAATGAACGATATTATACATGTATTAATGTTTCATTAAATGTCTTTTATCTGAATATGAATTGTGATTGCCAAACACAACAACCCATATATATATATATATAATTTATCAAGCAAAGCAGTAATAACAATTTTTGAAAACCCAATTTTGGTCAAGAAAACATCTTGCGCAATATGCTGCAAAATAAGTAAAAAATAAAAATTGTAGAAAGCTATATATATATATATATTGTGCAAGGTGTACTTATTAAAAAAATATACGCTAAACGTATTTAAACGTTTATTTTCTTTATTTTATTCACGTGGAATCAGCCTTTCTTCGGTTGCGTTCTGAAATTAAGAGTTAGGTGTTAGCATTATTTGCGTCTTAGAACCGTAGAAATACGTCATGTAAAATATTATATAGTGTGGTATTTGATTCCATCTCATTTTAGTCTTGAAAAGAAAAATCAGTTTCATAGGATGAAATATTGGCTTAAAATATGTAAAATCATTGCTTCCAGTTTGTATTTGAAAATTCCTTTTATTTTGTCAATATTTTAAGATGTTTTATTATTATGTGTCTAGAGTTCT
Source organism: Stegodyphus dumicola (assembly GCF_044657685.1). Classification (NCBI taxonomy): domain Eukaryota; kingdom Metazoa; phylum Arthropoda; class Arachnida; order Araneae; family Eresidae; genus Stegodyphus; species Stegodyphus dumicola. Next base: position 641,406 of record NC_140772.1, on the reverse strand, counting down.
TTTTCAGTTGGTAGATGGAGGAAAATGACAAAAGCCTAATCCAGAAATCTTTTTTTCCCTTTCTGAATATTTCTGAAAATCATGTCTCTATTTTTTGAGAATTAAATTAAAAATTTTTACTTGAGATGAAATCAGAATGGCTTTCAAGTGAACAAATGTGAACAAATTTTCAATGAAAGAAGTATTACAACTGTTTCAAATTTAGTTTTCCAATTAGGAACACAAGATAGAGAAAAAGTGGATTTCTTGTAAGATTTCATTTCTTTTTCTTAGAAACGGTAGGAAATTACGTAATTTTGGAAACTTCCTCAATTGCTTTGAATGAAAAATTCTTCAATTCATATACAGCCATTCTCAGCTTAATTGCTCATAGCAATCACAGCAGATTACGTTTTATGCTTCCTATAGATTTCTGTAGTGCAGCGGATTTACATTTTACTTTTGTTATTTAAAATTCATTTCCCTACATTGGAATCAAAATATTGAGAATGAATAATTTAAAATGCGAGCGTCCAAAAATCGTTTGCGAAGATTTTTCAGAAGTTGACGAGTTCCATCGACATGTGGCAACAATTCGCATTTCATTTTCTTTTATCGTTTGCAGATATATTAATTTTTAATGAATAAAGAAATTTTCCTTTGGAGATTTCCCAAAATAGCGATTCTAATCGCAAAGAATATGCGTGAAATTTTGTCCTCGCGATGGAAATCCGCTAGGTAAGTTTTTGAAACTTTGTAAAATGCTTTTGAAGGCAATATTTTATTCAGCGTAAGAGATTTTGAGTAGTGTAAGATGTTTAATGAAGGGAAAGAATACACCGAAGACGAAACTCGCTTTGTTAGATTATTTACTTTAAATAACAGCGTGTCGATCAAGTCAGAGATTTGCTTAGCGATCATCGTTCAATAAATTGGGATATTATTAAAGAAATTTTCATATCATCTAGAACCTGTCAAGCTCTTGAACTTTAGTTCATCGCTTGTTCAAAATCGCAGTAACATGTCTCAGAAACTTATCCTTCTTGAAATATAAGAATATTGCTGGTAATGGAATGTAGATTAATGTAATTAATGCGTACTATACCTGAAATTTGAATTAAGGATGTAACTAAAGAATTTGTATTATGGAAGGGAAAACAATCCGAAAGTTTAACTTATACATATTTTATTTGTTAATGATGTAGTATGCAAACTACCACTTTTTGTTACTTTTTTCTCAAATGGTGCAATTAAAATTCTAATTTTTAGTATGAAAATAAATGCAATTAAGAGTACATAAATTAATATAATTCCATTACTAATTTAAAAACGTATTAAATTTTTAATGTCACTACATTGAAATTTCCATTGCTTTATAAAAAATCGAATGTGTATTACCACATGACTTCCTTGTACGATTTGTTTTTGCTGCATTTAATTTAAACTTATTTCCTCGAATTTCATTAGATATATATTTCTCATTCAGTTCACACTTCGTGGCAAGGCAAAAATACATAAAACATCAAAATATCTTTATTAAAATTGAAAAATATAGTCTTTACATATAATAAAAGAAAGAGTTTGTCTGTGTGTGCGTGTGTGTCTTTCGTTCGCGCTGCACGTAAGCTAATAGACTCGCGGCTACGAAATTTGGTACATAGGTGCATCTAGACAAGAGCCAGGGCACCTCGAAGGGATTTTTTTCGAAATTCGAATTAAAAATTTTTTAATTTTATGTTTTGTGACGAAATCGCGTCATTTTGAGACATAATGGCCTATAGGAAACCAAGATTTTACTCTGCACACTCCATTTTCACATCGTCATGAAATGTAGGCACTTAACTATTTTACGAACTTAAAATAAATTTCATGTTTCAATAAATCCATAAATACGAATTTATTTAACAAAGTGAGCTTAACACCTTTTCAAAGGGATTTTTTCTAAAAAAGTTTATTTTTGAAAATCTGCAGTTTATTTTTCTTTGATTTTTGCCACACGTTAAACTTTCATCCTTGCGACTACTTTTACAAAAACAGTTTTGGAAAAATGGTAATATTTTGTACTTTTTTAATTTTTTTTAAATGAAGCTTCCGAGTACTTCTCACATCTCACATCTTTAAAATGATTTGGGCAACAATTTTCCTTTTTTATTGTTGTTGATAGATTTTTGATGAAATCGCATCATTTTGAATTGTTTGGCAACAATTTTTCATCTTATTTCTTATTTCACTGTTTTTAAGACATTGGCATATTTCATTGTCATTTTTTTATATACAGTGTCTCAAATAAGTGATGGGACACTTGTGCTTTACAAAAGGAAACTGCAATAAAATAAATTTAAAAAACATGTAAAATTTTTTGTGGGTGTGTTTCATACTTAAATTTAATAACAATTATTACATAACATACATTTTCTCAAAATATTAAAATGTTAATTTAATAAAAATATAATTGTTTAGAACGGAGCAGAAAATGGCTCACTTAAGTGATGGGACATTACGTACTATGCAACAAAAATCGTCTGAAGTAAGCAATAAAAATATCTTTTGGGGTATTTATTTTTACTCAAAAGCAATTGCCAATAATTTATAAAATTGTCTGCAGTATTTCTCTCCAGTTTGTTTTGGAATTTTTGTGTTTTTTAGCTCTGTGCAGCCATGAATGCTAAACGAAAAGAAACTTTGCCTTGAATTCGAAAATTAGTTATTAATTTGCATATTGAACGTGGAAAATTTATTAGAGAAACAACTGAAACAGTTAACTTCAGTCATTCAACAGTTTTCAATATCATTAAACGATATAAAAAGAATCATATGATTCAGGATAAAAGAAGACCTCGCCGACCATCAAAGCTATCCAATGGAATAAAGCGAATTATCATTCGAAATATTTAAAAAAAATCCAAGAATGAGTGCTCCTAAAGTTGCTGCTGATTTACAAGCATTATATAGAGTAATTGTTAATTCTGAGACTATTAGAAGAGTAATTCGATCTACTGGATATCACGGTAGAGTAGCCAGGAAAAAATTCTTCGTAAGTGAAAAGGATAGAAAACTCAGACTGGCTTTCGCAAAATCCAACATAAATAAGAATTCCGATTACTGGAATGAAAGTTATATTTGCTGATGAGAGTAATTATATTTGGTTCTGACGGTAGAATCTTGGTGTGGAGAAAACCCAGGGAAGAATTTCGCAAACAGAACTTGGTGCCAACAGTAAAACATGGTGGAGGAGGAGTTATGGTATGGGGGTGAATGTCGTCCGCTGGAGTTGGTAATCTTGTTTTTATTGACAGTATAATGGATCAGTACAAGTATATTGACATTTTAAATCAAAATTTGAAATCTTCAGCACGAAAATTGAACCTTCATAACGATTTTAAATTCTACCAGGATGACCCCAAGCACAGTGCTTTGAACGTTAGACTCTGGCTGCTGTATAACTGTCCTGAAATAATAAAAACACCCCCACAATCTCCACAATTAAATCCCATAGAGAATATTTGGCAAGAATTGGAATCAAGAATTCGCAAACACACCATTTCTTCAAAACAACAATTAAAATCGGTGCTTCAAGAAGAATGCGGTAAAATTACTCCAGAAATCACAAAAAAATTAGTCGAATCCATCCCAAGAAGATTAAATCATGTTTTAAAAGTAAAAGGAAATCCAACAAAATATTAAAACTTTTTAAAAAGTAAAATTTTTGGATAAATATTTGATGGAAAAGTAAGTGTCCCATAATTTAAGTGAGCCATTTTCTGCTCCGTTCTAAACAATTGTATTTTTATTAAATTAATATTTTAATATTTTGAGAAAATGTATGTTATGTAATAATTGTTACTAATTTTAAGTATGAAACACACCCACAAAACATTTTACATGTTTTTTAAATTTATTTTATTGCAGTTTCCTTTTGTAAAGCACAAGTGTCCCATCACTTTTGTGAGACACTGTATATAATACATTTTTATTGATTTTTTATACCCTTATTGGTACTTACGTATTAACGCAACCAGGCCAAAATTCGCATAAATTGCCAAATTTGGCGACCCTACTTACGGCAACCCTACGTGTTATACGTAGTTTTGTAAAAAAAGTATGTGGAGATTCACAAAATTTTCTGCATTTTCGTGCAAATTTTTGTAATTCATGAGAAAATAGCAGTGTAGATGGATAAAGTCAAGAGTGTGCGCAATGCCATTTTTGTGCAATTCTGGGATTTTTTTTAAGTTAAAATAAGTCGACGTGTACATGGTTATGGCGAATACGGTTTTCAATCAGTGCTAAAAGCAATAGCCAAAAGATTTCCGCCGAAAAAATAATTCTGCAACTTATTGAAATTCGAAACTGGAAGGGTTTAATTGATATTTTATATTTTAAAACAAAATAATATAAAAAACTGTATTAAAAATTATCTGTAATTAATAAATGTACATTTTCTTTCTATTCATACTTTTTTACTCAAACTTACAAATCGCGCCAACCTGGTTGCGATAATACGTAAGTACCAAGTTATTTTTCAGAGTAAAATTGTGCGCGGAATTTTATGTTTTTTGGGTTGCTTTCATGTTACTTTTTCCTTATTTCACTGTTTGTAAGATATTGAAAAGTTGTGCATGATTTTTTTTCTTCAACGGAAAGTTGGTTAATTTTTTTATTAGGATAATTAATATTTGTATTAAGGGATATAGCTTATTTCATTGTAAAGTTTTTCCTCTTGAAAATCTAAGATAAAATATCATTAATTATATTTTGCTTTTCAGAATTTTTTGCTTTTTGTATTCTTTTATGTTATTTATTGCTCATTTCACTGTTTTTAAGATATTGAAAAATTTTGAGTGATTTTTTTAGGAAACAAAGTTTTTAACCTCCTTTATACCATTTGAGTTCTTAAGATTTTGCAAAGGGAAGTTCGTTAATTTATTTATTAGGATAATTAATATTTGTATTAAGGGATATTGCTTATTTCATTGTGATTTTGCTATACGTAATAACTTTTTTTATGAAGTTGTTCTGCATAGTAAAATTCTACGCAGTTTTTAAATTTAACGTTTGGTGTTCCCTTCAGCCATTTTTTCGGTACATTTAAAAGCCAGACGAAGGCTGGCAGCGAAGCTACTAGTAAAATGTAAAACACCAAGTACAGTGAAAACAGTTATCAAATTTTACAATTAAAGCCAGCGGGCAAGAAGGCAGATTTTTCTGTGCACAAAACTGGAAGTTTACTTTTGGTCCCACTCGGCAAAAAGACACTGAAAGTGTAGAAACTGAATTCACAGTTCTGCTAAATTTGGCTCAGCCTTATTTAAACAACTTTTAAATTGCCCCACCTATTGGGTGCCTCCATAATAAAGAAACCACCACATCTGGCCTTGTATAGATTAATGGACTGGGTTACATTTGTAATTATTCACAATCTGCCATTGGGGGGAAAAAACCTTTAAATTGCTGAAAATTTTGCAACTATTGAATGCAGATTAACTAAAGGCATAAATTAAATTATACCTTTAGTGACCCATTAAATTTTTAGCGCCATCCCATTTGAATTTCTATAGGTTCATAAAAATAAATATTTAGTAACTTTAAGTAATTTAATAAACGCATTAAATATTTAACTCCACTGTATTTAAATTTCCATAGCTTCATAAAATGAAAATGAGTATAAATAATTAAGACTACATACAGGAAAATTACATTAATTTAAAAACCAATTTTTTATTCCATTAAATTTCAATTTACATAACTTAATTCAACAATAATAGTTTCATGTTATAAAAAAACTCAACAGCTTTCATATTCTACTGTGCGATAAAAATGGAGAAAAAACTAAATGATTAAAATAGACACTAGTTTTAGTCGCGCATCTAAAAAAAAGATAATATATATATATTTCTACATTATTATTAGGCCAAAAGGGACGTTAGCCCCGAATTGGATATTAGACTCTAAACGACATTTAACTTCGAAACACTTAAATGCATTGTAACACTTTTCAGAGTGTTGCCACCAAATATATTTCGCCCTGTGTTATATATAAGGAAATAAAATAATGAAGAATCTGCTTAAATGTATGTATGTTTCTCGCAGTGCGAGAAAACAACGGTACCTAAAAACATCAAATTTTGAATAACGTAGTCCTCCTCCCGAACATGGGCACCTGGAGGCTCGAATTTTTAGTTTCGAAGATGTTTCATATTCTGTAAAACTTTAACGAATTTTTTATTAATAAACTCAACGGCTTCAAAGCGAGCAGTAGCAACACTGTACGGAATAAAACATTTACATATGCAGCGCGCGAGAGTAAAATTCTACGCAGTTTTTAAATTTAACGTTTGGTGTCTGGCAGCGAAGCTGCTTGTTTAGTGAATAAAATTTAGTGTCCAGTCTTATGATGCATCGTCAATAGTGTACAGTAGACGGTAATTAAACGTTAAGCTAGCTAGCTACTTACGAACTATCTCAACCATCTTAATAAAAGTAGCCAAATTTTCAGAACGTGCCGAACTCTTTCAGCTATGCGCATAACCATTCTTCCGGCAACCAATGCTTATAGCAATCTTTGATACACAAATCGTGAGATTTTTTTGCTTTAAACTTAGATTTAAAATGTGAGCTTGTGGAATTCACCAGCAATGGAAGAAACTACCGTAAAATTTCGACAGTAATACATATTTTGCTGAAAATTTTCTAAAGGGAACAACGGGGAAATGTATTTTGTAAATAGCCGCTGTTGCCGAAGATTGCAGAAAGCCGGTTTTTTTTAAAAGTGTAAACAGATCGCTGTGTATTTCAGGAAAAGAATAACAACAACAACAAAACAAAAAAAACCACAGAAGGATTCGAAGACTATAAGTGTTTTACTTTTTAATGTATGGCATAAACCTTATTTATTTAACTTTGTATTTTAAATTGCTAAATTAAGCTTTCTCTTCTATGTTGATACTGTTTACCAAACTTATAAACAAATAAATATCGATAGTTCGGGAATCTTTCTAAAAACGAAGGCGCGAAAACCCACCAGCTTGCACATGCTAACTAACCTTAACATTTTCATCCATAAAAAGTCGTCAGATTGCGTCAGGATGGCTGCGATAGTACGTAAGTACCTTGAGTTATGTTAAAAAGAGACATTAGTCGAAATCTGAAGTATGGTTCTAAATATCTACTATAGTGGAATAAAAGGCAAGGAAGTGGCTGAGAACGAAAACATTACGATTTGCAATTTAATGGAAATTCTCCATTTGGCAATTTCAGAAACTTTATAACTGAACAAGAAATTACGAGAAGTAACTTGAACAACTTACATTGAAAGAAACGTTTAATAAAGGAAACAAATGCATACTGAGGGTATTTTGTAATTTTTGATTCCCTTGACGTCATAAATCTTGCACAGGGTTCGTACGGTCCTTAAGAGTCCTTAAAAGTCCTTAAATTTTTTGAAATCGGTTTATGGTCCTTAAAAGTCCTTAATTTTGGCCAAAATCAGTAGAAGTCCTTAATTTTAATCATCTGAAATTTCTGTTTGTTTTTACGACTGCCATTTTGAGTGTGAATTAGCATTTTGGAGGAATATTTTTGGCGATTCATTGACGTTATCGTTCATGACGAATGGGTTCATGGGTTATAATTTGTTTCGATTTCTGATGATCGGATACTCGAGTTTCTAAGCAAGAAGTGAAACATAAGCATTTCAAAATTCATTTTTTTCTCTTAAACAACTTTTCGCTTTTGGGGTTGTGAATTCTTTTATTAAATGGTTCTAAATTTGACAACTTGTCAACATTTTGGCGATTTTTAAGATCAGTTTCTATAGAAAATTTTTAATTCCGAGATCTGAGAATTTTTCGGCGATTTTTTTTTAAGCATCATAACATTGTTCATAATTGTTTTTATTTGACATAACATTGATTATAAAATGACATGACATAAAATTTTTGATAACATTTAATAACGATTTGACATAAAATTTATCATAACATCAATGATAAATTTCATTAAAATAGTGCTAATATATTAGAATTATATTTAAAAAATAACATTAAAATAAAAAATTTTTATTTTTTGCTGTCATGTTATAAAGTTTTATTTTGGCAACTTATTATACAATATTTTAAATCTGACAAATAAATAAGGTATGTAGCTATAAAGCATAATTTACAAAACAGCTCTTAGTAAAAGCAAAATTAGCTATGTAATTAGTTAAAATGTCTTCTTTTTATTTTTTTCATAGTAAGCGTTTATCCCAAGTAATTAATTCTCTTAAATTATTCAAAATTCTCATATTTTTCATCAGTTTTTTCTATAAAATTAATTTTACATTTTTTCCTTCCTTTTTCTTTCTTTCTTTTTTTTTTTTTTTTTTTTTTTTTTTTAATATTTCTGGCTTTTCGCTGTTACAGAATTGGTTGGGATAATTTTTCTTTAATATTTTTGACATTGAAGCATGGAAAGTTTAGAAGGATTTGAAGGCAAGATTTATAGACGCACGATCCTATAAGATTCGAGAAATATGTGACAAAATGAAAAATGCCTCCATGGTATCAACATATCAGGACGTAATGGATGCATTTTACAGAAAGTGAATTTCTTACTTTTTGGAGAACGTCTGGAAGAACAATAGAAACATAATATTTGAATGTTTTACTCTTGATACTAAAATCATTTTCTTAACATGTTTATCTTCTTTTTATTTTCTCTACTTTTCACTAGACAAAAGCATGGAAAATATCAAAAATGCTTCTAATCTTATCACTTGGGCAGCCATTATAGAAAGAAGCGAATTTTTATTAATATAGAAATTAAAAACATACAATTTAAAAGATTCATCTAATATGTCTAAATGAATTGGTCACAGAGCTGGTGCTATGCATTTTCCCACCTGATGCAATCTCTGTGTATCCTAAATTCTGCTGCCTAGTGCCTATCTAAATTCTACTTCCAATGCCCGCTCTAAATTCTAAAAGTTTTGCCATTTCTAGATTTCGTTGTTCTGTGTGTCACTAAGTTCTAAAAATTCTGCCACACCAGCTCTTCTGTACATTCTAAATGCATTTAGTGTTTTTTAGAATAACAGAAATCCTTAATTAAATCCCAAAATTCTAAAATTAAAAGGAAACACGTTGAAGAAAGAAACCGAATATATAAAGAAAATTATTCTTCAAAGATATGTGAAGTTATTATTATGTAAATTACCCAATTGTTTATTATTTCAGCCTTTACTATAACTTCCCATTTCTGTTTCCTCATATGATAGAGTTACGGAGCCAGATTAAATTAAAATTAAATTGTATAATCTTTGACCACTCGTCCACGTTTTTAGTTTGAATTTGACTGTTCTTGTTTAATTACGTCACCGTGAGCTGTAATTGAATTTGTTAGCATCAGAACATGCCTTAATGTTCTAAGTTCTTTGTCTGATATTGTAGTTACTTTCAGACATAGTGATAATTTGCTTCACGTCTATCGGGTGGGGGTGGGGGTTGGGACTATTTAACTTTTACCAGATCAAGTAAACCCTCATAGGTACATTGTGGAGAGGTTGACAAGTTAGGAGATAAAGCACGCAGAAACTAGCGAGAACATTGATTTGCATATTGAGACAAATTTCTAATTATTGTCAAAAAAGATCGATAATTAAAGAGAAAGAAATCAATATAAACTAGCCAAAATGTTTGGGGAGCCTTGTAGAGACATTAGGTATTTTTGAAAGCAGGAAAGATTGAAAATTAACAACGCCTTCGCTGGGAATTGAACAGCGAACCTCTGAAATACCGGACCACTACACGAAGGCTCGCCAAGAAAGTGGGAGAAATAACCTTATAGGCTTCAAATTAAAATGACGCATAAATATCTTGTTGAGTGTTGTATGTGTATCCAAATATTGTTTAAGAATCAGTGTCATAAATTACATGTATGTAACTGCGAAATTTTATTAGATTTTGATTTTAATAGGGCTTTTTTTAACAGATATTGTTAAAATTTAATAGTGGCCATGTAAATTCATAATGACTAAGGTTATTTAATTACCTAATTTAATTATTTATAACTAACTGCTTACCCTTAAAAATTATCTCTACATATTAAAGCGAGTTATTGCCTTTTATTAATACTCACTGTGGTCACAAGATAAAACACAAAAATGTAAAAATTCAAGTAAAACTTATTCTTTGCATCTACTGAGACTTATATATAAAACAACTTATCACGTCTTGTGCTTTAATGGCTTATTGGAACCTTAAAGTATATGAACTGGGTTACACCTGGAACTCTATGCAAAGCTATGACATTAACTGTATTAAGCAGAGCCTAATTAACTTTCAACACTTGCCAACTGTGCCTACATCAGGTCTTTGAAGTTTGTTCCAATCAGAAGGTATCTCTATAGACAAGCAGCAGAGGGACAACATTCAGTCTTTTGTTATGAATCATGCTGATTATGATCTCACTTCTCATTTTAACCTATGCCGTTTGACATAAAATCTCCCTAGTATTTGCTAAACCTCTAGACTGACCAAGTATGTGACAAAATCAAAGCTAACTATTAGTAAAACGTAAATGTCACTTATCTTCATTCAAATATGTCCAACTATTATAAGTGTAAAATACTTTATGCTACTTGATAAACTGCATGAAGCTTATTTTATTCTCAAACTTATTAATAATTATGTTAGTTAATTCATTTTTAGTAATAATGCATACTACTTAGGGATCTATTTTATTTTTAGGATGATATTACAAAAGTGAAATTCAGGCATAGAATAATATTTTTGATTGAATATATTCACTTCTCTTTTGCTCATAGGTCCTTAATTTTTTTCATTAATGGTCCTTAAAAGTACTTAATTTTCATGTGCGGAAATGTGTACGAACCCTGCGTTGCATTGTTTCATAAAAAACCACGTCTTTATTTTATAATATGTTCATGCCATCTTACTAGATTTAACCTGATGATCTAAAATTTCGAATCACCGAATCAGTTTTCTTTATTTTCAGAAATAAATAAATTCTTTATTTTCAGAAAAATCAATTTTCTTTATTTTATTGTTATTTATACGCGCAAAAATTCCACTTGCAGAAATTTATAGTTAGTCAAAATATCGGTACTTGCCGTGTAATCGCAACCACCTTGTCGCAGTTTGGCGAATTATTATTTTTTTAAATTATGTATTATTTACATATTCTGCATTTCAACTGCATATTTATTCATATAGGCAATGAGTAAACCTAGTTACAAATGGGTTTTTGTTGTGGTAGAAATTTCGTGGCGATCGCTTTGTAAAAGAATTCGAAGCATTTTTCTTTTAGCGATTTGGTTGCAAAATAATGTATTACATGGAATACAACAAAATTAACGCCTACGAAAATGGAGACTTTTGAAACTGAATGTTTGTCAAACGCATGGTTACCAGAGTTTGACTTCTGATTTACAGAGAAGGTTGCTGTTGTCCGTGAATTTCACGGAAGAGTGAATGTCAGAGGCCAAGCGGTAAAATTCTCTGAATACTGATAGATTGGTTCGGGGTTCGAGTCTCGGCGACGCTGGCTGCATGGGCGTTTTCGTGGTTTTCCTTATGTGTAACGTGTATACGAGCCAATTTCCTTTAAAAAGACCTCCACGGGGATTATACCCATTATACTCTTTCCGTGTAGTACCTAAGGGACGAGCACGTAATAAACAAAAATGATTGTCAGAGCCTCAAGGAAGTTGGAATTCTATTTCAATCCCAATTTTGAGGGAAAGCACCCCGGGTGGGGTTGTACGAGGTTCTCCGACCCCTTTCCCCTTTCACGAACCCACACGAGAGGATTTTCGGCTCTCCATATATTTAGAGTGCCCTTATGCCGCAAAGACACTATACATTTGCAAATATCCATGCTTTCTCCCGACATCGAACCCGGACCCTTCGGTATCATTCGGACGGCTACTGCGAACGTGATTGCGGTAATAGGAAAGTACCGAAATATCAATGAATGCGTTTATGACATCAAATAGTAATTTTTCTTGCGGGTCTGTAAATTATTCAATATAATATTAGGTGCTGTAATTTGAAAAATTCAATGTTATTTGCGCATCTTTGCGGAGAAATCACATATGTATCATTAAGTTATATGGTCCAGTAAATTACGATCAGAGGCATGAGTGTTATAAAAAAGAACATTCTTAAAAAAGAACACATTTGTGCCGAAGGTAATCGAGCAATCCTTCACCGTCGTGTGCATACCAATAAAAATAATGTATAAATTTCATTCTTTTATATCGGTATCGAAAAATATAATTAATAGAATACCTTTCTTCTCTTATGTATTTTTCCGAAACACGTTACTGGATTTCCAGACCATAGATCTGCATTTGCTGTCAGCAAAAACTTGATCACTGCAATTTTCAGTAATATCAATCCATTCTTCAAACCTGTATGTATTACGGCCTTAAAGGGTGATTAGATTTCCACACTTATTGCCCCGGAGTATTTCGAAAGGAGCAAAGGCAGAATCAACTCATGAATTTTATTCTCGATGTCACCTATTTTTTTGCCTCAATAAATCCATTCTAGAAGAGTTTGCTGAATTTACTTTTTTTTTTTTCTTTTTGCCGTCTTTAATTCACTGAATAAAAATGTTAAAATATTCTTTCGTGTAAAAGAACAAGAACTTCTTTTGTTAAATTTTTTATGGTATGAGAATTTTTTCCTTTGTTTTTGTGAGCTGAATTGAAAGAACTTGGATATATCACACTTGCTTCCTTTAGTTAAACAAGAATTACAAAAGAATGTAAGCAGTTTCTGTCGAGGTACTTAGGAATCAAAATATTATCTTTCAGCCGTGAATTCTCGCATACGATTCTCGCATACGTTGGTGTTGACTTATTCGAAAACATCAGTTAAAGCTTAATGAAACCGAATTTTAATTGAATGACATTAGGAAAGATATAGCGGAAATAATGCTGAATTTCTTTCAAGCTTATGGTTTTTACTTCCTTGTACGAAGTAAAAAGGAAGTATTGTAATCGCGAAAAGTTTCAGGCAGCATATTTCAACGAAAATATCCATTTTTACCGCTTTCGAATGCAATTTAACGATGTTTTTGGGTGATATCTGTACGTAAGGACAGAATATAATGCTCTTTTCCTCAAAAAAAAAAAAAAAAAAAAAAAAAAACTATAAAATTGCTTTAAAAGGAATTCTGAAGAGAATTTTTCGTGGCGTCTGTACGAAAGTATGTACGTACGTATCTCACATAACTCAAAAACGAGTAGCCTCAGAACGTTGAATTTTTGTATATAGAACTGCTGTAACATGTAGATGTGCACTTTGTATTTTGGTTGCAATCGGCCCCACCAAACGTATATAAATATATTTATATATACATCCACACTGTTACCCGGCTCAGTGATCTCAGTTTCTTTGCTTTTATGTGTCTTTAAATTGTACATTTTTTGCTTTAAAAATGATTGAACTATGTTCTTCTTATTTTCCGGTTAAGGTTTTTATGCCTTTAGTAAATCTGTATGCAATAATTTTAGAATTATCAAGTTGTTTAAGTGCCGCTAAGCCTTATAATTTTTTTGATGGCGGCCATTGCTTGTTTACATTTGAAACAGCAGAGTAATGGATTTGTTGCCAATCTAGAGAAACGTAGCTTCGCAACAACAAAAATAACACCTTCATTTATTATTGCGAATTAAATCATGCTTAATCCTTTCTGGAATTTTTTCGAGGAAATAAGTGTTTAAGATTCACTTCGTAATTTTTAATACAGATATTTTGAGTTTTTATGCATTTTTGCCTTGTTGCGAAGTGAGAACTGAATTAATTGAATGAGAAATACTCAATCGTCTGTGAAAAACTGTTTCTTTTTTGTTTTGTTTGCTTAATTTCTTTTATACATCGTTCTAGATTTATTATAGTATTTGAACAGAACATGTGGCAACGATTAGATAATTCTTTAAATGATATAAATTTTGAGCATTTTGAGTTATAATATAAACGAAATATAATACTGTTAAGTGAACCTAGCGCCAGAGTGTCGCTATGGTAAGCAAATAGAATGAATTTTAAAGAATGCATTTATTCTATTGTGGTTTATGTGTTGTCGGCGAAGTAGATTTAATTCAATCTGATAAATTTAAACGAAACGCAAGAAAAAATGCGTATAATTTAATACTCCGTACAAGGAAGTCATGTGGTGTACATGTACACATCAGATTTTTTAATAAAGTGGTATGGAGTAATAATATAAGAAAATAATTTCTTTTTTATACTCTGTTGATGTAGCTCTAGAGTAATCGAGCGACTAAAACCGTTGAACAGAGGTAATTTGATGGGAGTTCAAAGCTCGGTGAACGGCTAGCTGAAAGCTGGGTTTTATGGTTTTTTCCGTATCCAACACCAATACAAGCAAATTTTTCTGTGAAAGTTCTTCCTAAAGAATTCCCTTTCTATAACCAGATAATTCTAATACCCTTAGACATGATTTAACTAACCGAATCAGAATCCATGTTTGTAGTATAGCGGGTAGCACAATCATCTGCTGCGCTACTTGCTGTATCATAAATCTTTTAGTGTTATCTGTGCCGCCCAGCTGGTATAGTGGTTAGCATCGCTGACTGCCGTGCCTAAGGGCCCGGGTTCGAATCCCGGAGAAGTCATGGATATTCATAAATGTACAGGGTCGGTGTGGCATGGCGGCAGTCTAAATATGCGGCGAACCGAAAGTCTTCTCATGTGGTTTGCTGCAAGGAAAGAGGGATGGGAGACCCTCGGACTCTTCCCCTCCATCAAAATTGGGTGTGGAAGTGAACAAAATCGCACTTTCAACTGTAAGGTGCTCGAGCTTGTTCCCAACGACAGGCTCCTTACCACGAGGAATTTCCTGGGCTTGAGCTGGTGTTGCTGTTAGACATGTAGGCATAAACTAACAACAATTACAGTGTTATCTCTAGTAGAGTTTCTTAAAGTGTGGGTTGCGCCTCCCCCACGAAAGTCGCGGGACCTGCAGCAGGGGGTCGCCAAAAATTTTAGCAGTTCTGATATTTCTTTAACTTATTATGATAATTTTACAATTACCAAATATTTTTACACAATGTATCTGAAAATAGATAGAGATAAGACAATACAGACAAAGAAAAAAACGAAAATGTCGACACATTCTTTGTATAATATAAACATTCATTTTCCTTGCCTTGCACGGGCATGACTCTGTCATTTCGTCTGTTACTCTTTTAAAATTTTTACATTGTTTTATGTCTTAAAATAAGAAATTAAAGTTAATGACCTAAAACTGCAATAGTATATTACAGTAAGCAAGTGAAAAAATTGACTGTTTCACTCACGCGTGTGTCGGATTTGCGCAATGCTGATGGGGTCACTCACAATTTTCGTAAATATTATGGATCCCGCGGAGTTGCGAAAAAAATCTCGGTGATAAAAAGGGGTCGCGACTGAAAAACGTTTAAGGAACCAACAGACTGTAAATTGGTAATGGCGTCAGAGGTCATGTGAGCATACGTTAACTATGATGTCACAAAAATCCCGTGATCCTCGACGTCATTTCGCGACTTTTTGAGTCTTCTTTTGCTACTTTAATTAAATTTCTGGCAACACTGATGTACACCTATTAGTTACAAGAAACCTTATGGCATACCTTCATATTTTGAACATGCCACTGGTGCACATGCCACTTCAATTATGGAGAGGAGATGTTTAAAAATTTAAAACCTGTTTCTTGAAAAATTAAATATAACTTCAATATAGCATATGCAAGTATGTTTTGAATGTCTTGGGGTGAACATGCAGATATGGCAAACTATATTTCTTTACAGTTTCCTACCTTCAAATACTTAATATAAAAGAAAATGCAAAGTATTTTGAAATACGTTAAAAATTTGCTCTTAACTCGTGTAGACCTTTGTTTTTATTATCCACGTATGTTTGTTTATATTTAATTGTGCCTTGTACACATTTGAATTCAGCATTTGTTTTACAGTACACTGAATTAATATATATGTTTTCCAGTTTGTAATAAATGTTCAGTTCTTTTGTATCTTTTTAAGTATGCTTAAAAGTAAAATTTTTATTCATTTGTACAATTATTTGAATGGACTTTATTTTTTGAAACTCTGGTTGCAGAACTCTGAAACTTTGTGCTTTGATTTTTATTGAGATTACGGCAAATCTCATTAGGGCTATCTGTCTAGGGAAATGGATGCCTTCGTGGAGGACGTTCTAATTGAAACTGGCTCGCAGACACGTTACACATGGGGCAAACCAGGAAAACGGCCATGCAATTAGAAAATTTTCGAATTGTTTCGCTTGGCACAACGGATTTTAGAAATCCAAACCGGAAACTTACGCAATGTTTTTCGCGATTGTTCTATGGAATATGAATACATGCATAATGGAGACGCACTCGTATGCGCATAACGCACATACACTTAATCCTTTGCAATGACGGAATTAACATAAAGGCTTTCACTTTACGTCATATGATGCATACTATACACAGAAACCTTATGAAATTCTATTTCTCGTTCTTGAATACTAGGTATATATCTTATAACCGTTTCAACCAGGTATGTCAACGCAGTGCTCGCTGGCTCCAAGATGCTCCCGAAGCAGTTTCAAATTACCCTTTTTCAAATATTGGCTCAGGAGCTGCCGAGCGGTAAAGTCGCAGAACAGTGGGAGCTCGTTCCGAGGTTCGAATCCTGACGAACGGGCTGGCTGCATTGTCGTGGTTTCCTCATGTGTAACATGTTTGCGAACCAGTTTCCCTCAGAAAGTCCTTCACAAAGGCATCCCTCCTCGTAGGCAGATAGCTCTCGAATGCTTTGTCGTAATCAAATAAACAAGCCAAATCTTTGAAATATCTAAATGGCAATTTTTGGATATTCGGAAGACAAATATTCGAAATTGTAACGAATGATTTTAGTAAAAATTCTTATTTTTGCTTTCCCATGGTAAGACTTGTAAGAACAGCAAAATTAGTCTTTTAACATAAACTGAATGCTAGCAAAATCTAAGTAACACTTCATGACAAGATGAATCCACTTTTGATTGCTAGGAACATCTGATTTCGCTTACATTGAACTATTTTCTATCCCCATTAACCTCATATACTCTGTCCAACCAGGTGCACTGCGCTTTACATAGATTACGTCCTGTTCATATGTTATTTAATTAATTTGGACTTCTAAATGCAAGCAAAGTTCGCATTCTTCTCCTCAGATTGGAAGATAACGAGGGCATACAGACAGCATTGATTTCGCAGTGGTTGGTACCAGCGCCGGCGCAAGGTTATCCAGCGCCCGCCTGCAAAATAACTAAGTCGTCGCTCCCGACTTTTTTTAAAATTTCTGTATAGGAGAAGAATGTTTTGAAAAAAGCATTTGTTGAATTTTTTTAACAATTTAATGATAATAATTTATTTTTCTACATATCATATTTACGAATTTTTCTATAATTTCTTTTGCATCTTAGCTCTTAAAAGATTCAAGCTAGGTTTATGAGTCTTTCTTGCGATATATTTCACCATAAACATGTTTTGATCAATTTTAATTTGGAGAATTATCTTTTGCTACTAGGAACACTAACAGAAATGCTAAGTAGTATTCTCAGTATGATCTTCAAGTTCGGGAAGCACAAATTATTTGACACAATTAAGTTCAGAATATCGAATGTGTCATTCATACTGGTTGTAAAAATATCTTTCAAAGCTACTATTTCGTAATAAAGGTCTGTGTTAATATCTTTATTGTCACCACACTGTAACAAGTTTTGTAATTTACTGCATTTTATTTTCAAATTTGCATTATCAATTTCTGATAAATTACCCAGGAAACTAAAATTATCTCAGTGATTTTTTTCATTGCGTAAAACCTTTCATTTAATGATGCCCAAGCAATATCCAAAATTCTAAAAAAGGCATTTCCCCTAAACTTCTCTTCTATGGAGATTAAGTGTTTTCATAAGAATGTTCCTAATCGAAGTGACATTTCTTTTTCTTTCGTCGGACTTCAACAGTTTTAAACTATTGCTCGCCATCCGGTTCTTCACTAAGTTCTTTGGCTTTCTCGAGAATACTTTTGGAATGATTTCACTTCTATATTCTTCAATGAATGATTTTATCTTACTTACTGTCTTTAAGGCTAGTGTAACACTCAGACCCTTTGCTTGCAATTGTTTGCTGCCAGGATTAACTCTGTTACGCAAATCGTGGCAAAGTATCAAGGAACAAATAAATTTATAATCCTTGATTTTGGCACGCAGACATTGTGCTGCATGTTGCACTTCTTTTGAAAACCATTCACCTTCGGATATTTCAAAATAAACGTCATAAATTTCTCCTAATTGATATCTTAAAGATAGAATGGCTTCAATTTTGCTTTCCCATTGAATGTTTGAGAGGGGCTTTAAGGTTAAACAGAAAATGTTTTTTAAAAGAACTGACCGTCGCCAGAAGAAAAAAATAAATTGCATAATTCTTAAATTGTCGAAAAAAAATTTGTAAGGATTATGTTAATTTTATTAACAGTTAAATTTTAGTTAAAGTTCCTTTCCTATCGATTCTTAACTTCAACTTACTACTTCCGGCCAGAACGTAGTTTTACAATCACGTGTGAATACATAATGAGGAAGAGCGGTATTTAACCGCGAAGTTATGCGGTCTTAGAGAGAGAGAGATACCAGGCATTCTGGCTGCACGCGTCCGCCTTTTTAGGCTACTCTCTCGTAAGCTATTATCACGCTCGGCCGTACTTTAGGCCCTTGATAGCTTCGCAGTCTATTAAAGTTAAGGGGCGAATACTGTTAGAATCTTGATAGCTTCGGCTATATCTCTTTAGTTAAGATTAGTTTAGTTTAATTCTTAGTTTCTTAAGTTCAAGCCCAAGTGTCGGCTTTATTGTACACTCCAAGACGGAGTTTTGTTAAACTTTAGTTGGTATAATAAATCGTTAGTTCCTACTTCCATGGACTTTAGTAGAAGGTGGGAAGGGGGAAGAAGCAGAGCACTTGGAAGGGAGAGGGTGGGGTGTGGGATGAGAAGGAGTGGGAGGCGGTGGGGTAGAGGAGCACTTGGAACATGGAGGTAGGAAGTAAGATGGAGTCGCCCTAAACAAGTTTCTCCCGTACCCTGCTCTGAAGCACCGGCGATCCCTACGTGGTGACCAAAACATTGGGTCATTTACCATTGAGTTCTATGGGATTTGACGCGTTCGGATGTAAATATTTTGTAATTACGTCGTAAATATACATATAAATGTATATATTTTCTTTTTCTACAACACTTCAGAGTCCTAAGTATGTGAAAACAACATATTTTTAAACAACATTTCATTCTGAACGGAATTAAATGCTATACTTTTCACAGGACAGTTTTCAGAATGGTTTAATTTGAATGAAATATTTTCACAAGTTTTCGTTAATTAAATTAGAAAAAAAAATTAAGGTAATTCGATTTTATTCGGTTAAGGTACAAAAATTAAGCTCAAAGTTTATTGTATTATTAATATTAAAATTATGCATTATTTCTTTTCTATTTATAGAGCTTCTTCCTAAAATATTTTCTTAAATATGACATGATTTTTTGGCTTCTTTTAAATCGAAAAATGCAAGTCAATTTATAATTAATGCTCTATTCGGTTCATTTTAAATTAGAGAATTATTAGGAATTAGCGAAATACTTTAAATAAGTATTTCGCTAATTCCTAATAATTAAATAGGTATTAAATAGTAGTATTTGACTTTCTCTGAACATTTCTGAAAGGGAATAAAATAAGTTTTTTTTTTTTTTTTTTTTTTTTTTTAAGTATTATTTAAAACTTGTAACTGAGTTATTATAAAATGTAAAGGGAATAATTCTTTTAATTATACTTATCAGATTTTTTTTTTTTTTTTTTTTTTTTTTTTTAAGTATTATTTAAAACTTGTAACTGAGTTATTATAAAATGTAAAGGGAATAATTCTTTTAATTATACTTATCAGATTTTTTTTTTTTTTTTTTTTTTTTTTTTTTTAAGTATTATTTAAAACTTGTAACTGAGTTATTATAAAATGTAAAGGGAATAATTCTTTTAATTATACTTATCAGATTTTTTTTTACCCTTCATTTCAACAATACATATTCAAAACTCTTTATTACGTTCTTAAGTGCGCATCTCATAGCATTTGCTTTACAATACCTTTTAACAGATTGCTTTCCAATACGAACAATTCTTGCTTAAATAGTTTTATAACGAATTTGTCAACAGGATTTCAATTTGTGTTTACAATTCAATATTAAGGTTATTATATATTTAGATAACATTTATAATCATTATAAATTAGATACATTTAATAATTAGATTTCTTCACAATACTTTCACAGTTGTTTATAAGTGAATAAATTCTTCATTTCAAGTACATTTATAAATAATTTAATGAATATTTAAGTATTTTGCCAAAGGCAGGTACATGCTTTTTGCTAGCATATGCATAAATACCCATACATATTTCCTATTTTTCATTTCCGGCATGTGCAAATCTTTAATTTCTGTGCATTCCCTATATTTTTCGTGTAAAGTAATTTACACTAATTTAGCATACACCCGAAAGTTTTACATAAAAAATATATATGAATATAATTTGAATGAAAATTATAAGTATTATTTTTAATACCCACTCAAAGGTCAGTTTTTCTTCAAAATTCCTCCACGATGGCATCTCTCTCCTTAGGCAGATAGCCCTTGCATGCGTTACTCTATTTAATAAAAACTTAATCTGACCTATGTGCCTAATTACAAATATTTTAACATACATAATTTTATATTTATACAACGTGTAAGCCCAAAGTGATTATTTTTCAGATATATAAAATTAAAACGATGGGTTTAAAATGAGCAGCAGTAAAGCCTCTCCTCTAAAAAATTTTAAAAGGTACATGTTACAATGATATATGGATGTGAAAAAAATTTGTTTTATTTAAAACATTTTGACGTTTGGAAAATAAAATAAAAGTAGCGAATACTCTATTAAGGGTATCAAAAGACGTATACAATTTTAAATGTACCGTAAGGTATTTTTCATTCTTTAAGCATAACATTTTTCTTAAAATCTATATTTTTGTAGTGCAACAGCTTATAATTTTATAAAACAAATTCATAATCAAAATCGCTGTTGTTAGTTATCGAACCCCATCTGGTGACCCAAGCTCCAAAGCAGTGCTTCACTTTTAGCGCGGGTTGGCCCCTCCTCCCTTTCCTACCTCCATGCTTGGAAGGAGGAGGGAGGGGAGGAGAGGGTGGAGAAGTTGCGGAGCTTCTATTGTTCCAGAATCGGCTTTTACCCACTACTATCTCTTCCCTTTTAAATACAGTACTTCATTTATGCAAAGATATACAAAGACTCCGTAAATATCTTTCGATTATTTCTTTTAAAAATTCTTTTTTTAAATTTAAAAAAATTTTTGCTTTCCTACATTTCGGAAGAGGCTAACGCCCAGTTGCCCCCCCCCATTATGGAACCCCTTTGGAAGGGGGTTAATGAAGATTGATGATTTCGCGCAAACAGGAACGTTTTTGCCAACCGCGCAAACAGGAAGACACCCTTACGTCAACCCATTTGTGTAACACCACGACAGCACCGAAAACAAAACAAACAGATACCAGCTCACGGCGAAAGTTTACCAAATAACAATGCCCCTGCAAATATTTCTGCAAAAAAGAAAAGTGGGGGACGCAAGCGCCCATAGTCCCTGTCCTGTGTAGCATTTAAGGTACAATTATTTTTCTTCTCTGGTAAGTGCAAATTCTTTTGCATTAAAAAAACAGCTCAGTGTCGGTCGGCTGGTCGGCGCCCCTCTCTTGGTCGGCGCCCGCCTGCAAAAAAGGCCTTGCAGGCCCGTTTCCGCCGGCCCTGGTTGGTACTAAGAAAATGTTATGTCAGCTGATTGTTGTATGACAACAACCTATTTCATTGCACAACAACAAGCCGCAGTTTTCTTGCTTAGCTGACAACATTTATGAACAAAGAACTAGAGCAATAAAGCAACATTTATTATGAGTTTTCATTCAGTTCAATAATGTTTATTGTAGGTGGCAGACTGGGCCAAAGATTGGGCCTTGTCTCAGGTGAACTACTCGAAGAGGTGCCAAATTAGCCACAAAAATTTAGAAATTAGTCTTCAGAAGTACATCAAGAAGTTGAAAAAGAATTTAACTACTTATATATAATATTTAAATACTTCGGATGAATTAAGCGAAGAATTCATAATACTATTTTAAGTGCTGAGGTTTCGCAGCACTGGATGTTTCTAACATCAAAATTTAATCTTTGAACAAACGTGTTGAATTTTAGCTCGTTGCAATGACTCAACTAGCCTAGATAGCACCGTGGCGCAGACGTTAATGTTCTCTACTATCAATTGTTTATTAGCAAAGCAACAAACTATGTGTTTGGCATAGATTTAGTCAAGATTTAGAGATCTTGTCTAAATCTACGCCAAACATTAAGTTTGTTGCTTTGCTAATTTTATGTTTCACTTTGGTGTGTTTCTCTTCTTTTGGGCTGAAGGTTTTACTTGGCCATAACAAACTTTCCAATCCAATTGCTTTCGCTCGCACTTTGTTTCAACTACACAGAGTTATTACCAAAAGTTCAGAGTTGCCAAAGGCCAATCACGGTAGTAAAATAAAAGAGATGTACTTTAGGTACATCTGTCACCCGGAGGCGTAAAAACTTTCAGAGCTTGGGACTGACATTCCTGGTCGTGGTGGCAAAAGTTGCATTCAAAAATAACAAAAGTCGTAATTATAAAACATAGAAAAAAGCTGAAAACTATTTACATAAATACAACTACCAAGACGGGTTGTGATGTATGGTGCGCGGTCTTTTAACCACATGTTCAACAGTAGGGTCATAGTCGCACAGGCTTCTAATAGAAGCGTGGGAAGAGGTTCTAAGGCTTTCAAAGAAATTATGTGAAGCGATCAAAATTTGTTCATGCATGGCCTTCACATTCAGATCCTCCTGAATTTGAGAGTTCCTCACAAACCACGGTGAGTTCCCAATCGCTCTATTTTATTTTGTATTATGCCTAATTTAGCACGCTCAGTCTTGTTGGCTGTCGCCCATGCTGGCACTGCGTATAACATAATCGGTCTGATTAAGGACAGATACAGTGTTCTTTTGATTTTTATCGATAAATTAGACTTCCTGCCAATCAAGCTGTAAAGGGCACAGAACGCAGCATTCGCTTTTTCCGCTACGGTTGTAACATGGTATTTAAAGGTAAGCTTGCTATTCTATAATAACTCCTAAATACTTATAACAAACTTTGTAAAGTCTGTTGAGTTTATATAGTATCGCAATAGCCTATTTTTGTTGCCAACGGATGATGAAATGCTATAATTGGCTAGATCTGCGACGCTTCTTCTGCACTTTCAATACACCTTTCCTTGGAGAACCATGATCGCTGCATTGAGCCCACGAGGCAGCCTATCAGTTGATCCGGAACAAATCTCACCACCTGTATGGTATTCTCAACTTGTAACGGATCTTGGAACTATTTTTGTTGCAACCCACATCTATAAAAATAAAAGCAAGTGTAATGTGTCTGTCTGTCTGTCTGTCTGACCGAGCTCTCCAGCCAAATCTATCGCACGCAGGGACCTGGAATTTTTTATACGGAAGCACAAAGGGGCTGACCACCAGACCTCGAAGCCCGATTTTCGATTTTTGAATTAGAAAAATTAAAAAAAAAATATTTATAATTAATTATCTGTCTGTCTGTCTGTCTGACCGAGCTCTCCAGCCAAATCTATCGCACGCAGGGACCTGGAATTTTTTATACGGAAGCACAAAGGGGCTGGCCACCAGACCTCGAAGCCCGATTTTCGATTTTTGAATTAGAAAAATTTAAAAAAAAATTATTTATAATTAATTATCTGTCTGTCTGTCTGTCTGACCGAGCTCTCCAGCCAAATCTATCGCACGCAGGGACCTGGAATTTTTTATACGGAAGCACAAAGGGGCTGACCACCAGACCTCGAAGCCCGATTTTCGATTTTTGAATTAGAAAAATTTTAAAAAAATTATTTATAATTAATTATCTGTCTGTCTGTCTGTCTGACCGAGCTCTCCAGCCAAATCTATCGCACGCAGGGACCTGGAATTTTTTATACGGAAGCACAAAGGGGCTGGCCACCAGACCTCGAAGCCCGATTTTCGATTTTTGAATTAGAAAAATTTTAAAAAAATTATTTATAATTAATTATCTGTCTGTCTGTCTGTCTGACCGAGCTCTCCAGCCAAATCTATCGCACGCAGGGACCTGGAATTTTTTATACGGAAGCACAAAGGGGCTGGCCACCAGACCTCGAAGCCCGATTTTCGATTTTTGAATTAGAAAAATTTTAAAAAAATTATTTATAATTAATTAATTACGGTTTTTTTGACTCACTGATATTATTATTTGTTTTCAAATAACGTTCGATTGTAACAATTGATTTCTTTATTCTAGCGTTAGTTTGCTGTTTTGACGATACATTAAATCGATTAATTACAATTCATTTCTTTTTTGTAGCTTGTGGGGGGGGAAGAGAGAGAGACAGTCTACATGTCCTACACTACTATTCCTGCGCTATTCACTTATCTGCATTTTCTAAATGCACGGGCAACGCCGGGCGGGTACAGCTAGTAAGGAATAAGGCCGACTAGAATAGCATTGAAAGATTTAAGTGAAGGTATTTACCGATAAAGTGTACCATTATTATCAAGTTTTTTGCTTCACTTTTGAGTAAAATTTGTTGTCGAACGACAGCCGTGGTACGAAGTTGTATTTGTACTTATTTTGGGATGGAATTGTACAGTTAGTTTTGCGATGGTTATTTCTGGAATACACTACTGGACGGATTAAATGAGTTTTCTGTCAGATGCGATTGTATCTAAGGTAAGACATGACTTCTTTTTCTTCCTTTTTGAGCTGTTCTCTTGTTTATAATGAAATAATAAATTTAATTTTTCATCATAAAATAGAAACGGAGATTTAAATTTTTAACTTTTTTTTGCGAGTGGAAGATTTAAGACGAACCGTAGTGTCTGATTTTAATGCAACTGATATCGGCATTAGAGAACACCTTTTAAACGTTCAGTTCCGCTTCGTTGATTTTATAAGATAACCAGTATCGAATATATAGTACTTTTAAAAGAATCTGCTTTTGTAACATGAATGGGTAAGCAATAAAATTTTGGAAAGAGAGAAATAAATGAAAAAAAATGAATGAATTTTATGAAGGAACAGAAATAAATGAAAGCGATAAAGCTGTCGATTTAAAGATTTGAAACACGAAAGTGAAATTAAAATATAAAAACCGGTTCGACTAGGCTGGCAAATTTACATAGCATAGTGTACCGACTATTACAATCTATGCTTATTGTAAGGGTATGGCAAGAACGATAATCTATGAAAACCTTTTACGACAGCCCTTCTGTTAGCCATATTTAAAGAAGAGTTAGCTAGCAAATAAAGTTTTCTTTGAGCTCAAGTAAGCCTTTCTTGCTAAGAAAATTGATTTGACTCATAAAAAGTATGCGAATACTGAAGAACTATTTCTTGGATTAATCGGTTATAGATTAAGTTATGATTAATCATCTGTCGAATATAGTAAAGCTAGTTGTTGTTGATTTTGAGGATGTAAAATGAATTGTGGCAGCAAATTATTGCAAAATTTACGGAACAAAATTACACCTCGTATTAAAATGAGATATTGTTAGTTACAGAACATGTGCCAAACAATTTTCTAAAGAAACATGCATGTATCCTCCCAAAAAAGCGACAGTTCGATATCTCTCGCCCTACTGGGCCAATTCCTAAAAGGCATGCTAATTCTTTACTGCATTTCGATTCTACAACTCAAATTTTGCCTAAATATTAAATTTTGTAAAATTTGGTACGAAATTTACGAAGAAATTAAAAAATTTATCTTGGCGTATTTTTTCAGTTTACGTCAAGAATAACTTATTTGGCGAACTTTTTAATTCATAGCAACCTATGTTCTTTTTTTCTTTTTTTTTTTTTTTTTCCTTTTTTTTCATTGTAGATGAGCGGGAAAAAAGTCATCTCTCATACTTTCAAATAATTTTAACAAAGTGCTTAAACCACATTTGGCGTTATTATCCCTCGGAAAAGAAATGCCAAATTTTAAAATGCTCCAATTTGTAAATTTATATATATCTTAAAACATTTTGAATAAAAAAAATTCTAGTTTTTTGCACGTGTGCTTAGATTAGAAGTTCATCTACTTTAAGACGATGTTAAAAATTTTATAGGTTATAACACAAAAATGTTTTCGAAAAATTTATAAAAAATATTTAAAAATACAAATTTTAAAAATAAATCATAAAAAAGGCGAATTGTATTTGGATTAAGCCTAAATTTCGAATTCTGGAAGAAGGAATAAAGTAAGTTTAATAAAAAAAAAAAAGAAATCTTAATTAATATATACCAAATTCAATTAACATAGAGGAGCTAAAAGTTTGATAGCTAATTTTTTAAAAAACTAGACGTGCGATTTTTACAAAACTTGGCAGTTTGGCATAATCTCAGTCGTATAATCGAAATATGGAAAAAAATTGTCATGTCATTTCAGCAAAGGTCCGATTTTGTGTCAAAATACTTACACTAGAACAAAGCTATATATAAATCTAATACATATCCTAAGTCGCGCTTTCGAGACATGAAAAACTCAAGTTGAATTTCCTCAATCGGCCCAGTAGAACGGAGAATATAGAACTGTCCTTTACCTTCCCGGCAGTGTACCATTGTTGCCTATTAACCACCATTAAATTTAGTATCTTAATTTTTTCTTTTGTAATTGTGATCTTATTTTCAAAGCATGTATTGCCGATGGAACGTTTTTCAAAGTATGTTATTCTTTCTTTCATTTATTTTTGAAATAAATAAATTGAGAGATCTATTTTCATATTTAAAAATCTTTACCACATTTGAAGTGACATAGCATATTGTTTTAATTCTTTCTAAAATCGAAGCTGCGAAATATTTTTCTTTGATATTTGACTGTGTCGCAGATATTTGGCATCGGGAACAATTGTGTTAGATTATTCGATAAGTACATATATAGTTAATCTATTTTATGCATGTTTACATATCTGTTTCTCCCCCCCCCAGAATGGTCGGGCGACTCGCATCGTATACAGTGGCGCAAATTTACGTCTTCGCCCTGGGGTGAAAATTGTTTAGGCACGGCTCTGTTGGGCGGAATTTAGTCATCAATTTTAACCTACTTCCGGATAAGGTATCAAACACTAATTACTATTTCTCTATTTTTCTCTTTTTTTCACTACTACTTCTCGATGAAAATCTAGTGTGGTAAAGTGGTGTTTTCAAAATTCGATTCGAATTTCTTATTTAATGTTTAAACGATTTTTAGCAAATATTTTTCGTTTCACGTACAAACTAAGCATACAAAAATTTTACTGTTTGCACATATTTAACATGGAAAAAGCACATTGATTTCCTTTCTAAATGTGAAAAAATTATTAATGCTATCACCGAATCGCCAAAAGTACTTTTGAAGTAAGCTGCGATGTTAAGAAACTGATGTATAAACAGAGTATTGTACCTTTCATTTCGTACGGCTGTCGTGCTTGGAGACATGTTCTTGCCAAGAAGGTTAACAAAAGAAATTTGAGAAAGATTCAACGGAAAATTCTTCTTCGTATTATTAGTGGTTATAGAACCTTAAGCTATGAGAATACTTTTGTTCTTGCAGGAGTTCCGCCTATTGATTTTAAAATTGCTTATAAGAATAATATTTTCGAGTCATTGGCAACTGATACTTTGAAAGACTGTATTAATGGAAGTGTCCTCTTCACTGATCTCGCTACTTTAGAGCCCATAAATTTCTACGATTATAAAGAGACTGCTGAAATGAATCTTCATATGGTTTTCTTTACAGATGGCAGCAAGATGAACAACAAGGTTGGCCTTGCATTTGTTCTTTTTAAAGGCCATTCCGAGGTTTGTTTTTTTAGACACCGTATACGGAATGACTGCTCAGTTTGTCAAGCAGATCTTGCCGTCAAATGGATCATGGATAATGGAACAATATCCTTAAGGTACCTTATTTGTTCTGATTCTCTTTCTTCTCTTCAACGTTTGAACAGTATGACCAGCTTCGACAAATTAGTTATCGAAACCCTAGTAACTGTTAGTTCACTTAGAAATAGAGGAATTGATATCCGCTTTGCTTACGTGCATGCTCATCACGGTTTCTATGGAAATGAAAGAGCTGATTTCTTAGCTAAAGATGCCTTCAATTTATCCATTGATATCAACATTAGTATTCCATACATATTCTTTATTTTTCTTACATATTGGCGACGAGGATGGGATACTCTAATGCTTTTTCTCTCAAAACCGCTTTTCTATCGCTTCGCCTTTTGCTTTTGAAAGGGGGGAATGTGTAAGATAAAAAATATGAAAGCAGACTTCTAAATTTAATTCACTGATAAAAGAGGTTACTCTTTTATTTTCTATTTCATTTGGGAACTTTATCTATCTGTCCTAAAAATAGCTCTTACGTCTAAACTGCGTCAATCAAATTAATCATGCGATCTTACGTAACCGTTAATGCAGATGTCTGTTGACCAAGCTCCAAATTGCAAACCAATCCTGATTGAAATCCACGATAGGACGAGGCATGTCCATCTCCGCAAAAAAATGCAAATAGGTTCGTCTTCTGGATTTTTTGGGCAGGTTTTGCTTCGATGTACTTCACCACACTTTACACACCTTTCAGGATTGTTGCATAAATGCTGGGTATGTCCGTAGGCCTGGCAACGAAAACATTGCACAGACCTTTTCTTCGGATTGTACTTTTCGATTTTTACGTCAAAGCTGAACATATTATTCAGATAAAAAATGTTATTTTCACTTTCATTTCTTTTCAGCTCAATGAAGAAAATTGATAGTTTTTCAATAATCCCTTTTCTTTTGCTGGAAAACTGTCTCACTCTTATTACTGGAAATTTTCGACGTACCAGGTCGTTAAAGATTGCATCTTCTTTAAATGGAAGCCGGGATATTTATCATAATCACCTAAACGTTCCTTTCGCTTTATCCTGGTTTTGGGAGGAAAGTGTGGAAGGGTATGGACATTTTAGAGAGTAATTCCATCATTTTTTCGTGGTCTGCTGCATTCTTTAAGTAAACGTGAATATTTCTGCTCTCAATGCTAGCTTCGTGCTCTTCCGTACAGTTGCATTTGAGAAGTTCGTCTATTTCTAGCCAATCAGAAACGTTCTGGGAAAACACGATCGGAGGGGGAGTTTCTGAAGTTCCCGCTACTGCTTCACTCTCGCTTTCTGGCTTGTTTAGCACTTCGAATCTGTTTTCCTGTTCTGTCTCCATAGATTCACTTAGTCTTATCGGTTTAGAAGTTTTCCTGGGGGAAACTCAGGAAAATTTTCGAGGAACTGAACTAGCCGCTTACTTTTACTGAGCTAGGCGGAATAGGGGCACTTAAACTCTATCTATATAAAGTTAATGAACAGAGGTAGGAGAGCCTCGGATTCCAACCCTTCAGTTTCATTCGTTAAAGAGCTAGAATGGAATCAGACAAGCAGTCTACGTTAAAATAAGAGTCCTACGTTCTACATTCTTTAATTCCTTGCTCTCTTCATTCGGAAGTTCAACTGTTAAAATTGCATTAGGATTAATTAAGATTTACACTCAAAACTAAATTGCATATGAATTTAATTTACAAGGGATATCATTTTTCATGAATGGTCAAATGAGGCTTTTTATTACCTTAGTGCCAGATGGTCACCTTCATCAAAAATAAAAAGTACGCAGTGTCTAGGGGGAAAAATATATATATATAATACCATCAAAGTTCTAAACATTAGTTTTATTCTAACAATTAACAATTTTACTCATATTTCCTTTTTCTGTAGCTAAACCCACTTTTATATTTAAGTCTCCAAGTATTCATTTTTAAACACCTAAATTACGTTTATATCAACTTTCTCTTCAGAATATTCTTTTCAGACAGCAAAAGTGCTTTTTGCTATGCTTGTTAACTTGGGATTCTGTACATTACTCTGAAAATTATTTTAAATTAATTTTTGTGAACTAATATTTTAACAACAGCCAATCGAAAATATTGTAACTTTTCGCCAACTCAAAGCCAAAATAAACAAAAGAAATGTGTTTCTCTTAGCTGTAGCTCTCAAATCTATAACATTTTAACTTATAACTCGTCAATGGTTAACTATTTAGTATGGTAACTATTTAGAATTTAGATACTTTATTATGTTTCGAATGTGTATATTTTTGGCAGCATGTGTAAAGAACAATAAATCTGAAAAACAAACGCCTTTTATAATTAACTAGAACTAACTTCTTATATTTTTTATCAATGCATTCGTTTCTCCCTCCTCTTTTTATTCTTAATTTACATAAAGACTGATTCCCTGTCAGTAATCCGTTAGTTTTATTAAATGTTTTAATACAATTATGGGCCAACACGTAAAAATTAATAATAGCACAGCAATCTGTACACTTCTAAGGACGCCCTTTTACAAAAGGACTTAAAGATTTAAATGTCGATTTCACGTGCAATTACCATTCGTATTGCGCTCATTATTTTAATAGAGGCTTAAGTCTTTGAGTCAAGCCCATTGCTTTTTTCTCCCACTTTTTCCCCTTCCCCCCTCCATGTTAAAAAAAAGGGTAAGGAGAAGGAAAAATAACTTGAATTACCATTCCTTATTTTCACACTAATGTAGAGATAAGGGAAAGTAGGAGGTTAAAAAAAAAGGAAAAAGAAATATTGGTGAAGGTGCGAAAAAATAGCGAAAAGAAATTTTAAGCAATGACGGTGTAGGAGCACTTTTTCCCTTATTGTTATTACTGTTACTGATTTGGCGGTGTTGTTCGCTAAGACTATAAGGTATTTGTCCCACTTTCCTAGCGTCCTTGGTGGTGTAGTGGTTCTGCACGCTGGGACGGTATTCCAGAGGTCCGTGGCTCGATTCCCGGCAAAGGCGGTTGCATATTTTTCATCCTGTTTGCTTCCAAAAAAATCCTAATGTCTCTAAAAGTGGCGCCCGAACTAAAAGGGTTGTGGATGATGATTCTCCGCACCCAGGATTTGGCAACTAGGTCCCTTAAAGCCCTAGTCGCCCTTTAAAAAGGGGAGTATATAAGGTATTTCTCCCACTTTCCAGCGTCCTTCGTGGTGCAGTGGTTTTGCACGCTGGGCCGGTATTCCAGAAGTCCGTGGTTCGATTCCCGGCGAAGGCGGTTGCATATATTTCATCTTTTCTGCTTCCAATTAACCTAATGACTCTATAAGACAATATCCGAAATTGCTAATAGCTTGCATCATATTTAACATTGCGGGCTTTTTAATCAATGGTATGAATACATTGCAATTCGTTTAGCCCGACTTTTAGGAGGCTAATGCGAATCAATTTAATGGTGACATCGCCAGTCGCGCAAAAAATAAAAGTTGGAATTAAGCTGCGAAAAATCGTGTCAATTTGTTCATGTGATTTCGGCGAAAATAGGATCTCGGCCTAGCAAGGAATGACACTTAAGAAGTCTTGGAGGAGGGGAGAAAATGGAGGGGATGGGAGAAAGGTCCACGAGAAAAAAAGAAAAAAAAAAAAAAAAAAGAACTTAACTCTCCTCTTACCCTGTCGTCCATTGTTCATTACATTCTAAAGTCTTTCTTCTCTTTCCCCGACTAGTCTTTTCTTCTAACAGGAGAAAATTCTCCGTTTAGCCGTGAGTACAAGTAATTACTAGAATAGGAAGCCAATTGGAGCAGGTATCGCTTCCCGAAGATGAAAGGAAGAAGATGCGGAGATGAAAGGAAAAAGAAATCATCTACTAGTTGTCTCAAAAACCCGGAGTACATTAAATACTCTAGGGGCGTAACGCTGAACGGCAGGATAAGGATACTGTAACACTCCTTGAAATCTCTGTGTACCGCCCTACTTATTTTCGGAAGACGAGTTACAGGGGCGGCTGTGGTGGAAATATTGAATTGAGGTTATTCCCCCCCCCGGTAGAGTGAAGATAAAAGAAACAAAATATAAAAGGGAAATCTTTTCACTTTACTGATTGGAATAATCTTTAAAGGATGTGAAATTCTTTCCCTCAAATTATTTTTGAGTATGAGTGGTGATTGTTTCAAGGGACTTATTAAAGAGACTTCTTAATCACTTGCTTCTTCGCCTTTTCGGTATGGTGGAAAAGAAGAAATGATGCTACAATATTTTTTTATTACTGTTATTTATAAAACATAAGGATTTTCAGATGCAATCTAGATGAAAAGGAAGTTGAATAAAAGGCATTCTCTCTCTCTCTCTCCTTCCCCCCTCCTCCTGTTTGTGGTCATATTACAGAACTTAGTTTCAATGACGTTAATGCAGAAATTTGTTATTCAAATTCAGACTCTCTCAACTTATTTCTTTTTAACTTAGACGCAAAGAATGTTATTAAAACGTGACAGCAAATGACATGGTCTTCCTTGATCAGAATCATACTGCTGAAAAATGTAATAGAATGCTGCTAAATAACGGAGGCTGTGCCATACCTATTGAAATCCATTGATATAACTTGGCGAAAAATGAGTTATTTGTAGAGCGTAGTGCTTTTAAATTTTTGTAAAACAAAATGGAACACACTTATCAGAATTCTTTCATTCCGACTAAAATCGCGAAGTTTGTAAGGTGTAATTTTCCGTTTCTGCCCCTTTTTCCTTCCCCTTTTTTTAAAAAAAAAGTTTCTTCTCTCATTTAAAGAAAATGTTTAGTTATTGCAGTAATTTGATCGATAAGTGTTGCCTGAAAGTTAATTTCGAGCTATGAAAAAACTTCTTTTTAGGAACAAAATGCGTTTAATAAAATCCTTCAGATTTGTTTCTTTGGTTTTTGCCTGCATTATTCTTCCTCTGCAGTTTTATTTTTATTTTGAAATAAAGTTAATATATTTTTCTGAAGTTAATTTAAATATGTTTTTATTCAATATTGTTAATACGTGTGAAATACTAATTCTTTGGAAAATGACCTAGCCCTCGATATACGCATCAAGTAAAATCATTATGTAATTGAAGAATTAATTATATAAATAGGTTGCAATCTGTATTCTCCAAAAGTTGCACTTTATTTTAAAATCTACACCAAATTCCACGAATAGTAAAATTTCACTTTTCAAATGCAACATTTGTAAGTTTAGAAATGTTTAAATGCATATTAAAGCCACAGCAGATCATTAGCTTCAGCAGATTTGTAAATACTTAAACAATTGCAATATTTTTTTACCAAGCTATACATATCTCTTCGTTGAAAAAAAAGTGAGAACTTACTGTTGGGGGGGGAACTCCCCCAATTAATTAATAATATTAATTCTTTCTTATACTCAGTTAATTCAGTTAATTTCTTATACTCAGTTAATTACTCAGTTAATTCTTTCTTATACTCAGTATCTTTGCCTTATATAATTAATCTTATTCTCCTAATTGTGAATTAAAAACATAAATCTTTGCATTTTGTTATAAATATATCTTTGCAACATTCTTCCATACTTTCCAATTTATCCGTGTCTCACAAGTGAAGATTTTTCTCAGTCTGTTGATAACTGTTAACAAAGAAGTAATGAAAGTATTAGAGTGCTGAAAAGTATTAAGAAGCCTTAATCGATCTAATCTGCTTTTAAGAAACAAATAATGCTTGCTTTGAAACGAATAAAAAGATATTGACAACGGTTTGATTCTGTTCTTGAACAGGGTATTTAAAAATGTTTCATTTATAATTTCAGCAACATTTTTGCCCGCATTTTCAAACAATTCTAAGTGTTTTCTTTCTACCATTATTACGTCTTCAGAAATGATATTACTTAAATTTAATTCTGTATTGAATTTAGGACATCATTTTCCATTTGCTATAACATAATTTATTTATTAAAGAATGGTAAAAATGATTTTTCTTAGTCTGCTGATAATTGCGAACTAAGAGTAGGTTGAAAATGAATTAAAAAGCCTTTATCCATCTAATCTGCTTATAAGGAGCAAGTACTATTTGATGTAAAAGATATAAAAAGATACTGATAACAATTTCTATTACAGAACAGGAAATTTCAGATAATCACTTTTTTTAAAAAAAAAACAGTGACTCCTTTCAGAAAAATAAAATTAAATAAACTTATGTGAACTATAACGAAAAATTTTCATTATTCATTTTCCCTTATAGTTTGTGATCAATCTGATTAAATGTTAAGAAAAATACTGAATCATCCATAATCAATGATTGATCCTCCGAAATTACGCCTGAGAAGACCGGAATTTAAAATAAAACGTCCAAGGTCTAGAAATTTTAAAAGTTTGGAATTCTACCAATAGTCAAAGATTTGTGGAGGCATCCCGGTAGTAAATAACACGCGCAAATTCGAGACGCTTTCAGCTAAATAGGTTTTAAATATGAAAAGTTTCCGATAGTTCCGGGCCATTAATCTTAATGAAGAAGGATGAAACTCTCACGGATCAATTATGGCAATAATCATTTGTCATTAATCAAGATATCCGTTGGAAAGCATTTTAAGTGCCCTCACCATTCTCTCTGTCACAGAGTGCGACACCCTTGATTTATCCTTTCCGTTTCCCAGGTACACGATGTAAAGGAAGGAAATCGCTAAGCATGTTAATCCCTATGGGATTTCGGCACAGCATCCTTCAGAGACAATTCTATTACGTTAATGATTTCTAAATCTTCTAATGTCCCTAAACCTGAAATATAAATCAAGTGAACTACACTGATGTAGGCTGCTATCGTCTTGGAGATGTTCATCAATGTTCGAATCTTGAGATTGCCAGAGTAGTGATTGTAAATCAGTTTAGATAAAAGCTTTCCAACCGGTAGTGTGGAAAAGCAGCTCAAAACTTATAAGATTTGAGGTGCTTTATAAAATGTGTGCTATTTTTGTTTTAAAAGGGAGTTTGATATCATAGCAAAGAGAAAAATACTTGTTCATGCTGAATGTAGATTATGTTTATTGAAAAAAATTGGAGAAAAACAGCATGTCATCAACTAAAGGAATAGCATAACTAATATGGAGTTAGTGCAACATCTCAAGAAGTGATATAGTAGTATATGTTTGATAGCGATTAAGGTCCACTTTTCCTACACTTTCTGAGATGAAAATATTTAGATACATTTTTTGGAGATCTGTGACGAATGCTAAACTGTGTTGTTATTTGTTTAGAGCAATTATATTTACTTGATAATTGTAATTTTAATTTAGAAGTCAAACAACAAAAATCAGCGTTATATTTTCAAATTTTCACAGGACTCGTTTCGATGGTTTTACCGAACCATCAGCAAATGATGATGGTTCCGGAAAACCATCGAAAGGAGTCCTGTGAAAATTTGAAAATATAACGCTGATTTTTGTTGTTTAACTAATTAATACTTGTTCGGTATGTTATCTTAATTGTAATTTTATTCACTTCATATTAAATTTCTGCTCTCACATTTTACCTCAATGAAAAAATATTTACTATTCTTCTTCTTGTTAAATAAATTGACATCACAGGCATTTTGAAAAGAATTTTATGCATATTGGACTAAATATTGTAGATTTTAATGGGCTTCATATACTATGAGCTCAGTAATGCTGAATATAACTGATTTTATACTGCGAATTTAGTTGTTTTGAAAGAACATTCCAAGCATCGCTACTTTAAAATCACAGTTTTTATTATAGGCAGAGACGTTCTGAATTTTGAAACCATGTCAAATAATTAATTTTGTTTTTTTGTATAGCTTTGCGTCTAAATACATTCTTTGAGGTACCTGAATTTTACAAATCAAGAATTGGAGGCGGTTTCTCTAATCATTTTAAACTAACCATAAGGCAGACTTTAAGAGAAAACTTACTCATGTCTCATTATATGTCTCATTGCCTTAAATGCCTATTGTATTTTAAAATAAAACACTTACTTTCTTTTGAAAACTTTTGTATCTCTCTGCAGTAGCAAATAATATCAAGAACCCCCCATTTAAATCTTTGCCAAGGTACAATGAATACTTACATTGTTGAAGGACTGTTGCACATGTAATCTTAATAATCGTAAGCTCTGAAGAGTTGGCTGTTAATTATTAGAAAAAAAAAACATTTTAGAAAATCGTTCAAGCTTCTACATCTGCTGATGTTAAATAAAATATTGTTTATTAGAAATTCTTCAGATTATGGATTAGACGCATTTTTTAATCATCACTTACTTTCAAAAGTAAATTTTTACGTTTCAATTAAAAATTACAAATAAGTAATATTTATTCTAAATTTCATGGAAAAAGTGATTTAAAGTTTTACGTCGCCTGTTTTCAAAATTTATTACTGGGATTACTATTGAATCAAGAGTCAAAATTTTCATTACGAAAATTGCACAAATTTTTTTAACTTGGAAGTGTTTACAACTTTGTGATATTAAATTTAATAGCACGAGTGATTAAGTAAAAAATAGTGATTTGTAAGTCAGAAGTAAATTATTTAAGCTGTAATAGGAAGAAAAGCTTATTTTGAATGTTAGATATTCCAAATAAATCAAACGAAGTACGGCATGCAATATATTAAAATAAAACTCTTTACTTACCCTGTATTTAAGCACATGTATTGGTATATAAAGGGCTACTTGTTCTGTTTACATATGATATTGAAATATGTAAATCTTGAAACCATCCGCCCATTAAGTTTAAAATCCTTTCCTATAAAAACAATACAATTCTTTTGTTATATTTTGAACTCACAGATAATACCATTTTTATTCATTAGGCTATCCTGTACGAAGGCCAAGACAAAAATCCTGAAATGCGCCACGTTTTACTCACGTACGAAGTCATGTGCAGGTAAGAAAATGCTCTGAATTTTTTTCTGATCTTAAAATCTAAAAAAGTAAGAAAATAGTAAGGGAAAAAAAGCTATAGCATAAAATAGATTTAAAACATTTTCCTTTATCCTTCTCAAGAAAACTTCCCTATTTCTTTATAAAGCGTTTTTAATGTTTCTCTGGTTTTCAAGATTGCCATAAAGAAGATGGAAGAAAGGGAAAGAGCGATAGCGTTACATACGATCTCTCGCTCTATAAAGAGCTAAAAAATTATGATTCTTTGTTAAGTTCATTTTATCTGGCGGAATTTCTTTCACGAAATGAGAAGGGAAATTCTCCTAGCATTTCTTTTTACACGATTCCGTTTTAAGCATGCTGCATTGTAATCTGATTAAATCAAAACCAGAAAAAGAAAAAAAAAAATTTAAAAAAAGAGGAAAGAAGGTGAAGGGCAGAAAAGAAAAATAACAGATACTACAGATTAGAAAATGAATGTATGAAAGAGATATCTCTAATTATCTTTCATTTGCAGAATCTGTTTTTAACAAGAAGATACTTTTCATTTTCTTTTTCTTCTCTTTATTATTAATTTAGTTTCATTTTCGGTACTCCTTTTAATATTTGAATGATTACTCTGAATAAAATTAGCATAGAAATAAATTTAGAAACACAGAAATAAAATTAGCACAGAAATTTTTCTCCTTCTACTTCTCAATTATACAAAATCATAGAAAAGTTCATTTTAATTTATTTTTTAGTAATATGAATTTGGTTTCCGTCTAAATTAAAACAATCCCTACCAAAGTCTATTGATCAGAATAAAAGAAATTTCCTTTTTCTTTTTCTCTTTTTCGGTTTGTAGGTCATAATTTTTAATTCTCTTTTTTTTCGCAGTAATTATCTCTTTTACTTTATATAATTATGTTTACCTTTGTTAGAAGTAATTGCGAGCAAACTAATAAAGACATTTTAAAAGAAATTTATCTTAAGTGTCTTAGTGAATAAAAAATGCTTTTGGAAAATACACTCGTAATATATATATAATATATGTATACTATGGTAGAATTAAGGCATTATGATGAATAAGCATTTATGCTTGTAATTGTTTTAAATATGAATTCTTTTATCAAAAATAAAAGTTTTCAAGGAGCTTTTTAAAGTGTTTTCTTGCAAGCATAGCCAGCAGTAAAATTTCAGATATTCATATATGTATCATTATATTATAATTATTAATGTCAAGTTTTTTTTTGCACTCGATATGTTTTTTTTTCCACTCCGTAAAAGCCAACATTTCAAAAATTATCGAATTGATGATATAAATAAATTTTAATAAATTATTATCTGAAACTGTCTGTGTTTAGAAACATTGCAGAAGTAGTGGTAAAGATTATTTCATGCAGAAAACTTCACTTGATAATGATCTTAATCCTAAATCAGTATACTGCTAATGATAACAATATATCTATTAATATCATTGATAACAATATAGTCCATATTCTGATGTCTTTCTCAAACTGCCTTCTTTAAAAATAAAATTTCAAATAAATCAAAAACTTATTATTAATATACATTGAATTGACTCCAGCCTAGAATTAATAATTCTATAACTTATTTAATTTCAATAGTATAGTCTAGTTACTCGCGTGTGATTAATTACGGTGCGATCGCAATCTAGGTAAACTATGCTTATCATTTATACTATTGCGCTTCTTAATGACGAGATGGATATTAATTTTTCCGGATAATTGCGTTTTCTTAATATGCTGCTTCTAGTCCAATCGACTCCATTTGAGTTTTCTTGCTGTTTTATAAGCAATATCAAAACTTCTTATAAATAATGACTAGATAACCATTCCTTTGTTTTAGACTGGTTATGTACCTAATTCAAATCAATGTATCGGAATTTTAGTAATTTTTTTCAAATTTTGCTGTTTACAGACAGAAAATAAGGTGGAATTTTCTCTGCAAAAAATTTAATGAGTAAATACATTATGTTTTTCATCAGCGTGCTCTTAACAGTGAGAGAAAGATTGAGTTCATAAAGCTAATTAAAAAGAAACTGTGAAAAGAAAAAAATGAACACAAGCAGGATTTAGCAAAGAAGACAGGAATAATTCTACTTTATGCATACACAAAACTTCATTCTATTCTTAAACCAAAACTGTAGACGAGACTATATGATATAATTTTATGGAACTCTTTTTCTTCGAATTTCTCAATTAAGTCTGGTGTTAAGAAGAAAAAAAAATATTATTTAATATTAAAAAGAAAATTATTATTATTTAATAGTAATTTTAAAACTCAGTTTTAAATCAAACGTTTAGTGAATATTTATGCAAATGAGGCAGAAAGAAGAAAATGTTATTAGAGTGTATCTCGTCATATTTCCTCATATTGGAAATTTTTTAGATATTTAATATACTACGAAATATAGATATAGATTAATAATTAATATAGATACGAAATGCATATCAATAAGAAATTTTTATCTAATTAACTTTAAAAAAATTAAGTTTACTTGAATCATAGTTTTTTTTTTTTTTACCCTTTTTAAGTATTCTGTGACTTTCATTCTATACGAATTTTAAACTGCAGGCTTAACAGCTACACTCTTAATGATATAACAAAAATTTTCTTCTGCGTGTAGTGCATTTTTCGGCTTCTGAAGATTATAAAAAAAAAAATAAGTAAATAACAAATAATTTTTTTTGTAGATTTTGAGACAATGAGAAGGAAGTGATGTTTATAATAAAAGCTGCTCGACATCTACGAATTAAAATGAAGACTACTATTAAGTCTATTAATATAATCCAACTAATAACTTAGAGTGCCTTATAAATGTTTTCTGGAATTTATTGACACAATGAGGCATAATTTATTTTTTGTCACTATGAATTATATTACAGAATACTGCATTTTTCAACAATAGTGCTTTTTATTTTTATTCGGTGTCTGGAATTAAAATATATGCTCGATTTAATTTTAAAAACGGAAATAAAACACCCTCCTATCCCATGATAATTGACAGGTAGGATATGTGTTTCTTGGTGTATACTTTTCCATTCGTTGCAAGTACTTATTATTATTATTACATAGGTTAAAGGCTTAAATTAGGTAGCTTGTGGTGAAAACATTAATGAAGAACTTGTTTGCTGATTTTCACGCACTTTTTCACGCTGATTATCTAGCTTTAATTTTGATAAAAATAGTAATGAAATGAGTTTATGAAGTAATTTTTCCCTACGCACTTTTGAGAAAAATCTCTAGTGGCAATATTAAAGGAGTCTGTCCTTTTCAGGAATAAAACTCAATTCTATTTAAGAATTATTCAGGGCAAAACTTCTGCTTGAAAGAATAATTTTACAATCTTCTTTTTACAATTTTTTTACAATCTTTTTTTTTCACAATCTTCTTTTTACAATCTTTTTTTAATAATATTTTTTTTACAATCTCCTTTTTTAAATTAAACTAATGCAATGTTAAACTAAATTTCATTATTTACCGTTACGTCCTTATTGAAAAAAAGGGCCAGTAACCTGAAAATGATTGAACTGTATTAATGTTCTGTAAAGGATTTACCTATATGAAATATTCTTTCTCTGCATCAGTAAGTTCTGAAAGTTTTTGCAGAGAAAGAAGAAAAGAAATATCATAAATGCAGTCTATCTCAAGAATTAGAATGTTTTGCTTCAGTATTCAGTTTCATGTTAACAAACCAAGACACGACTGATTGTTTTTAGGTCAAGTGAGATTCAATCTAACACTGAAGTTCCCTATTTTAGATCTCTGCGTTAGCGACAAGTATCCATTTGTGGCTCCCTGTACTTTATGCATGAAATACAATTCAATGCCGGCTTTTATGGGTTTGGCGAAGAGGGATCCGGGAAATATCGCCCTTATTAATATGTTGTAATGTGCTTTGAGAGGGGAATGCTAGTGAACAGCCCGACTCGTCAGTGATGATGACATTAACGCCACAATCATCAACAGCGACGAGGAAGGTCAACTCAAATGCCACCTTTTAATCCGCTGCACGGATAAGTCCTCTATTCCCTGTGCTCTGTATCACGCTTAATGATTTTCTTCACAACTCGGGTACTTAAACTCCTCATTTTCCTAGCGATCCTAGCAGAGAGCAGCTCTCTTTCATGGATACAATAAGCTTAGGGCTTTTGGCACAAAACATCCGACAGCTGGTGAATGGAACGCGTTATTCCACTTGTGGCTTGTTGAGAATTGAAGAACCACTTCTGATTTTTCTTCACCGTAGGTTTAAATATTTCCATAAGCATTTCGGAAGCTCCGTTTAATCGAATTTACGTTGAAAGTACATTATTCAGAAAACTTATTTTGATTCTGAAGGCACTTTTCGCGTTCAAAATAGTTAACGAATAATTTGCTATTTCGCTTTTGCGGATATGCGGAAGAAGTCCAAAATGATTCATTTGAATAAACACAGAGTAACAATGAAACGTGTTTTTTATAGCAGTACTCCAAAATTCTTACTGAATTTTAAAACTACAGAATAGCAACGAAGTAATTCCTGTTTTTTGTTTATAAAAGTACTATAAAATTTTGCTAAATTTTAAAAGCCCCTCATTTTCAACATTAACTAATGCAGAATTTTAATTTAAATACTTTCCTTCCAAAGCGTAATAGAAAAACTTTCTGTGAGAAGTTTCTTTTTAATTTTAACTAATTATGCGTTTAAAATTAGAAATAATTTCAGCTTTGAACTGTTTGTTTTGTTTGTGTAAAATGCTGTCAGAAAATGAAGCT
The DNA here is from genome assembly GCF_044657685.1 of Stegodyphus dumicola. Lineage (NCBI taxonomy): Eukaryota > Metazoa > Arthropoda > Arachnida > Araneae > Eresidae > Stegodyphus > Stegodyphus dumicola. The sequence continues at coordinate 599,759 of NC_140772.1, read as the reverse complement.
ACTTTCTAACAGTTTTTAAATCGAGCTTAGACCAATCAAAGCAAAATTAAGCTTTTATATTTATTGCATAAACGAAAGGACATTAATAATTTAAATGTGCATTAGCACATGAATTTACTTTAAAAATTATAATTCTGGATTATTGCCGTTCATTAGCTAGCTTTTTAATATCATACGACGCTTATTTTTAATAAATCTTGTACCATGATAATGGATCTCAATAATAAGTTATAGCTGTCAAGATATTTTATTTACGAAATTGGAATATAAAATATGTTGACAGAAATATAAATACATCTTGTAAGTGTAATGCAATATTTAGCCATTTTAATGGAAATATATTCGAAAACAATATTCCGAATTAAAATTTTGAACAAATTCTTAAATTAAAACGGGTAAAAAAATTTAACTTTTCTCCCCTGAATTAAATACATCAATCATAGTTAAAGTTGAGCATTCATCCATGGTTATTTTAAACATCATTCATCAGTGCTTCGAACATGCATCAAACTTGCTTAATAATGCATCAAACATGCTTCAAACATCCATACATCCGTCAATGCATCGAACATCATTGATTGATCAATTATTAACGCAAAACTAATATATATAAAATTTAACGATATTCCCCCGAATTAAGTATATCAATCATAGCTAGAATTGAGCATTCATCAATGTTTATTGGAAATATCATTCATCAGTGTTTCGGACATGCTTCAAACATGCATCGAACATCATTGATCAACGCTTATTCATCAGTGCTTATTAATACAATCGAACTAAGTGAATTTTAGATCATTCAACAAAAGTAATATATATATATGCATTAGTTTTGTTATATATGTATATTAGTTTTGTAATACAATAGGTTATGGAGCAATAATGGTAAAATAAACTATTCTATTAATAGCCATTTAAGCTATTATTATTATATAAATTTTCCAATAACTTGCAGTTTTACATTTCTTATTCATAATAATAATAATAAGCTATTTTTAAAGCCCTTAGTTTCTTTTAAATTGCTTAATATTAAATAAACAATCAAATAAGATCATTAATCGCTGCCACATCCAGCTCGTTTTCGATATTCATTCGCCTGATTTCTAAATTTAGTACAATTTTTTGCACAGCAGATGGCTCTACAACTAGATCCAGTTACTCTGCCCTTACAGTACACTTCTGCCCGCCTTATATTCACTACAACAACAGTAGGAGGAAAATATGTCCGAATTTGCTTGAGTTTTAGTATTCTGAGTAATGCAGCTTTTAAAAGAGCGCAAGAACGGTTGATTATGTTGCCAAGAGCCAGTGGAGTAATTCATGACACAATTATTAAATAGTGTGTAACTTTTATAGCTAATTAAGAAATACAGATACGAAAATTAATTTTATTAGCTCTAAAAGATTTTGATTGAAGGTCGTAATCATTTATCGCAGAAATATAATCTTCTAGAATAATTTCCCGCTCTGTTTGGGTAACCGACTGAGAAGATTTCTACGTCATTCACGTTTCATCTTCCAGACGTTTTTGTGTAAATGACATTAGGATTTATGTCCTCCAACAAAGGGTCAGAGGAGACGCTAGTCAGTTGTCTAATTTGCAGAAGATTATTAAATTTCCTATCAGTTACAGATATGTGTCTTAAAGATGGGGTGTTATCTGAAGCATGTAACCCTCTGCGTCATACTAAAAGACTACATGAACTAGAAAAATTTTGGGATATCTTTTATAACAGCTAGAGGATTCTTTGTGGTGGAACAGAACATAAATAATTTCGGATTTTAAATTTTTTTATTTAATGTTGACTTATTTCTTACTATCAAAAACGATGCTAAACCAGTAATATCTTAATTTTTCAAAGCACATAAAATAGTTTAATGGCTATTCACTTGTTTTTAAATCTGGAAAAGTATAATAGTAACACATAAGGACATCTTCACAGCATCTATATACATTGGCGAAATACATTTAAACAATGAAAATGACAGTACGAATGTTTTGAATTTTCGAAGAAAACTTGAAATATATCTGCAAGCAAAAGGTCATACAGCACATTATTTTAGATTTGATTATGAAGTTGTTTTGTTATTTTTCTAATAGTCTTTTTTCTATTCTTTATTTATCATTTTTCAGTTTTTATCATTTTTCAGTTTTCCATATTTAACTATATATATACTTTCTTTATTTATCATTTTTCAGTTTTCCATATTTAACTAGTCAAGGTATGTTTCGTAAAACATACGTAAAATACTGCAATATAAATTACATAAATTTTAGCGTGAAAAATCAGCTATCGAAAACAATTTTCCCCCCTATGTTGGAAATTATTTTAGAAGCTTGTAATCAGACTAAAAGATATTTAAACAATTCAGAAAGGTTTTCAACCTATAATACAACCTAAAATATATTATATATATATTGGCTTTCAGATTATCAAGATATGCATTGAAGCACACCTGAACTTGCTCTCACTTGCCACTAAATGCTTAGAATTAATTGAGAATGTATTAACAGGGATTCAAGTTTGCCGTCTCTCAAACTTGTAGTCAAAAGACTATTTGTAATCTCATAATGTAATTGATTTCTTTCTGCAAATGGAATAATATTATATTAAAAATTACGTCATTTCAAAATAATGGTATTTTGCTTGAATTCAGCTATGTTCTACTAGAGAATGGCTTAGGTATTTCTCAGGTTTTGAGAAAAATTTTAACTACAGCCGGAGTTTTCTATAAGACAATCTTCAATATTTCTTTACTATGATTAGAGATTGCAATATCAGCAGGAAAGTCTATTAGTCACTTGATATTTCTTTTAGTATCAATAAGACTAATACTGATATTAGTTACAAAATACACATTGTTCATTGGGACCTTAGTTTCATTCGTAAAAATAAAGGTCCATGCCCACTGTCAAAACACGCACAAGAAACATCCGAGGCTGAAGCATAAGCCCAGCATCTAGTTAATGTAAGCTGAAAAGAATGGATTTATATAAAAATTTTTAGTATACGAGACATAAAGTTCGGCCATTCGGTGACATGAAAACATATCACATTTCAGATTTCTGTTCACATTTATTTATAGAAATGTAAAGGATAATAAGATTTCCAGTTCCAAATCTATATAAAGCTGTAAAATTGATGGGAAGATTTCAGGTTAAATTTCAGTTACGAAGTTACTGCAAAGTTTGACATTTAATCAATAATTACCTTGTAGTATTTAGTAATTTTAGCGCACTATTAAGTTTCTGTAGTAAACTTTTTTAACGGTAAGTTTTTAATTTAAAAATATATTTTTCATTAAATGCTGAATGCAAAATGCACTCCGTTGCTTTAAATGAACTTATATGCTTTTAAAAAATATTTATTTTTTGTTTACCCTCTTATCAAATTTTACTCTCATAGTAATTTACTCTTTTTCCATTTGTTATATTTCGTTAATTTTTTTTGCAATATATTCATTTCGATTTAACATATTTCATTTCTTATCAGTCTAAGATAAATTTTATTTTATCTTATATATTATAATATAAATAATAATATAAAGAATATATATAAAGAATTAGAATAGTTAATATTTATTATAAAACTATATAACCTATTTATCTGTATAGAGATTTATTTATATAATTTTATTATTTATATATGTAAAATGTAACACAGTTCTGTTACACACGTAGACTATAACAGCGTTCCGTAGAGCTACGCCATTTTTAATTTTAGAAATTAACTCTATTTGATACTGAAATTTTCGTACATTTTGAGCATAGCATCGAGATAAATATCCATATTGGGGTAATATATTTTCCTTTGTGAATTAGGCGTAACAACAAACGTTTAGCTAAAAAACACTCTTGTTTTCCTCATTCAAAAAACATATTGCTACGGTAAAATAAATTTTGAGAAAAGTAAAACATTTTAGAAGATAATTCAGAACTGCAAAGCAAACATGCTTTGCATATATTTTCAACCAAAAATTCTACGAAATATACGAATAAAACTAACTTTCTATAATAGTTCATCTCATATATTTTGTATCATCATCTAATTTGTATAAATAATATGCATATTTCTAAAAGAAGTTTAAAAAACTGATTCTATACTGTACAAATATTTTAAAAAAATCATTAAAATATATTCGCCACTCTCAGTTAACCTAGAGTCTTCAACAGACGCGAAAATCAGAATAACTGCATATATTTAGTCTTGTCCTTGAAGTATATTGTCGTTCTTTGGTGGATTTTACCGGAGTTCTTTAAACACTACATTTTCCTCTTAATTACAAAGGAAATGTAACTACTTTGCTGCTGATTCAATAACACGTTTTGCACGGTTATTTTCTTAATTTTCGAAAGGGCCCATCAAGGGCGGAGCGGCAAAATCGTTGATCACTAGCGAGCCCACCACTGGCCGAGCGGTAAAGTCGCTGAACACTGGTAGTTCGGTCCAAGTTTCGAATCCCGCGAACGGGCTAGCTGCATGGGCGTTTCCGTGGTTTTTCCCCTGGAAAGTCCTCCACGAAGGCATCCCTACCCTTAGGCAGATAGTCCTCGAGGCTTTGCCATAATCACACACAATACAATACAATACAATACGTTGATCTCTAGTAGTTGTATCTGGGGTTTGAATCCCGGCGAACGGGCTGGTTGCATGGGCGTTTTCGTGATTTTCCGTATGTGTAACGTGTTGTGCGAGCAAGTTTTCCTTAGAAAGCCCTCCGCGAAGGCATACCTTTCCTTAGTCAGATAGTTCTCTAGTGCTTTCCTATAAATAAACCAAACTAAACTTCACTTTAAAAAACTTCTTAAAATTGTAGCTTTTTGATGCTTTTTCACTTTTCACTTTTTCTGACATTTTTATTTATTTATTTGTCTTTTAAGAGCTCAAATGATTCTTCCGACAATCTTTTTTTTTAATTTTAATGAATTAGCTATTTTTTCGTACACATTTTCTGTACAATTCCGCCCCGCCCCATTTTAAAGAATATTATAAAAGAATAATTGCACTGAATTCCGCTTAGTGTGATATGTATTCCTTGTATCTTATGTATTGATTTAATTTTTTAATATATTTATAGTAGGTTACACGTTAATTATTAGGAAGAAACTTAAAATGACTTGTCATTTAAGACAAAGTAAATCAAGATAAGTCATTTAAGACACGTTTGGTCAACATTTGAGTTAGTTCTAACAAAAGAGCATTTTTATTTGTTTTATACGGTTTGTAGTTTATTACTTAAAGTACAGAAAATCTAAATCATGGATGGCGCTGTACTGAACTGCTTAAGAAATTGTACAATAGAGCTTCTGTTTTTCAAATTTAAATAAGTCGAATGGAATGATGAAATGTATATTCGAAATTGTTATTGTCTTTTCTCATTAGCTTGTAGAGAGATTGGGTATATTTTTGGAAGCCGGAGAGATGAAAAATTAGCAACGCCTTCCCCGGGAATCGAACCGCGGACCTCTGGAATACCGGCCCAGCGTGCAGAACCACTACATCACAAAGGTGGGAAAATACCTTATATACTCCCTCTTTTAAAGGGCGACTGGATTTTTAGGGGACTCATTCGCCAAATCCTGGGTGTGGAGAATCCTCATCCAACACCCTTTTAGTTCGTGTGCCACTGTAGAGACATTAGGTATATTTTTGAAGCAGGAGGGATGAAAAATATGCAATCGTCTTCCCCGGGAATCGAACCACGGACCTCTGAAATACCGGCTCAGTGTGCTGACCACTACACCACGAAGGCACGCTAGGAAGGCGGGAGAAATACCTTATAAGCTGAGCTTTCGATCAATAGCCCCTTTATCTCCCTTCAGCTTCTGCTCGTGGAGGTTCCACTGCATTCCATTGCGCAAAGAGAAAAACAATAAAGAAACATCCGCACAACCAGACAATTCTGTTGGAAATCAACCCCGTAACAAAACTACAAGTATTCTGTAAGCTTATCCTCTGAGCCACTTTAGATAAATTCAATGAGTGTTTCATCGCCATAGGACGATGTATACTCCAAGTATTACCATACTTGTAACATACCCCATAAAAATAACATTGGATCTGTAGACTGCTGCTCACACGCTAGGAAACGATAATGGGTCGCGTGACAGGAAGCCTTTATCAGACAGCAAATCGACACCGACGACCGCTCTGTCTCGCGTCCTCGCTTGTTACATCAAAGAGCCTCTAAAATTCGAATCCCCCGATTTGAGAGTCCCGCTTTAGCTCGACTGAAGTGGCATCTCTCCCAGCCTTCTGGACCTTGGTGGTTTCCTTTAGCTGGCTGTCACAAAAACTCAATTGATAACTGGAGTCATTAGTTATATTGAAATTAAATTATTGATTTAAAATCAGAAATTAATTGAACTCCAGGGAGAAATTATTACCATTTCAGGCATTCCAAATTTTGTTGTAATTGTACTTTTTTTAAATATTTCTTAAATTAGACTAAAAAATTTTGATACAACAGTGGGAGAAAAATTTCGTATGTTTTTTTACCTATCATTTCGCAAAGCTGTTCACTGCAGTAACGCTTATGTAATTGCAATTAATATACTCACCTCTAATCAGCAAAATTTACTGTATCGCATCTTCTAATTGTAACACTTTTAGAGCGGCTGCATTTTTAAAAACCGCTGCGTGTTGAACTATTCACATACGTATACAGAAGAAATTTAGTAAATTTAAAGCATGTTTGCTTTTCAGAATTTATTAATGACAAGCGTATGAACATATTTATGTTATCAGTTTATATCCTTCATGTCAGTGCATGTCTTTCATACCATAGCTTGAATATACAAGTAATACGGTTTGACTAGACGACCATCCAGAAGTATATGCATTTAATTCGGCTAAGTGTACTTTCTAAAGTAAATGAATTAAAAAAAAAAAATTGGAGCTAACAAAAATTGAATCACAGAAAGGCTTGAGCTTTCCTGAAATTTTCTTTGAAATTCTTACATAGTTTGCAGAGATCATTTCATGTTTAAAGTTGTTTTCAATTCGAATTTTCGGATTTTTAAGAGAAAGCTTTAGTCTTAATTTTACCTCTTGCCGTTTGAAATATTCTCTCAAAACAGGGAAATATTGTGGGAGGTAGCCCAGATTCAACAGAAGAATTTTTCTTCTGTTAACCTTGTTCAAAAGGAGGAATGGAAAGCTTAAGAAATCAGACTTCACTGAACTGTCAATCTTTCGTGTTATATAAATCTAAACATTAAAGAAACGAAGACTGGGGAGAAATTAGGCGTACCATGCTTTAATACAGCCCAATACCCAGAGGTTTATATAAAAACGATAAGGAATTTTTAAATACCCTTGAAAACATCATATTCGTTGAAATACATATAAAATACAAAACTATTTGTGGCCTAATAATTGATTTGTTAGCAGTAAAAATAAATCATTTTACCTTTAAATGTACGAAAATAAACTCAATTTTTTTCTGTTAAATGAAACGTTTCAAATATTTAAAAATAACTTCCTTGTTCCATATTAGCGTTAAGTGAACACAATATAGATGATTTCCGTAGGCTCATTTTTTCCTTTCTTTAAATTCTCTTTATCCATGAATTCTGTTTTGTAACTTCTAATTATCATATGAATGAATTGAATGGTCGTGCATGGACTCTCTCCACTTCTCTATAGAGCATGCGTGATGTCTTCCCTAGAGCAGTTGGAACTTCGATGAATTGCACATGGATTGTCTCTTGTAATGGATTTTGTTTGAAGATAATAACGAGTCACATTTTCAACATCTCAACGTATAATGTTTCTTTTCAACGAGTTGTTTCTTCCTTTATATTAAGATCCCCACCTTCTTACTATATTATTAGTTCATATAAACACGTGAAATGTGTATTTTCGCTACTTTTGGTGTCATGTTTCCAACATCTTTCTGATACTTTGTGGGCCCTATAGCTCCTAAACGCTTGTCCCTCTGCCCCTAAGATTTCCCAGTTTTTCTATTTGTGACATAAGCTTTCAGAAAATATATGTGTTTCCGGGAGACCGGTATCAAAGGAAAGAAGGGTTTACTTGTAAGTGTCGGCCTCCGGCAGAGGAAAATACGATGAGAGGCTTCGAATCTCCTCCCCGTTTTAAAGGCCCACCAGCGGCCGAGCGGTAATGTCGCTGCACACTGGGAGTTCGGTCCGAGGTTCGAATCCTGCGAACGAGCTGGCTGCGTGGGCGTTTTCTTGGTTTTTCAAATATGTAACGAGCCAGTATCCCTTAGAAAGTGCTCCATTATGGCATCTCTCCCCTTAGGATTATAGCCAATGAGGCTTTGCCGTTATCACATAAACGAAACCAAATCTCCCCGTTTTAGGAAGAATCGTACAGCCGAAGAAAAGTAAAAATCAGCGAAAATTACTGGTTAGATCTGGGAACAAACCCCTTGGAACAGGTGGCTTTTTTTTTTCCAGTTTTCTCCACGTTTTACATTAGCACGAGCCATGTTCCTTAGAAAGCCTTCCTCAAAGGCATACCTCCTTTTATGTTAAGGGGTGTTGGAACCCCAAAATCTTCAAAAAACGGTGACTGCGGATTTTTGTATTTTTAAATTCTCTACACTTTTATCTTTCTAAAAATACCATTATTTAATCTCTGAAAATTAGAACTGTAGAAAATCTAGTTTTAATTTGTCATCGAATGCTTTGATAAAGGAGGATTTTTACATAAAAACGCGTTTTTCTCCAAACGTGATTTTTTTTATACTCGATTTACCTTTTCTCAGGAACTACTGCTCACAGGTATCTAAAATTTTTATGGCTTATTTATTAGGTTTCCTAATGTTTAATGAAATGAGCTCTTTGTGATAAACTAAGAAAAAAATTCAAAAAATGTCTTGTGTAGAAAAGTGCTAAATTTTACTATGCCTAACAAAATATTCTGTAAATTACTCTAAATTTCAAAATGTTTCAAAAGCTCATTTCAGTATAATAAGATTAGTATACTTTAATTATTCCAAAAATTTCAAGCGTGTATCTACAGCAGGCTTTGAGAAAAGGTACGTCGAAAATGGCCAATTTAACATTGTCGGTATAGGGGTTGCTGATACCTTTTAATGAAATTGGCGTGTTCTAACATAAACGAAATAATTCGTGAACTGTGAAAATACTGCTTCAGTTTATAGGGGCGAAACCGCTTATGCCGGGATTCGACCCCGGACTGAAATGCGAATCTTCAGCGACTTTATACCTCTCGGCCGCTAACATCGTGGGTACTGTGATTGAGATAATATAACTTTTATTACTGTTCTAAAAAGTATATTTTATTTTCTTCAGACTCCATTCTGCTCTAATTCCATTTGAATTACTTTTTGCCATCTTTCCTTGGTTTTCACATCATTTATATTTAAAAATATACACTTTGCAAAACTCGTTTTATATATATATATATATATATATATATATATATGTCATAATAAAAGCACAAGGAAATGACGGAGCAGTGTAGATCTGTGATTAGATCCATATTGAAGAAGAATTTTGATTGCGTAGTATTTAAAGAACTTGGCAGTCAAGGCAGTTTTACTTCCATTTTTATTTCCAATTGATATTTGTGGCCACAATCACTTGGCTCTCTAGTCGTGCCTTTCCACAGAAGATTTACATTTTTGATATTGTTGGGATAGCAAGCAAGCAAGCCAGCGAAATCACATCTTAGCACAGTAGCGAGCAAAAGCTGAAGTGCGTAGTTATGCAAGATGGAGGCACGCGAAGAGAAAAGTTTTGGTTTACAAGGACAGTTTCAGTTCCCAATGATTACGTCATCAGAGCTGCGCCGATCATAGAGTGATCTAGAAATGACGCAATGCAAAGAAGTTATTACGATTTTAGAATAGAGAGGAAGAATTAATGTTTATAGTTTATAATTCTGATTCATACATTTTTAACTTACATATTCCCCCCTTCAAAAAGAAAAAGGCGTAGCTACAGAGAAGCCTTTTTAAAGAGAAAGAGGTAAAGCACTAGCAAATTTTAAAAAAATATAAATAAATAACAAAATTTTGATCCTGTAAAGTATAATTTATAAATATCAATTTTTTAATAAATTGTTAATTTCTAGAGTCCTATTGAATTTTTCAACATTTCAGTCCAAAAGTCGTTTTGTTTGAGAGTTCACATAAGCATAATTCTTCAGGGAAGGTTCTTGTTATTACAGAATATCACAAAATAAACTTTTACACAATCATAGCTTATAATAAAATGTAATGCACATAAATATTTATGATACTTATTTCCATCTGATAAATTATAATTTAACATCATAAATAATAGGATTAAGATTTTCAGAATTTATGGTTTCACCGTTATCATCTTTCATTTACAATTCCTGATTTTTCCAAACTGGAAGCCTCTCAATACTTCTAAACAAACATATCCATTAATAGGGCTGTCCTCTTGAGCTAACCAGTGTTGTTCTCTGCACTAGTGGCCCAGGGTGCCTAGACAGTTACTTGAAAAAGCCTCCGTTCCTTGAATTAAGGTAACTGGCCTTTGAGAACTGCACTAATACATTCCATAATAAAAAAAATATAATAATAATAATATAAAAAATTTACATGCATTCATAAAATGAGAGCCTCCAACATTATCTTGCATGAAGAGGGTAAAAGGAACAACTGTACAGAGGTAATTACAGGCCTCTGTTGAAGGAACCAGTACACCCTCATCATAGTATACTTTACACACAATAAGCCATAAATTTTAACCTGCATTTACCAGAATTTCATATTACTTATCTGTAATAATTTCACTTATTTTTTACACCTACTTCATTTTTAGAATAATTATAAAATTAGTATTCAAAATTCTCAACAAAATTTCAAAAACATAAAACTTATCTTAATATCCTTCCCTATGAATAATTTAAATAGCTTAAAATTAATTACTTAATTTGCTCACACATAATTATGAAAAATTAATGAACAAGAATTTCAGATTTTCTCAAAACAAATTGCAGAAATTTTAACCAAAGTTGAAATATAAACTGTAGAATTCGCAGCACATTAAATAATTTAGTTCCTGAGCTAGGTTCACACGAATGTAATAATTTTTGAGCTGTTGAAAAAGCAGAAGTACAAATAATTTTCTGTCGCACATACTTGCAAACACTAACTCAGATCGATCTTGAACCCGCTTTAATGCTTAATTCCTAAACGGTAATTCACTGATGATTTCCTTTTCACTAGGCATTCGAACTTCTCAATTTAACGAGATATTACTTTCAATCTGTAAACATTACGCGTGATTATTTTTTTGAAGCACTTGCAAAACACCACAGCAAAAGAATGATCTGTTATTTTTTTTAAACACTGAAAAAACAAACTTGATGATTCACTTCTTTCACATTATCTTGGATTTATCACAAAACGATCATTTGAAGAGCTGAATTAAATTTTCCATTGAGGTTTCAGGCTGCAGGAATCTATCCTGCCGGCTTAATTGTCATAATAAAAGCACAAGGAAATGACGGAGCAGTGTAGATCTGTGATTAGATCCATATTGAAGAAGAATTTTGATTGCGTAGTATTTAAAGAACTTGGCAGTCGAGGCAGTTTTACTTCCATTTTTATTTCCAATTGATATTTGTGGCCACAATCACTTGGCTCTCTAGTCGTGCCTTTTCACAGAAGATTTACATTTTTGATATTGTTGGGATAGCAAGCAAGCAAGCCAGCGAAATCACATCTTAGCACAGTAGCGAGCAAAAGCTGAAGTGCGTAGTTATGCAAGATGGAGGCACGCGAAGAGAAAAGTTTTGGTTTACAAGGATAGTTTCAGTTCCCAATGATTACGTCATCAGAGCTGCGCCGATCATAGAGTGATCTAGAAATGACGCAATGCAAAGAAGTTATTACGATTTTAGAATAGAGAGGAAGAATTAATGTTTATAGTTTATAATTCTGATTCATACATTTTCGGTAGTGACCTTCCGCTGCCGTTTTGTGTTGTCCGCTTCACGCGGCAATTAGTGACACATAAGCCACGTTAAAGCGTCGTGAATAAGCTTTCAGTTTGAAACCTCAATGGAAAATTTAATTCAGCTCTTCAAATCATCGTTTTGTGATAAATCCAAGATAATGTAAAAGAAGTGAATCATCAAGTTTGTTTTTTCAGTGTTTAATAAATAACAGATCATTCTTCTGTTGTGGTGTTTTGCAAGTGCTTCAAAAAAATAATCACGCGTAGTGGATACGGATTGAAAGTAATCTCTCGATAAATTGAGAAGTTCGAATGCCTACTGAAAATAAAATCATCAGTGAATTACCGTTTAGGAATTCAGCATTACAGTGGGTTCAAGGTCGATCCGAGTTAGTGTTTGCAAGTATGTGCGACAGAAAATTATTTGCACTTCCGCTTTTTCAACAGCTCAAAAATTATTACATTCGTGTGAACCTAGCTCAGGAACTAAATTATTTAATGTGCTGCGGATTCTATAGTTTACATTTCAACTTTGGTTAAAATTTCTGCAATTTGTTTTGAGAAAATCTGAAATTTTTGTTCATTAATTTTTCTAATTTTTCATAATTATGTGTGAGCAAATTAAGTAACGAATTTTAAGCTGTTTAAATTATTCATAGGGAAGGATATAAAGATAAGTTTTTATGTTTTTTAAATTTTGTTGAGAATTTTGAATATGAATTTTATAATTATTCTAATAATAAAGATGTTAAAAATAAGTGAAATTAGCACAGATAAGTAATATGAAATTATAGTAAATGCATGTTAAAATTTATGGCTTATTGTGTGTTAAGTATACTATGATGAGGGTGTACTGGTTCCTTCAACAGAGGCCTGTAATTACCTCTGTACAGTTGTTCCTTTTACCCTCTTCATGCAAGATAATGTTGGAGGCTCTCATTTTATGAATGCATGTAAATTTTTTATATTATTATTATTATATTTTTTTTATTATGGAATGTATTAGTGCAGTTCGCAAAGGCCAGTTACCTTAATTCAAGGAACGGAGGCTTTTTCAAGTAACTGTCTAGGCACCCTGGGCCACCAGTGCATAGAACACACTGGTTAGCTCAAGAGGACAGCCCTACTGATGGATATGGTTTGTTTAGAAGTATTGCGAGGCTTCCAGTTTGGTAAAATACAGGAATTGTAAATGAAAGATGATAACGGTGAAACCATAATTTCTGAAGCTTACTCCTAATATATTTATGATGTTAAAATGCAATTTATCAATGTGAAAATTAATATCATAAATATTTATGTGCATTTAATTATAAGTAATGATTGTGTAAAAGTTTATTTTGTGATATTCTGTAATAACAAGAACCTTCTCTGAAGAATTATGATTATGTGAACTCTCAAACAAAAAGACTTTTGGACTGAAATGCTGAAAAATTCAATAGGACTCTAAGAATTAAAAATTTATTTAAAAAAAATTGATATTTATAAATTTTACTTTACAGGACAAAAATTTTATGATTTTTTTTTTTTTTTTTTTTTTACATTTGCTAGTGCTTTAACTCTTTCTCTTTCAAAAGGCTTCTCTGTCGCTACACCTTTTTCTTTTTGAAAGGGGGAATATGTAAGATAAAATTGTATGAATCAGAATAACTAAAAACATTAATTCTTCCTCTCTATTCTAAAATCGTAATAACTTATCTGCATTGCGTCATTCAAATTAATCATGCGATCTTACTTAACCCATAATGCAGATCCCTCTCGACCAATCACCAAATTGCAAACCGAAACGTTTCTCTTCGCGTGCTTCCATCTTTCATAACTACGCACTTCAGCTTTTCCTCTCTGCTGTGCTAAGATGTAATTTCGCTGGCTTGCTTGCTTGCTATCCCAACAATATCAAAAATGTAAATCTTCTGTGGAAAGGCACGACAAGAGTGCCAAGTGATTGTGGCCACAAATATCAGTTGCAAATAAAAATGGAATTAAAACTGCCTCGACTGCCAAGTTCTTTAAATACTACGCAATCAAAATTCTTCTTCAATATGGATCTAATCACGCATCTACACTGCTCCGTCATTTTCCTTTGTGCTTTAATATTACAATTATCTTAGCAGAGTAGAGGGCAAAAGCTGAAGTGCGTAGTTATGAAAGATGGAAGCACGCGAAGAGAAAAGTTTCGGTTTGCAATTTGGTGATTGGTCGAGAGGGATCTGCATTATGGGTTAAGTAAGATCGCATGATTAATTTGAATGACGCAATGCAGATAAGTTATTACGATTTTAGAATAGAGAGGAAGAATTAATGTTTTTAGTTATTCTGATTCATATTTACTTTTTGCAAATATATGGTTATAATCATTCAACAATTTCTGTAATTTACTATCAGAATTTTTACTATTTTCAAAATAATTGCCACAATTTTTAGAACTAAGATCATTTTTACATACAAAATTTTCGCTATTATCAAAATATTTACTAGATTGTTCAGCAATGATATCATTTTTACATACATAATTATTTTGGAAAAACTTGTCTACTTTAACATTTTTACTTACCTGTTTTCCAAGCTGATACACTTCATAATTATGAAAATTCAATTGTAATTTAAATAATGAAACACATGGTGATGAAAGCAATAAATAATTCAAATTTGAATCTACTACATAAAATATCACATTATTTTCTATTTTACCTACACTGTAAAAAAAAAATCTGTAAGGTTACTAAGAAAACTCATGGAAACTGGGATGCCATGGGTTATTTGAGTAACAGAAACAGGTGTTTTCTTTGTAACGTTACAAGTGTTTTGCCTGTAATGGTTACAGATCTTTTTCTTGTAATATCACAGCATATAGTTATGTAAGTAGAACATATTTTTCTCATGTTAATTCCCAAATGATATATCTGTAATGGTTACAGATTATTTGCGTGTAATATTACAGCAAATAATTATGTAAAAAGAACATGTTTTTCTCATGTAAAATCCCAAACGATATATCTGTAATGGTTACAGATTATTTGCGTGTAATATTACAGCAAATAATTATGTAAAAAGAACATGTTTTTCTCATGTAAAATCTCAACAGATATATCTGTAACCGTTACAGGTTATTTGCTTGTATTATTATAGCAAGTTATTATGTGAGTAGAAGATACTTTTCTTATGTAAAATTCCAATGGTTGTATCTGTAAAGGTTTCAGATTATTTCCTTCTAATATCCCATTAAGTAATTATGTGTGTAGAATATATTTTTCATAGATAATACTAAAGGATATGTCTATAAAAGTAATATATTTTTTTGTCTAAAATGTTGCTTATTATAATAAAATATACTGAAATCAAGATGTTTTGAGTAAAACAATATCTGCATGTGTATATCATTATACAGATATATGCAAGTGAAGCATAATAGTTTGGCTTTTTAAATTAGTCAATTTGACCTCATAGCATTAATTTAAAAGATGCACTTTCAACAGCAATGTTCTTTTTTCAAAAAGTAACATTAGTCTGTTGCAGAGTATTTTTGTTTTATGAAGAGAAATTTATGTCTGATATTATTGAAAGGCCTTTCATATTATCATTTTGATTAATTTAAAAGTTCAAATTGATATGCTACTCCTTATATTTGCCCTGTAAAATAGCTGAAAAAATAGTATATTTTATTTGCATGTTTTAGTGTCAGTTAATAAGATATGTTCTAGAACTTTCTTTTTAGTAATTTTAGCTAAAATAGACACATGTTGCTTTAGATTTAACTTTAGAGTAAACGTGTTGCATGTTGATATGATCATATTATTACAGTAAAAGACATTTTGTGAAATATTTCCATGAAGAACTCAGAACAGCTGTTCTTCATATTTCAAAAATATATTCTCTCCTTCTAAAAAATGACATTTTCAGTAAATTAAAGAATTCAACATAGCAATGAACTTCATTTTGTTACTACAAGGAATTCAAATTTTGTTCATACGCTTGAATTACAACGTCTAACTAATTTTTTTATTCTTATCTGCACTCAGTGTTTGTCAACAGTCTGCTATTGTTTGAAATAATGCATAACTTTTTTACTTACCTTCAAATAATTTCCTTTGCATTAACAGATAGAAGTCTTTCATTAAAAACCTAATGTCATTAAGACACAATAACACGCCGAATAAATACTAATTCAGAAGTCAAACAACAAAAATCAGCGTTATACCTACAAAATTTTCACAGGACTAGTTTCGATGGTTTTACCGAACCATCGAAACTAGTCCTGTGAAAATTTTGTAGGTATAACGCTGATTTTTGTTGTTTGACTTCTGAATTAGAACCTAATGTCATGCTTTTTGAATAAGCATAAAACTTTGCCAACTGACCTTAATTTTTAAAGCCTTGTTTCCCTTAAAATTCTTAATACAATTATGCCTTTAAGAAATTTATTTCTAAAATTAATACTTCAGTTTAGCTTAAAATTTAATGCATTTTAATTTTACCTATAATTTTTTACAAACATAATAGGTAATAAATCTAAGCTTAATATTTACCATTTCGAAAGTGATACTAAAAAAGTATTCCTAGATATTATAAATTTCGAGATTCGCATACAAAATTGTGAAATAAACATGTGACAACAGAAAACAAACTTTATGCTCTCTCTATATTACAGCATGTTAATTAAGAAGTTTATTGAATTTATAATTTTATTGTGAAACACTATGAAGCAAATAATATGCTAATTAAAATACAGAAGTAAAAATAATTTATTAATTCATAAACTTTACATAAAACCTGAAAAAAAGAATTAATTAAAAAATAACATAATATAATTTAATAAACATTTCATAAAAATTCGTTTCGACTGCTTGGAAAAAATGAATGGTTTTTCTCCTCTTTGTAAACCATGTCTCCTAAATAAAGAAAAAAACATCTTTTAAAATCATAATCATGCTCAGCTAGCTTAGAGAAGGTTCATTGTACAAAAACAGCCAATATTCAAATATTTTCATAAATGAAGCCACCATAGTTATTAAATATAATATACAGTATACTTATATTCAGAATTCAGAACTTGAATAAATTTCTCGAACTGTTTTAGCATTCGAAAAATATTATATTTATTACCTTAAATTTCTAAAACAATATTACATATTCGTCCAAAGGAATCACTGGGACTCGGACAACATTTTTCCCCTAGCTTTCTTTTAGCACAGGATTCTGAATATGTTTTAAAGATTTAGGTAATGTTTGTTTTCCTTAAGGCGCTCACAAAACAAGTTACCCTAAATGTTTTGTCCGCATAGTGGTCATTTTCACCTTACTAACTGATTTGCTAGTGGATTTTGGGTGCATGGCCTATCATTGATGAAACAATAATAGTGAACAGCTTCAAGAAAATGGGGATATCTAATGCTCTTGATGCCATATTCCCACTTATTTTTACGAATTTTATCTTCTGAAAATTAAGAGGGAAAAATTAAACGAATAATTTAATTTCCAAAGGACAGAGTCACAGTAGGAATATAACAAATGAAAAGTAATCATGAATAAACTACTACTATCACAATATTATTTATTTAAAAGAAACCTCTATTTCAATAAGAATACACATAATTGCAATATCTAATAAGTTATCTTATTTCTTCTTTATAATTTGAACTTCTGTCATTCTCATTGTTGTTCTTGCAAATCCTTAGGCCTCAGATCATACATAAATAATTAGAGAAGGTTGTGGTCCGATGCTTGCTAGGGTGAACATTCAGCTGATATGGCAAAATTGCACAGTGAATGGCAGTTGGTATTTGCTTTCACTATCATAGATCATTGTTTGTATTAGGCTGACATAATATTCAACAGTTAGAAGAGAAAGATTCAACGGGGCCGTAAGTGTGCAAAAGTTTGCCTTTGTTAGTATGACGAAAACAATCATTATGTTGATAAATCCATTTTAAAATCTTGGGATATTCATTTTCTGAATGCATTAAAAGGGGGAAAATTATGTAAATATTTTTTTAATTTTCAGAATCTGGTTCTAAAGCTCGGTGGGGGTGGAATATGCAACGCAATACGGTAATTCTGAAGATCATTGCTCGGGGCAGTACAAACTAAACGGTAATAACATGCATGCTGTAGAAGAAGACACAAATTGCAGTTCCAGATGCATTAAATGCTTTGAGGTCTAGGGAGTAGCAGTGGGCAATACTAAGAGTGAAATTCAAGGTATAGGGAAGTAGGAATGAAAATTACTTTTATCAGATAACTTAAATGGTTATGTTACTAAGCGTTCTTATTGGAATGTAGGTTTCTTTTAAATAATAATACTATGATAGTTACCAGTAGTTCATTCATGAATATTTTTGATTGGTTATGATCTTATTGTAATCACATCCTTCAAAATTAAATTGATTGCTTAATTTCCCCCTTGATTTTCATACTATAATATAAAAGGAAGAAAAAAGTCTGCAAGTAAACATAACTCCTCTTTCTCCCTCTCTCTCTATATATAGGTATGTATCTTCGTGTGCAACTAAGCAAACCAAATGTGACTTTTTCTTCTTTAAAAAAAAATGTATAAATAAATAGGATGAGAATTAAGTTCATTTCAAAGACTTATGACACATGAAATATACATGATCAAAATAAATAAGAAAATTAAGTTCAAATAAATTTTAAGCTAAATTATGTGTTGCAATGTAAGTTGCAATAATTCAATAATGTATGTAATAATTAATACTAACAAAACCAAACATCATATTCCCATTCTGCAAAGTATAAAAATTCTTCTGCAAAACTGAAAAAATGACCAACACTTTGGCTTATTTGATAACTTTCAAATTCACTCCTTTGTTTGCCTTTAGAATTTATAACTTTAATTTTCCACAGAAATTTGTTTTTGATTTTAAAAAATTTCACTGGCATAATTTCATTCACTTCAGCATATATTAATAGATGCAGAAGGTTTTTGTACCTTACATAATTTTAAATCTTATGTAAACTAACATAATTAATAACAAAATCAAAATATAGATCAGAAACTGCATAAAATTTAATTAATAATTACTACTAGTGTCACACGAAATGCTATGAAATTAATAAAATAAGAATGAGATAAAATATATACAATTAATATTCCACATGTGTGAAGTTTGGAAGTTTTACATTAAATAATTTTTTTTAATTAAGTATTTTTAAAAATGACCCCTTAAAGCATGGGACCTTTCGTAATTAGAACTTGCAAATCCACTTCGCTAGTCTTTCATAACATTGCTTTTCTTTTATTAACAAGAAATATTGCATTCAGTTATTTAATTTAAGATATCAAAAATAATGCTACTGAAAGGCATGAATACTTACTTAAATTTGAAATTAATTTGGTTGACTTAAAATAATATTTAAAAAAATAAATCTTCATATATACGTCTAAAAATCAGACCTTATTAATTTTCTTTTATTTGAACGATATCTGAATTCTGCCTTAGTTTGGACTAGTAAATCATTGGGCAATTAAATGCCAAGCTATAAGAAAACTAATGTAGTTTACAAATGCACTGAATTTTATTTCCGGTATTAACTTACAAAGAAGGTAAAATTTTCTGCATATTTGCATCATTTGGATTGATAAAATATGGCAAAGCATGCAAAGGCTATCAGCCTAAAGGGAAGTATGGAAGCACTTGAAGTATATATTCATGGGCAGTTTTGTAAGGAAAAGTAGCTTGCATTTCCATTTATTCATGTGTATATATATATATATATATATATATATTTACATTGTTAATGCTAAAATCAATGCTTCATTAAAAATTCATTATTATTTAATTTTAATACAACATACAGATACAGAATTGTTTTAAATTCCAATAAACAATAATAATTTATTTTTAAGAAAACTTATTTTATGATTTATATATTATATTACATGAATAAGAGAAATATTTGTCAAGAAATGTATTAAACTTGTATTAGCAGATTCATGCTATCCTAGTAACAAGATTATCATACTTCAAAACTGTATTAAAACTGGGCAAAATAAAATCAACATAAATTCTACATTAAATGTTTAAAAACTTATAAGTATGCAATGGTAGTTATATATACAATATAATATATGTTGTCATTTATAAAATATTAATGAAATGAAATTTTTGGAAATAATGCACAAAATTTTAGTTTTGTTTTATAATTAGTTTAACGAATTGTTAGAAAAATATTTTAGGTCATTTCCATTTTTCCCCTGTTGATATTGGTATATTAAAATATATGGAATAATTAAGTTGCATCTAGTTAGTACAACAAAACATTACGAAAAGTATGATACGGTTTTTAATCAATATAATTACTTCATTTTGGAGTTATAATATTTTCGTAAGAAATTAATACCACTGAAAAAAATATTATTACACTAAAGGAATAAACGAGATTCTCGACCGCGTTGTTCAAGTTTTTGTAATTTTACTTCATAACACACTCGTACATAAACATATTAGACTGAATTATAAACCAGGTATAACTAATCAGATAATCTTAGAAAAAGAATAAATTAAACCTTGTAAGCAAAAAAATATATACATTACATTCAGAATTCTAAATGTTTATATAAACGTTTCTCGCAAGGCCTGCCGGGAAAAAGATGTCAAATGTTCTTTGGTCAGACGATTGGAAAAGAACGCTAAAATGATTAGTTTTGTTTTCAACAACCACATTACCATTTCAATTATATACCACAAGCAGTGATTAAATTTTGGAATAATTAGTTTTAAATAATAATACGGGCAATTTAAGGCGTAATTTATCGGATGCATAATGACAAAATACTACTATTAGATTTGCATTTGGAATAAATATTTTGCACTCTTTCAACTCATTAGACATTACGAACACTGATATTAATTAATCGCAAAGCTTAAACGTTTAAATACTTACTCACTACATATAACAGTGCAAAGTGCATGAGAATAATCTGCATAAAATGAACAATAAATATTTCAAGTAGTAATTGTTAACATTTTCTTACTTACCTGCGCTATACGACCAACATGCATTCAGCCATGTTTTTTTCTGCAACTAGCTTTCAAACACTTTTCTCCTGATTGGCTAATTTCCAGTCAGTCACGTGATTCTTCCGCGCGGCTACTGAAACATTATCTGTAATGTTACAAGCAAATCAGATGTTACCGCTACAGTTTGCTTTCAACCTGTTACCATTACAGGAAATTCTTCTGTAACTTTTTGATTTCTGTAACTTTACAAAACTTTTGCCTGTAAAGAGCGAACTTTTTTTTTACAGTGTACTTTACACTTTACTTTGATTTTTTTTTTTCTATATGAACTTGACTAGATATTGAAAATATTTTACCATGGGATTTCACTGAAATTTCTCTAAATTTCTCATCAATTTTATTAAAAATTTTTAACGGTAAAACGTTAATTTGCGATCCCGTATCAATAATACTGGGAATTTTTTCCTGTCCAATTTGGACATTCACCTTAAAGTAATATCATTTTTTAACTTCTCTTTTAGAAACCGTGTTATAATAATTAATAGCAGGTAATTGTGGATATCGAATTGGCCGATACGCATACTGTAGAGGTCGGTATTGCACTTGTTGATAATTAAAAGGTCTCACACTACGAAAACTTTGATAAGGAGTGGCTTGCACTGGTCTGGGATAATAGCACTTCGGAACAGTTTGCCTTGGAGAAACAAATTGGTAATTTCTATTTTCTAGACCATCTAACCGCATCTTAACTGGAAACAGTTTCCTAGCAAGAGTAATCCAGTCTTTCGGTGTGTCTATTTTTTGCACTGTTAACAGCATTCTTTGAGACTCAGGAAGTCCTTCCGTAAGTGCTTCCACCATTGTGGAATCTGTTAGTTTCAAGCTGGCTCCTAATTTCAACTTATTACGAAAATAAACATCAATATTATTAAATTTCTCGTATTTTAAAGACACAAAATCACTAAAAGTAACAGATTCCGATGTTGTGAAGTATGTCTCGAAAATAGCCTTTATGTTATCCCAGTCTTTATCTAAACAATCACGTAAATAGAGGGCTAAAGCCTCTCCTCTAATAAGAAAACAAATTTCTTTTCCTTTTCTGGAATGTTCTTTGCGGCACATTTCTCTTCAAACAATAGAAGATATTTGTCTATTGGAAAATTTGTACTTGTGCCATCAAAAATAGGAAATTGGAATTTTATTGTATCCACAATAGCTACGGATTCTTTCTTATCAGTTGACATTTTTCCCGTTTTTGAGCGTGTTAACATTCCAATCATAAAATCTTGAATTTAAGACTTCGCATACACATCAATTTGAACACTAAATAAATCATTTTAGAAGCACTTGATAAAACGCATAACTTTGGAGCCGAAGTAAAACACTTAAGCACCGCCGGAAAAGAAGCAAAAGCATAAGACGATCACACACTGTCCTTGACCCACTGTTGAATTTAGAAGCGCGTTAGAAATAAATACAGGAGCTTTTTTCCCACGTAGAGGATACATCCTGTCGACTAATTAATAACTGTAATGTTTTCAGTTATTCCAACACATCGTGGGCGAATGGTGAGGCTATTCCATTACACGTTCTGGCAGATGGTTAACGAAGCTGGGGTGATTGAAACACGGAGAAAAATGACGACTCAGGACTTTTCACTTTTAACAGCAAGCATATCTTTATTTTAATTTATAGCAGATGACTTTTTCCAGATGAAGTTAATCAAATAACTTATTCAGTAATTGAACTATTAGATACGACTGACTTTAAACTTTAATACGTCATAATGTTCTAACAAAGAAAGAGGAGCATAGCGGAAGCGTTAGCAGGACGAAGGCGAGAAGGGAACTTATGACTCAGCATTTATATGAATGGTTATGTAACAGAATAGCTTCTAGAAAAATGTAGAAAACTTATGACGCAGCATTTATATGAGGAGGTTATGTAATAGGCGTGAATGTTCTAGCAGGTACTGGGTTAGGGGACGATCCTGAATTGCAGAAAATTAATTAAAGGTTGCTGGTTCGCAAAGAGCAAAGCCATCGTATTTTTTTTTTTTATATTTTACATCTTCCCCCCCGTCAAAAAGAGAGGCCGGGGTGAGAAAAGCATTAGTACAGGAGTGAAGCAAAAGTATGAGAAAAGACATGAAAACATCCAGAACATAGCGTACAAGCTTTGACTATGGCCTATCATAGTTCATGACTTTCTCATATAAAATTTTGACTTTATAGCATATGAAATTTTGAACATTAAAACAATGAGTTATAAATAAATATACAATATATGACTAATTTTAAGACTATAACATAATATGGAATACTGATAAATAAATAAGTTATAATTACAAAAGTCCTCAATTTTGTTAAAAATGTCCATTTTGTGTTTTTTTTATAAAGTCCTTTTCATAAAAAGAGTTCGAATAGAATGAAAATATCTGGTAAAATCTCTAAATGCCAGATAGTCCACAAATATGATGCATGTTGATAGTTCACAAATATGATGCATTTTTTTCTCTCATCGTAAATATTGACATGTTTTACACTTCAATACAAAATATTATACTTACTCAAAAACCAATTCAATATAAATAATACAATTATACACTAGAAAATGAACATTTTGACTGAACACTGAAACACTGAAAACTATGGCATGTCCTCGCCAACAGATCAGCGTGATTACTTGCTGATGGTTGGGGGGTGCTAGGTACAAATATCGAAAAACCTCCGTTGCCTAATAGAAAGTAACTGGTTTTTGGCATTGTACATTACCTCAAAGTGGTGTTAGAAAAATAAAAGATTATATAAAATCAAAATTATAAAACGGATAACTTGTATAATCAAGTTAAAGTCTTTTTTATAATGTTGTAAAGTTGGTTGTATAAGGGTTGAACCTCCCAGAGTTATATTAACTTCTGAATTACCAATAGCCTATAGACCATATAGAGAATCTCCTAAAGATAATAGTGAAATTAAAAAACAAATAGATGAATTGTTAAAAGCTGGAATTATTAAACCTTCTTATAGTCCTTATGCTGCTCCTGTAACTTTAGCTTATAAGCGAAACAAGCAGTCCAGAAGCAGATTGTGTATTGATTTCAGGAAGCTTAACCAAATTACTAAAACTGATTCTGAACCTATTCCTAGAATTGATGCTGTATTAGATCAATTAACAAATGCAAAAATCTTTTCTACATTGGATTTGGCATCAGGCTATTGGCATATAAAATTAAATGAAAAGGATACTGAAAAATTGGCATTCACTACAAATTTTGGACTGTATGAGTTTACTAGATTACCTTTTGGTTGCAAAAATTCCCCAGCTGTTTTCCAACGAGCTCTTAGACAAATTTTAAACAAATATCAGATTCAATTTGCTTTAAACTATTTTGATGATATTATAGTATTCTCTCCAAATTTTGATGAACATTTAAATCATCTTAAAATAATATTTGATATATGTGAGAAAGAGAATATAAAATTAAAACAATCTAAATGTAATTTTGCTAAAGAAAAAATAAATTTTCTAGGATATGAAATTCAAGCAGGTAAATACCAGCCCAGTAATGCAAATATAGAGGTTATTAAGAAATTGCAACCCCCTAAAAATATCAAAGAATTACAAAGATTTTTAGGAAGTATTAATGTTTATCATAAATTTATTCAAAATTATGCTAAAATTAGAGCCCCATTAACAAATTTACTTAAGAAAGATACTCCTTATAATTGGACTGATGAATGTCAAAAAGCTTTTCAAAAATTAAAAGATGCATTGATTTCTAGACCTATTTTAACTTTGTTTAATCCTAAATATCCCTGTCATGTATTTGTTGATGCGTCCAAAGAAGCTGTTGGTGCTGTTTTAAAACAAGAACATCCTGATGGTAGTTTACATCCAATTGCTTTTCATTCTAGAAAATTAAGATCTTATGAACAAAATTATGCCATTACTGAGCTGGAATGTTTATCTATTATTGATGCAATTGATAAATTTTATTATTATTTACATGGTAACCATTTTACTGTACATACTGATCATGCTGCTTTAGTTTGGCTTAAAAATATAAAACACCCTACTGGTCGTCTATTTAGGTGGTCTTTAAAATTATCTATGTATGATTTTGATATAAAATATAAAAAAGGATCTAGTAATGTTGAAGCTGACATGCTCTCTAGAAATCCTATGTGTCAACATTTAAGATTGCAAGTTAATTTATTATCATTAGAAGAAATAAAAGAATATCAAAATTTAGATAATGTTTGATATACTAAGTATAGGAAAATGAATGATGTCTTAACTATTAAAAAACAGGGATTGTACAAAATTGTGATACCCATGTCTCTACGTACGAAATTACTTGAAAAGGCCCATATACAATTTGGTCATATTGGTGTATCATCTATGCTAAATTTGTTATCTCCACAATATTATTGGCCAGGAATTGTTCAAGATGTTAGAAATTATTGTAAACATTGTGAAGTATGTCAGTTTAATAAGAAAAGTAAACAAAAGAAATTTGGTTTAATGCAAAATTTACCATCAGTTAGTGAACCTTTTGACATATTATCTATTGATACTGTAGGTGGTTTAAATTATTATAATTCTACTAAAAAGTATATTCACATAATTATTGATCATGCAACTAGATATATCTGGACATTTGCTTCTAAAAGTGTAACTACAGATACTTATATAAATTGCTTAAAACAAATTTTCCAAATTCAGGTCCCTAAAAAGATTTTAAGTGATAGGAACGCTGCTTTTACATCTTCAAAATTTAAGCACTTTTTAAGGAATCATAATGTAAAACAATTGCTAACTACTGCAAATAGATTCCAAACTAATGGTAAAATTGAACGTGTTAATCAAACTATTATAACTAGATTAAAATGCAAACTAAATTCTTATCACGGTAATATAGCATGGACAAAATTACATTTAGATTGTTTTAATTATTACCCCAAGTAACTGAAGAGTATAATAATACCCCTCATTCTGTAACAAAATTCCCTCCATCATATTTAATGTATGGAAAATTACCTTATGATTCCTTAATTCAAAATCAAGAATTGTATCCGTCAATAGAAGAAGCCAGAAAAATAGCCCAAAAGAGATCTGATGATTATCATAATGTAAATAAAGAAAGATATGATATTCATTTTTAACCTAGTAATTTTAA
Organism: Stegodyphus dumicola; assembly: GCF_044657685.1. NCBI lineage: Eukaryota > Metazoa > Arthropoda > Arachnida > Araneae > Eresidae > Stegodyphus > Stegodyphus dumicola. Next base: position 573,667 of record NC_140772.1, on the reverse strand, counting down.
AATTGGTGATTTAGTAATGTATGAAGAATTTCAATACCCTAATACACGTAAATTATCTCCTCCATTCTCAGGACCGTATAAAATTTTAAAACAATATTCTGAAGTTACTTATGAAATAGATAAACCTAATCCTTTAACTTAAAAGAAATCAGAAATTGTTCATTCAACTAGATTAAGACCTTTTAATCCAGCAAGTGAGTTTAAGTTAACTGTCAGAAATAGTAGAATTCCTATCTCTGTTCAAAATTAAAATTAATTTTTTCAAAATTCTCTTTTAAAAATTTTCCTGATTATGACTTTTAATACCTGATTTAGACTTAAACCCTAACTATGACAAGTTATTTTCCTGACTATGACAAATTATTCTCCCGATCTTGACCTTTTATCTTTTTCACATAATTTGAATTATTTTGTAGCAAAAAATTTTCTTCTTAGTGTAGGATAATATTTGTTTCTAATTTACAACATTATAAAAAAGACTTTAACTTGATTATACAAGTTATCTGTCTTATAATTTTGATTTTATATGATCTTTTATTTTTCTAACACCACTTTGAGGTAATGTACAATGCCAAAAACCAGTTACCTTCTATTAGGCAACGGAGGTTTTTCGATATTTGTACCTAGCACCCCCCAACCATCAGCAAGTAATCACGCTGATCTGTTGGCGAGGACATGCCATAGTTTTCAGTGTTTCAGTGTTCAGTCAAAATGTTCATTTTCTAGTGTATAATTGTATTATTTATATTGAATTGGTTTTTGAGTAAGTATAATATTTTGTATTGAAGTGTAAAACATGTCAATATTTACGATGAGAGAAAAAAATGCATCATATTTGTGAACTATCAACATGCATCATATTTGTGGACTATCTGGCATTTAGAGATTTTACCAGATATTTTCATTCTATTCGAACTCTTTTTATGAAAAGGACTTTATAAAAAAAACACAAAATGGACATTTTTAACAAAATTGAGGACTTTTGTAATTATAACTTATTTATTTATCAGTATTCCATATTATGTTATAGTCTTAAAATTAGTCATATATTGTATATTTATTTATAACTCATTGTTTTAATGTTCAAAATTTCATATGCTATAAAGTCAAAATTTTATATGAGAAAGTCATGAACTATGATAGGCCATAGTCAAAGCTTGTACGCTATGTTCTGGATGTTTTCATGTCTTTTCTCATACTTTTGCTTCACTCCTGTACTAATGCTTTTCTCACCCCGGCCTCTCTTTTTGACGGGGGGGGAAGATGTAAAATATAAAAAAAAAAATACGATGGCTTTGCTCTTTGCGAACCAGCAACCTTTAATTAATTTTCTGCAATTCAGGATCGTCCCCTAACCCAGTACCTGCTAGAACATTCACGCCTATTACATAACCTCCTCATATAAATGCTGCGTCATAAGTTTTCTACATTTTTCTAGAAGCTATTCTGTTACATAACCATTCATATAAATGCTGAGTCATAAGTTCCCTTCTCGCCTTCGTCCTGCTAACGCTTCCGCTATGCTCCTCTTTCTTTGTTAGAACATTATGACGTATTAAAGTTTAAAGTCAGTCGTATCTAATAGTTCAATTACTGAATAAGTTATTTGATTAACTTCATCTGGAAAAAGTCATCTGCTATAAATTAAAATAAAGATATGCTTGCTGTTAAAAGTGAAAAGTCCTGAGTCGTCATTTTTCTCCGTGTTTCAATCACCCCAGCTTCGTTAACCATCTGCCAGAACGTGTAATGGAATAGCCTCACCATTCGCCCACGATGTGTTGGAATAACTGAAAACATTACAGTTATTAATTAGTCGACAGGATGTATCCTCTACGTGGGAAAAAAGCTCCTGTATTTATTTCTAACGCGCTTCTAAATTCAACAGTGGGTCAAGGACAGTGTGTGATCGTCTTATGCTTTTGCTTCTTTTCCGGCGGTGCTTAAGTGTTTTACTTCGGCTCCAAAGTTATGCGTTTTATCAAGTGCTTCTAAAATGATTTATTTAGTGTTCAAATTGATGTGTATGCGAAGTCTTAAATTCAAGATTTTATGATTGGAATGTTAACACGCTCAAAAACGGGAAAAATGTCAACTGATAAGAAAGAATCCGTAGCTATTGTGGATACAATAAAATTCCAATTTCCTATTTTTGATGGCACAAGTACAAATTTTCCAATAGACAAATATCTTCTATTGTTTGAAGAGAAATGTGCCGCAAAGAACATTCCAGAAAAGGAAAAGAAATTTGTTTTCTTATTAGAGGAGAGGCTTTAGCCCTCTATTTACGTGATTGTTTAGATAAAGACTGGGATAACATAAAGGCTATTTTCGAGACATACTTCACAACATCGGAATCTGTTACTTTTAGTGATTTTGTGTCTTTAAAATACGAGAAATTTAATAATATTGATGTTTATTTTCGTAATAAGTTGAAATTAGGAGCCAGCTTGAAACTAACAGATTCCACAATGGTGGAAGCACTTACGGAAGGACTTCCTGAGTCTCAAAGAATGCTGTTAACAGTGCAAAAAATAGACACACCGAAAGACTGGATTACTCTTGCTAGGAAACTGTTTCCAGTTAAGATGCAGTTAGATGATCTAGAAATGACGCAATGCAAAGAAGTTATTACGATTTTAGAATAGAGAGGAAGAATTAATGTTTATAGTTTATAATTCTGATTCATACATTTTTATCTTACATATATATAGTAACCGCTTCGCTGCCAACCTTCGTCTGGCTTGTAAATGTATCGGAAAAATGGTTCAAGGAAACACCAAATGTTAAACTTAAAAACTGCGTAGAATTTTACTCTGCAGGACAACTTCATTAAAAAAGTTATTACGTATAACAAAATTACAATGAAATAAGCAATATCCCTTAATACAAATATTAATTATCCCAATAAATAAATTAATCAACTTCCCATTGCAAAATCTTAAGAACTCAAATGGTATAAAGGAGGTTAAGAACTTTGTTTCTTAAGAAAATCACTCAAAACTTTTCAATATCTTAAAAACAGTGAAATGAGCAGTAAATAACATAAAAGAATGCAAAAAATTCTGAAAAGCAAAGTATAATTAATGATATTTTATCTTACATTTTCAAGAGAAAAAAATTACAATCAAATAAGCTTATATCCCTTAATACAAATATTAATTATCCTAATAAAAAAATTAACCAACTTTCCGTTGAAGAAAAAAAATCATGCAAAACTTTTCAATATCTTATAAACAATGAAATAAGCAAAAAATAACATGAAAGCAACTCAAAAAACTTAAAATTCCGCGCAGAATTTTACTGTACAAAACAACTTTATCAAAAAAAAAATTAATAAAAATGTATTATATAACAAAATGAAAGTTTAACGTTTCCAAAAATCAAAGAAAAATAAACTGTACATTTTTCAAAATAAACGTTTTTTGAAAAAATCCCGTTGAAAAGGTGTTAAGCTCCCTTTGTTAAATAAATTCAAATTTAATCGATTTATTGAAACACGAAATTTATTTTAAAATCGTAAAATAACTAAATGCCTATGTTTCATGACGATGTAAAAATGGAGTGTGTAGAGTAAAATCTCGGGTTCCCATTATGTCTCAAAATAACGCGATTTCGTCACAAAACATAAAATAAAAAATAATAATAATAATAATAATTCGAATTCGAATTTCGAAAAAATCGCTTCAAGGTGCACTGGCTCTTGTCTAGATGCGCCAATGTACCAAATTTCGTAGCCGTGGGTCTATTAGCTTACGCGCAGCGCAAACGAAAGACACACACACATACACCACTTTCTTTTATAATATGTAGAGATTTACGCATCATATTTTATATAAAGAAAGTTTTTTAATGGGCAGCATGTGTACAGACACACTCCGCGTTTAATTTTTTCTTCCGAGGAGAAAAAAAAAAAAAAAAAAAAAAAAATGCGTCGTTGTTCTTTTCTGCTGACTGGGAATCTTTCGATGTTTTACTCGCATTTCATTCACATTTCGTCGCGCTTCTGCTAGACATTTCTTCTGTTTCTAGCAGCTTGTTTCTTGCTGCTTATTTTTATGCAGTGTTTATGTCCGCAGCCCGAAAAAAAAAAAAAAAAAAAAAAAAAAAAAAATTATTACAAAACATTGTCTATTATTTCAAGCTCCAATTCCAAAATATTTTAATTATTAAACAAGTCAAATATGCTTTGTATAATTTATGCAAATTGCAAATATAAATATACTTATATAGTATATAGCTTCAAATTGGCGGCCTGCGGGTCGCATGCTGCCCCTGAAGAAAATTTATGCGGCCCGCCAGTACATTTAAGTCACGTATTTGTTTCAATACTGTCCTTAAAGATTTCGATAAAACATTAATTCATTGGGCAGTGGATTGGAATACAATAAGGAATTTCACTACAAATATATTATAAGGAATTTCACTACAAAAGTTACGCTTAGCGAAAGATTATAAATAACTCATTTAATAAAAAAATCTGATGTGTACACCACATGACTTCCTTGTGCGGAATATTAAATTATACGCATTTTTTCTTGCATTTCATTTAAACGTATTGGATTGAATTAAATCTACTTCGCCGACAGCGCATAAACCACAATAGAATAAATGCATTCTTTAAAATTCACTTTAGTATTTGTTTACCATAGCGACACACTGGCGCTACATTCACTTAACAGTATTATATTTCGTTCATATCGTAACTCACAATGCACAAAATTTATATCATTTAAAGAATAGAATTATCTAATTGTTGCCATATGTTCTATTCAAATACTATAATAAAGCTAGAATGATGTATAAAAGAAATTAAGCAAAAAGGAAACAGTTTTTCACAAACGATTGAGTATTTCTCAGTCAATTAATTCAGTTCTCACTTCGTGTGAAGGCAAAAATACATAAAAACTCAAAATATCTATATTAAAAATTACGAAGTAAATCTTAAACACTTATTTCGTCTTATAAATTCCAGAAAGAATTAAGCATGATTTAATTGGCAATAATAAATGAATGCGTTATCTTTGTTGTTGCGAAGCTAAGTTTCTCTAGATTGGCAACAAATACACTAGTCTCCTGTTTCAAATGTAAACATCAATGGCCGCCATAAAAAAAGGCTTAGCGGCACTTAAACAACTTTAAAATTGTTGATAATTCTAAAAATATTGCATACAGATTTACTAAAGGCATAAAAACCTTAACCGGAAGATAAAAACAACATAATTCAATCATTTTTAAAGCAAAAAATGTACAATTTACAATTATATATGAGTAAAGAAACTGAGATCACTGAGCCGGGTAACAGAGTGGATATATATATAAATATATTTAGATACGTTTGGTGCGGCCGATTGCAAACAAAATACGAGGTGCACATCTACATGTTATAGCAGTCCTATATGCAAAATTTCAACGTTCTGAGGCTACTCGTTTTTGAGTTATGCAAGATACGTACGTACATACGTTCGTACAGACGCCACGAAAAATTCTCTTCAGAATTCATTTTAAAGCAGTTTTATAATTTTTTTGGAGGAAAAGAGTGTTTTATTCTATCCTTACGTACATATATCACGGAAATACATCGTTAAATTGCATTTGAAAGAGGTCAAAATGGGATATTTTCGTTGAAATATGCTGCCTGAAACTTTTCGCGATTACAATACTTCCTTTTTACTTCGTACAAGGAAGTTAAAGATATTACAGTATCAGGTTCAATGTTTCTTCTAACCTTCTTCGGAAACATACAATGACCTGACTAGAACAGAGAGCTTACTAAAGCTATGTTCACTAATTGTAGTAAGTAGACAGGATACAGACGAAGGGTATACAAAACCCTTTATTTTTTTCTTTATATACAATGACATCCGTACTTCGGAATACAATGACCCTCCACTCGGGGTCTAACTTAAAAGATATCAAAATAAAACTAAACTCTAATTTAACTTTAGAATAAGATTGGCCTTATAATAACAGGAAGCGTATGTAGCACAGAGACTGTGAACACTACAATACGTTTAATTTATCAAGAGGATTAAAACCTCTGGCCTGGAAGGCAAAGTAGCAACTGCGTAACTTCTAAGGTAAGCGGCCTGCTTCGAACTCACGGCTTCCTCTCTTCTGCTTGGCAAAAAGGCCACACTTAAATACTTGGCGTTCGCCAGACAACTTTGCATAAACTCCTTCACGCTTATAATTCTGGCCGGAAGTAGAAAATAAGAAGTGATAGTAAAGATTTAAAATAAAATAAACGTTAGTAAAACTTAAGATCCTTACAACAGTATAAAAGTACATATAGTAGATAGGTGATGGAGGGCGGGTGCACCTTGTGTTTAGGAAAGATAGCCTTTTGATGTATATTAAGTCGCGGAGATTTGATGCATGAGTCGCGGAGATATGGTAGCCGTAAACTAGATTCAGATAAATTTAATTTGGCAATAATAATCTTGGCAACGTTTTTGAAAACTGCGTTCGTGAAAATCAAGTAATACCCTTAAAACTTAGTCAAACGTTATAAACCATTTTGAAGAAAGGCTATTTCTAATAATGACTGCAGCTTATATAAAGCATAGTGAATATTTTAATATTGCCTTTTATTCAAGTTGAATGATGACAATGATTTTGTTAGACGATAATTCGTTAAGATTTTAAATAGCAAAGTAAATTTCTTTTGGTTTTGAGGTGCGAAATTTTGATCACTCGAAACCGTTTGAAATCTATCGGACAATCTTGATGTCCAATTTGAAAGTGTTTGAAATCTAGCGGACAAAATAGTGTTTGACGATTTTTGACGAGTAATTACTTGACACATCTCAGACCTGTAGGCATTATTGTATGCAAGGTGTAAGAATGCGTATTTGAATGCAAGTAAGAAATGTGTTTGTGCTGAAATTAACTGTAGATTTCACTAACGACTAGAGTATCGCAAATGAAATATTCCGCTAAATAAATTCCCTATGTCTGTAGGCCGACTAGCCCATGCTGGCTGCTTGGAAGTTTTCGTGGTTTTCCCCATGTGTAACGTGTATACGAGCAAGTCTTCCACGAAGTCGACTGGTGTCTTCTTCTAGTAACACATACCCCTATAGAGCTTATATTGAAACTTTGCTCAATCACGGCTATGATAGTAAAACTTCAAAATTAACAGCTGAAATGTATGATAAAGAACTAGAGAAGCGATCTTCCTTTTTCAAACTGAGTTCTACTGTTGATATGATTGGTGGCATTCATTTTGCTTTATTTCATCAAGAAAGGCTTTTATTAAATATGGTGGATGTTAAATTAACTCTCATAAGAAGCAAGCCGGAGTTTTGTTTGCAAGGGAAAGCAGGTCATAAAGTGGTTTTAGAACATGTATCTCTTTTCGTGAGAAAAGTGCGTGTGAGCCCTGGAGTTATCCTAGGTCATGCCAAAGCGTTAGAGAAGAGTAATGCCAAGTATCCTATTAATAGAGTATTATGTAAAGTCTATTCCATTCCCCAAAATAGCATGTCCTTGATACAAGACAACGTTTTTGTTGGCCAGATGCCTCAAAGAATTGTAATGGGATGTGTTGATAATGACGCTTTTCATGGAAATTTTGCCAAGTCACCATTTGAGTTTAAACATTATCACCTGAATTTCATTGGAGTGTACGTCGACGGACAGCCTGTGCCTTACAATCCACTGGAACCAAATTTTGATAACAACAATTATATTCGAGCTTATCATAGCCTGTTTTTCAATAAATCCCAGCACGATAAAGGCATTTTTATATCCAGAGAAGACTATTTACAAGGTAATGTGTTATTTGGTTTCGAATTATCACCAGACCTTTGTGATGGAGAGCATATGAATCTCATTAAGCATTCTAATCTACGGATTGAGTTAAAGTTCAGCCAACCTCTCGAGCAAACCGTGTGTGTGATTATCTTTGCAGAATTTGATAACGTGATTGAAATTAATAAATCGAGGAACATCATTTTTGACTTTAACTGATGGATGGTCGTATTATACAAGACATTTTATCTCGTGAAGCAGCAGCTGTCTTTCGAGGAGTTTATCCAGCTGATAAAATACCTCCCTTAATTAGAAGATCAGCCATCGTTGTGAATACAGACAACTCCACAGAACCCGGAGCGCATTGGGTAGCCTTTTTTCAAGATGAAGAATTAGAATTTTTTGATTCTTACGGACAATCTCCAGATGTTTATGGATTCCACTGTTCAAATGTAAAATGGAATAATATTCCATTACAGAGTGTAACTTCTAATGTATGTGGAGCATACTGTATTTATTATGTACTGAAACGAAGCCAAGGCCAATCTATGTACGCCATTATTGAAAATTTATGTAAAATGAGTGATTTTAACCTGTATCAATTTGTGAAAAAAACTTATGGTGTAAGAATGATTTTTAAACAATGAAATATTTGAAATGTATTTTTTCTTCTCTGTTTTATTTTTCTGACTGAATAAATTTTTTCAACTTTTTAAAAGCATATTGAGTTTTAAATAATGAAACCTTTTCATATGAAGAAAAACACAAATATCACTTTTCGACCTAAAAAAATTAAAGTGAAATTTTTTCGACCTAAAAATATCTAAATGATTTCGGTAATGTATCACGTACCGATGCTTAGGTTGCAGATTTGGCACCAATTTGATAGAACTGCTCGGTGGGATTTGGAATTTAGTTGCCAGGTCTCGCGTGTAAGGTGACCACATATCAGGAGTCACGACTACTTGTTCGGGAGCAAGAGGATAGTCCGAATGATCATCGTGAAGTTCCCTTGGATACTCCAGATCAACTTCAAGGATACATCCTTCTTCCGCATCGTCAGCCATCTCCATGAAGTTAAGAGGTCCGTCATGCCACTTGAAGTCATGGGTTGGTAAAGCTTGACTCATGGCCCATCTAAAAAGATAGAATAAAAATAATGAATATCACAAGTAAATAATAGAGAAAATATTATATCTAAACATTTGGAAAGGATACTTACCCGTAAAGGTTATTGGCATCCAAATACATAATATAAGATGATGACTTCGTTGGGTCATAATTTTCCATATATTTATTATTGGCTTGGCTGAAGCGATGTGAAATCATAGCGATGCCACCTCGAATGCCCTTTTCTATAAAGAGATACATATCAGGATCGGTGAGTAACTCCAGTTGGACGTCGGTCATGCGTAGAGCAGCTTGCCAGGCCAGACCAGGTGCTGTGTAAACATGTGCCGGATCCAGTTTGTAAAAATCAAGACATAGTCGTCTGAAGTTTTGAAAAATATCCGCCAGAAGCAAAACATCACTTTTTACATAGAGGTCGTGGTAGTCTCCTAGATGACGTAATCCGAAATCTTCCCAGACTCTGTTCGCATGTTGGTAATCCTCATCATTGATATCACTCTCTGTTAAATGGCTGTAGAAGGCAGAGAGAGGTGGAAGGTGCGGTTCATCAAATCGCTCAAACGAATCTAAGTACTCATAAGGGTAGACACCTGGAAAAAATTTTTTTAAAAATATCGAGATTAAAAAAAACCTGTATAAAAAAGTCATAATACATTATCATATATAAAAAGTTATAGAAATTCTGATTACCTTTTCGAAGCATCAGATCTCAATTTTTTCCCGAAAATAGGTTCTTGTGAGTTGAAATTGTTGGGGTTCCAAATTAGCCGCGAGCTTTTCTAAAGAAGCATTCAGAAATTGTAGAGAATCGATGAAGCGTAGACGACCCAAAGAAACAGAGATGAATTTTTCTGAATTCTGCGGAATACACTTAATCTCTTCTTCCTTGAATTTTCCCACCGCTTGCATCAGGAGGTGAGAATCATATCCCTTCAGATTATGAAAGACCACGGGTAGAAAATTTGCAAATTTGAAATTGATGTTGCATCCATTATGAGCTGCTCCTCTGTAGACTCCTGAAAGATGGCAATGGTCCCGCACCTAAAAAATGAAAAATTTGTTTTAAAAACACATTATTATAAAGCATATTACTGAATGAAGTTATAATATTCGACTAATACTTACCTTATCTCCATTCAATGGCTTCTCACAGATATGACATTCAGAGGCAGATTCGTAGACCCATTGATTTTCTTGGGTGAAAATCATAGGCTCTACAGTTTTCAAAATTTCAAAGATGCCCCTTTATTCTTCCAATAAAGATGCTAGAAAGTAGTTGACAGCGTCTTTCCCTCTATATACTTGAGGTTCCCGATAAAATGAACCGTCTTGTCCCACGATCACGTAACTGTATCCACAAGGAAGATGGTTGGCTACAGAGGTGGTTGATGACTTCGAAGGATCCGGTAGGCAGGTAGCTTGCTTTACTAAAATGGATTCAAAGTCGGCATAAACTATATATGGAATGGGTAGTTGAAACTGGTGCTTGTCGAATTTTAACCATTAATTTTCCGGCATTTTAATTTTTTGTGCTCCATGCACTCGACAGTCTTCTACATGCCCGTCGAGAGTCTCCTTCTTTGTGAATCGGTGAAGGCAATAGTCACAATAAAATGTTCCACACTTATGTTTGGTGAGTCCGGCAAGAAGACGAGATATGTTCTTGATAAGACAATAATGTCTCTTTTCCTCATCAGAAATGAGCAACAGATTGATATGACGATCACCTACAAAAGAGAAAAATACCATTTCATAAAATAATTTTCAAACTTAAAGCATGTCTATTAAAGTTTACAAAATAGAGATAAATTACCGTTTCGACTCCTGGTGATCCGAAGAGGTAAAATCTCATTGTTTTCCCAACCGAACACGTTTATCGACAGGTTGTTCATTTTCTCGAACTTGTCCAGCTGGTGAATGGGGGTGGGAAAAGACAACCCGTCCGTATTGATTTCGTTTTCATAGGGCTTATAGTGAGATACTCGATATGCATGTTCTCGATGATCTTTGATGGGGTGAAGAGCTGCTAACACACTCCAGACGAGACATTTGTGGTCCTCATTCTGGATATTGAGAACTGCCATTTTACTGGCTAAGGCTTTCGGTAGGGGTATGTAGGAAGAGGCCGCCAGGGGTTTGTAGAGAGCGATCTTGAGCTCCAGATATTGGACGGAGTCTAAAACCCATCCTGAACCTTTTTTCAGAAATTTGTCCAAGGAATCCAGCGCCTGTAAAACATTTCATGAGTATTACTAATTTTACACACATTTTAAAATAAATTAAAATTCACATAAAATTAACTTTCTTACCTTTTCAAAAGCTGCTTGCATATCGGGCATTTCTCCCGTGAGCGTAGTACAGCATCTGGATCGAAAGTAAGGGATGCATGTCTCCTCCTCGGTCTCTGACACTTTTCTGACCATCTTCACAGAAGCATTCAAGTACCATTTGATACCTTGATGCTGTGTGGCAGCTTCTCGAATCTTGCTAGCGATATCAGTTTTTGAAGACTCTAAAAATACTTGCAAATCTGTTTTGGTGTCTTCACTGGGATAAATGATTTCTGTAGCAAACGTACCAAGGCAGGGTGGGCGTTCTTGCCGTGGTCGTTTAGGGGCAGGCAGGGTGGCGGGGGAAGCTGCTCGTTTCACTGAGCGAGATGGCATGGATGTCTGGGGTTCTGAATGCGTTTTCATATGCCTCATTAAACTATCCTTTCGGGAAAACTCCTTTTTGCATATGGCGCAAATGTGTCTTGATATTGAATGCTGCACTTCAATATGTCTTGTCAAGCTTCTCTGGTGTGCAAAAGTTTTATTACACTCCGAGCAAGTTAAATTTGGGGTATCAGCGAAAGGCGAATCCAACTGTGATGATGTAAGATCACCAAAATCCATTATAGCAATCGTTTGATCATCCAAAGGCACGTCTTCATGTTCAAAAACATATTCAGGATCCATCTAAAAATATAAGAGGACAAAAATAAGTATTATAACTCAAAATTTCTCAAACATATCATATTTAAAAAAAGAAAGATACTTAGGCTGCCTTGTGGTTGAGCAACCTCATGATTTAAAAACATAGCTTCAGATGTATGCTCCATCTGGAAAAAAAAAAAGTAGAGAAAGAATTCAATTGTTTATGAAATAAATAGGACTAAAAAAGTTAAAATATTAAAATAAACTTACTTATAATAGTAAAATAAAAACAAACTCATTTAAAAATATATTGTAGCGTTAAATAGAAAGAATGCAAAGGGCAAATCATCAGTTTAATAAATGCGATAATATTTACATGGAAACACGAAATAATGTTAATTTAACTAAGAAGATTTACGTTAGGAAAAAGAAAGCATACTAAAGATAATTTAAAGAATGCAATAATATTTCGCGTGAAAACCTAAGAGTACCGTTAAGTTAAAAAATATTCAACAAAGAAAATTTACATTAGGTATCATATTTCAATAAATGTAATCTATAAATAATAGGGAAAAGCGCAGAATAAAATGAATATAAAAGAGGTATCGAAAATGAATGACTTATATTAAAACAAAATGGGTTCAACTAAAATAATCACAGGGAAAAGTCTGTAAGAAAAATAAAGTAGACATTATAAAAACTATGTATAATATCTAATAAAAATAAATATTAACATCGAGTATATGAATGCAAACATAATCTATGGTAAAACACTTACCTCGAATAACACGTCTTGATTCAAACAGGAAGAGCGAAAGCAGGAACAAAACATGCAACACAGGCGGAAATGATATGATAGGGTCCAGCGTCTCTCTATATAGGCCTTGGTCAGGATCCATGAGAACCAATCAGAAAGCGCTATGGATACGACTACTGCCCTCTAGCGGTCGTTGCTGAACTAAAAAGAATGCGCTAGAAATTCTAACATGCTACAATCAGGTTGCGGATTTAGTATGACATCAAAGCAGCGGGGAGTTCTATGTCAATCGATAAACGTGTACATGAAACCGGATTACTACACAAAAAGGATGAGACATGTGTCTGACGTAAGAATAGCAAGATAATACGAAGTGATAATGCGTGATGACGTCACAAACAGGATGCAGCACGTCCGGGGTTAAGCCGCGTGGTTGATGACGTATCAACCCACACGGGCTCCTCCGTAAATTTCCTCTCCCCCCGTCCGTCGTCTGTGAGCGCCACATGGCTCCAAACCCCCATATTCTATCTACTATCGTACAGCAACAATTTTGTATTTAGTGCATATTTTAGCTTATATTTTAGCCAAGAATAACATAAGGTTGTTGTTTTGCCTAATTTTATGTTTCTACTTTGTCGTGTTTCTTTTCCGTCTTCAAGAGTTTTTTTTTACTTTGTTTTACTGTAATATATCTGTTGTAATATATCTACTTTTCAGAGTGTCTCACAATTTTCTGTAGGAAAGATTTACTGTGTAATTTATTGCAAGATTCATAGGCCTCATTACGTAGTCATCCTTCATCGTCTAGATAAGTTTATCCGACATTCATTCTGAATCTTTCCCATAGCTTGTAAACGGTTTCTGAATCGCAGTTCTTTAGTAAATTCCTTTTCCGTTAGAAATAAACCGCCCACGAGCGGTAAAGTCGCTGAACACTGATAGTTCGGTCTGAGGTTCGAAACGGGCTAGCTTCATGTGCATTTTCGTGGTTTTACTCATGTTACGTCTATACGAGTCAATTTCTCTTAGAAAGTGCTCCACTAAGGCATCCCTCCCATTAGGCAGATAGCCCTCGAGGCTTTGCCGAAATTTAAATAAACCAAACCAGCCGTCTAGAAATACTAACAGATTCGTATGTGTAACCTTCACATGTCTGTGTATCCTTGATCAACTTCAAAATCAGTAAATTCAAACCTTCGATAATTTTAGCTCTTTCTCGTATATTTTCGTCCTCAAGAACACAGGAAATTGAACGACTAAACTGCCTGACCTTTTGTTTTGAGGAAAGTAACGAGTGAAGTAATGAATAAATTCTTTGTAACTTGCTCTCCTTCATCTATTGACGTTAATAAAAGTTTCAGAATTCGATCTAGGATTTCGTCTTTAAGACGGATCGATGATTGCCATATAACACGAAGATATGAAAATGTTAGATTTGTACGCTAGTGACATACTTCACACGAAAATAAAGTTTAAAACTTAATTTAGGTACAGGTTCAAGTGGCCGGAACACCAGAATTTTGTTGTTCATTAGGACTTCTAGTTGTACAGATTCTCTAACTCTACTCCAGAAGTAATACTGCAAACTCAGCAATATGTACAGAAGGAATTTAGCAAATGTGGTATGTAATATCGAGCATGTATATAAGCAATATGTAATTTATCATGTATTAAATGTAACGTAAAGCAACCAGCCGTATGAAAATGTATTATGTAATTGAAACATTGATGTCCTATTATTAATGTAAACTCAAGTAATATTACAGCAGGTTTGGCGACATCGTATCATGTAATGTGTGGTATGTAATTATGTAACATGTAAATAAGTTACATAATTGGACTTTTAACCATAATTTTGATTTTGGATCTGCAAAAATTATCCAAAAGGCTTCTTCCATAGGTGAATTGGATTTTCTTGAGGCTTTTCACATTCACAAAGATTTAGCAGGTTTAGTTAATGATTTGAAGTCCAATCCAGTCCTTCGTAATGCCTTTAAAATTCTACTATCTTAATTCAGTTATTTTTGCCGATAGATGGCGTTACCTCCTCACGTCTGGTACTACCAGAGGGTATAAAAATCCGTTCAGTGGTTGACTGTGACCATATGAGAAATTTTGATATCTTTACCTACGAAATATTGAATGAGGACGCCAAACTGCGCCCACTTGCGGCCCACCTTATCAGGGACCCGAACTTTCCCACCTAGTGCCCACCTGTATATGATGTACCCAATGTGTTTATTAGCATTCTTAATTTTGTATTTTACTCATTTATTGTACTGTGTATTTCTTAAATTCTCACATAGTTTTATTCACATTCTACACTCATTTTATGACTCCCACTTAGTCACGCCTTTACCGGGCCGGTTACTTGCTTGTGAGCTCTTGCGTTGCTGGTCTTCCTATTCTTTATCCGTCTTTCTCCTCCTTACTGCGGACATTATGTGAAGATAGTTCTATGTTATTGTGCCCATCCGGCATAAATTTGATTGAGCCAGATAAACTACTGAACTCAGTGGTATTCTGGCTATAAGTTATCAGTCAGTCAGTCAGCTTTCCATTATTTGAAGTTCAGATTTTGAGCGTAAGGTGCATTTGCCCCTCGGTTCCTATTTTAACTTCGCTAATTTTTCATGTTCGATCAGACAGCCTGGCTCAGTAAAAGCAGGCGGCCAGTGCAACTCTGATTAAAAATCTAGTTATAACCACGTGCAGTGCTGATAAGGACCACGTGTTTCTGTGACTCCTTTATTTTCTTCTTTCTAGGTATTTCTTTCTCCTGATGAGGAGGGACCTTTAGCTGCCCTCGAAATCGATTGAGTGTTTCATTATACCTACGCTAAATACAAGGTTGTTTTTACGATTTTGATTGTCACATTAGCGTGTTTCTCTTCTAGTCTAGTCTATGTAAATAAGTAATATATAACATTAAATGTGTAATCGTGGTTCACGTAATTAGAAGCATAGTAAATGTAATGTTTAGTGTAACAGCATAATGTCACTGTAAACCGCTCTATAAGACATGTAACTGTGTAAAGCATAGCGAATTATATGTAATGAGTAACGTATTTGAATGCATACGTAGTAATGGCAGTAAGCCCGAAGTAATACTGCAAACCCAGCAATATGTAAAGAAGGAATTTAACAAACGAGGTATGTAATATCGAGCATGTATATAAGCAATATATAATTAATCATGTATTAAATGTAACGTAAAGTAACCAGCTCTATGTTAATGTATTATGTAACTGAACCATTAATGTCACATTGTTAATGTAAACTCAAGTAATATAATAGCAGGTTTGGCGATGTTGTATAACGTAATGTGCAGTATGTAATTATGTAAAATAATATATAGGTATATGTGAAGTTGTGGTACATGTAATTAGAAGCATAATAAATGTAATGTTTAGTGTACCGGCATAATGTCACTGTATAACCGCGCAATAAGAGCAAATGTAAGGTCTGTTTCAGGAATGTACATAGTGATTAACATCAGTTATCCCATTTAAGTATGTATGCCTTCAAATTTATATGTATTCCAATTTACAATATTAAAAAATAAATAAAAAAGAAAATAAAAGGTAAATATATATATATATATATAAAGGTCAATATTTATATATAAAGGTAATCTGGTATGTTTAAGGTATGCACGTAGTTTAAGGTATGCACGTAGTCACGGAATTTGTCTCAGATAATCCATTTAAGTAAGTATGGTTTTATATAACTAGGTATCTACAATCCTGGTATATATGTCTGCAATTGAATTGTATGTTAATAACTATTGCTTGTATGTTAGTAACAAAGTAAGACAACTGTAAACAGAAGTATGTAAACAACTGCAAATGTATCACTATCCATGTACAGTATTATTTGATCAAATCAATAAATACTGGACCCGGGCAATTTGGACGGGAGTCTTCCCCGGTGGCATTTGGTCAGCAGGACTGCCAACCGGATGATCTAAGCGTTGGGTTTGGGAGCCCTGTGTGAACCTCCCATGTGGCCTCATTGGTCAAACTCTAGATAATGGGGAACGTGGCCCTACACCAATTAATCTTAATGGTAGAGGGATGGTGCCTGCGTCTTCCCGTCACTTGTCTAACTCTACTATCAGAGCTCTCGAAAGGATTTCCGAATTTTGAATATATCTATGCCGCAAAGATACTATACACATTTAAATATTCATACATTCTACAGAATTCGAGCATTGGCATATCCGTACGGTAGTCAGCGTCGTTAATCATTGTACCGAACAGAGCGGCACTAGCCGTGACAGAATCTTAGAATATTACACTAAGTTTAAAAAAAGAAGTAATGTAACCTTCACATTGAATATTATTATTATGGAAGTTATTTCCGCGCATAAAGTTTCAATGTATTTGTATTACTATGGACGGGTCCTTCATAAACTGATTTTAATTAAGGTATACATCTGCATTGAAATGGCCACTTTCGGTGAAAAGTAACTAAATGACTGTATTTGAGAGAGAATTTTTTTAAAAAATTTCAGCAAGTTTTATATCTGTATGTTAACTTCAAGAAAAGGTATTACAGATTTGTTAAGCAGGGAGACCAAAAGTGAACATTTAAATCGCAGAAAGCAGTTTTTCAAATTGTAGGCAATCTGTTAGATACTAATTTAAAAGCAATTTTTTAATTCTACTTTCAGCACGATTTTGAGAGGATGACAATAATTTACAAAATAGATGTAGTCAAATATGAATGAGCAATTCACGAGCGTGGTTTCGACAGAAATCGCTCGTGAGTTGCTCTCACGAGCATCTCACGAGCTGCTCGCTCAGGAATCCTGTAGTAGTTGAAAGATCTGAAGTTAAACTTCAATTCGAAGAGCCGTGGATATGAGATTCTTTACTGCTGGGTTCCTGGGCGTTACATTAGGTAAAAAAAAAAGTATTGGCAATTAATTGTCTATAATTTATCACATTAGGTAACAAAAGAAATGCTTCATAATTTTAGCTAGTCATAACGAACACAAGAGATAATAAATACGCCAATCTAAGAAAACCTTCGTTTTAATATGCCTTTTACACAAAATATACAACAAAAACGTAAATTTGGATGTCGAAAAAGTATTGGCAAGATCATACAGGAAAATGAGGAAACAAAATTTAATACTTTGTGCTCATACCTTTTGCGCTCCTAACGGCTTGTAATCTATTTCTCATACAGAAAACCCAAGTCCTGGTTGTTTAAAAGGTCCTATTGGGAAAAACTAAAGTTTTGATGGGAATTCTGTGTCACTCTTGCAGGAGTATACGCTTAAGTTCCTCTTTATACGAAATTTTATATTTCCTGAATTCTAGGTCCAGTGTGTGCCATAAATTTTCAATCGAATTTATGTCGGACGATTGAGGCGGTGTCTTTTAACTCGCGAGGAGCGTTATAGAGTAACGACTGCTAGTTGAGGTTCACTGTATCCTTAGGGTCATTGTCCTGTTGAAATACAAAATGATATTCCTAACCCAAGTTTTGAGCACTGAATTCCATGTTATGGCGCAATATGTCAGTGTATGTATGTGCTGTCATATTGCCATCAATGAAGAGTAGGCTACTCACTCTTTTTGCTGCCATGCCGCCCCAAACTACGATACTCCCTACAACATGTTTTCCAGTCGGTATTAAATGTTGTTTTCCTAGTTCGGTGTTTGGCTTTCTCCACACATATTGTTGTCTATCACTCCCCAAAAACGTTAAACTTTGATTCGTAGGACCAAACAACTGTGTTTCAAAATTCGTCTGATAAATTAACATCAGATTTTGCAAAATCCAATTTTTTCACTTGTTTATTTCTGAAATGAAAGGGTTCTTTCTAGCTGCCCTTCCATAATAACTTCCTCTATGTCAAACATTCCGTATAGTCTGTATACTAAAAGTTTTATGCGAAGTATTAGCAACATCTTTGGCTAACTGAGGAGCACTTGTCTTAACTTCTTTGATAATGCCACGTTTTATTTTGCAGAAAGTATTCGAGGCCGTCCACTTCTAATCTTATTTTTCGTCGGTCCTGTCTCTTTGAACTTTTTTACAACACTTCTAACAGTAAATAAACTTATGTTCTGTTGTAATCCTATAGCAGGATGTGTTAAACCCTCACTTCTCAGCTGAATAATCATGTTTTTAACATTAGCATCCAATTCCTTCGATCTCGAACATAATATTAGCAATTTATCACAATATTAGCAAAATAACGTTTTAAAAGTTTTGAAGTCGCATTGCAAACTTTAAATTAACAGGGTTTCTTGTCACTCTAAACACGTGACCTCAACATAACAAAATTTGCCAATATATTTTTTACATGCAAAATTATGTTTTTATTGTATATTTTGTGTAAAAGGCATATTAAAATGAAAGCTTCGTTATATTTGTGTGTATATTACTTGTGTGTTCGTTATATCCAGCTAAAAATGTCAAGCATTTCCTTTGTTAGGAAATATGGTCAATTATAGACAATTGCCACTACATTTTTAACCCACTATATAAAAGCTAATGAGTTGGCAGACATCACAGCAAAGTCTGCGGTTGAAATGTCCATTTGGCTCATTCCTTATAAAGATCACATCATTGTTATTGTTATCAAGCAGAAGGTCTTGTACAAGTGGCAGCTATTCTGGGATACTCAGCTTAAAAGCAAGCTTAAACATTAAAACGAAAGAATTGGGAGACAGACAGAAATCGGAGAAAGGAAGGGCTTTTAACTCGCCTTAGAGCTGGCCATTTATGGCCTACCTCAACATAACTCAGAAAGAGTCCATTTTTCAGAGATGTACTTCTGCACATTCCGAATTTCACATTTTAGTAAAACGCCCGTACTTTAATGCACTTTGTGGAAAATATTTGAATGGTTCTGAGGTAACTCTTCATCATCTAATCGGACAAGACTTTAATACAAATACATTCTGGTATTTGAGAGATACTGCTTTTTATCACTCATTCTGAAATGGTTTTAATATTTCTTTAATTTATTTTAGAAGTTGATAATATAGGATCTTTTCCTGATTTTAATAGTTGAAGTATCCGAATTTTATCGTTTATCTCAGCTTCCTTTATTTTGTTATTTTTGTTGATTTTATCAGTGTGCTCGTAAGTTATCTGGATGTGTATTAGTGTGCTTGTACGTTATCTGTATTATTTGTGTTTCTATAACTTGCTAAAGGCTATATGCGGCGAATCACTTTTCAAAGTGTTGCCATCCAATATCCAGTATCCCTGTGTTACATTTAAAGAAATTAAATAATGAAGAATCTGGATAAATGTATTTATGTTTCTCGCCTTGTGATAAAACAACGCTACCATCGAATTTTCAATAACGTAATCCGCCACACGAATCTGGCAAATTTGGGCATCTGGAAGCCTAATTTGGAATTTGTTTTATTATCTGTTTCATACTTTATAAAACTTAACGAATTTTGGTTAACAAACTCAACAGTTTCAAAGCGAGCAATGGCAACACTGTACGGGAAGAGACATTTTCATCGCCAGCGCAGGAGGCTTATTCACAAAGCCTACAGACCGTTTCTACTGCTGTTTGCTTCGATTGGTTAAAACAGGAAACGTAGGGTTACAGAACCTAGTGCTTGGCGACTTTTGACTTTTGCCTTTACAATTTGTGTTTAAGCCTGGTGTACTAAAAATTGTGCACAACTCACCAGAGAAACCACAGCTCAGCGGTAACGAGCGCGGAAAAGAATTCTCAGACCTCCAGATCGCAGGTTCTATCTCCGCTCGTACCTTTCATCAATTCTGCTCTACACGTATTTATTTTTATTTTAACTTTATTGAATGACTTTGTCATTATTTGTCTTTTCGCCTTCGGGTGCGGTGTTAAAAATTAAACACCTTTATTGTCTCTATTTTTGTTAATTTTTCTCATTTTTATTTACTGGTTTGTAGTCTTTGTAGTAGATACCAGTAGCAAGATTACGATCCAAGATCCCGAAAAGCGTTTCAATAGAAATAGCGCAGAATGGAATAAAATATAATTTTAGTTATACTTAATTTAGGTAAAAACGAATAGGTATCCGACGCCCTTAAATGCTTACTCAATGTTTTCATTTGGTTTCTTTTTAATATTCCTTTATTTGTATAAATGAATGCTCTATGGAAATTTACACATCAGACTCTTTCTAACAGAAATGACGAAAAAGTGCATATGCTATCTCCATGTAAACACCTTTTTCTTGTAAAACAATTACGTACTTCTAAAAGTTTAAATTCAAATACAAATAAACTATTAATAAGATCAGTAAGTTATTTAAAATATATTCCACACAATTCCTCCAAGATTTCATTCATAAACTTAAAAAATATCTTATGAAATAAACGCTGTTTCCGTTTGTTTGGCGTTAATTACTACGCCTACAGGGCGATAACTTGTCATTCCAAATATGACCGCCAAACAAATGTTTCATCCAATGAGAGCAGACCGTAGTGAAATGGTCTGTAGGCTTTGTGAATATGCGCGCGGGAGACTGTGTATCGGAAATTCTAAAGATATGCTCATTTTAAAATTATTTTGCAATACTGCCGTTGGACTGAATATTACGGTTTAAGTACGAAGAACATGATATTTAGTAAATAAAGGTAACACACAAAACGTTAAAAACGTCCTTTTGAGCGTAATGTAAAATTTGAAGGCTTTCAGAATTTGGTTTTTCTTTTTAATGCTATTCACGATTATTTCAAATGATCGTTTTAACAATGTTATTATAGCTAGTTTCCAACACTGAATAATGAGAGTGAATTCTTCATTCTTTGAAGGACGTTCAACTACTTTTCTTTATTTAATCGTTTTCTTATAATTTATTGCTCAGGTTTTAATAATGACTAAAAATGTTATCATTGGAAACATGTAACCGATGCTGAAAAACGGACAATAAAATGATATTATAAATAAGGATTTTATACGATTACCGCTTATTCCAAAACTTTTCAAATTTTCGTATTTAAAAGTTTTGCATCAATGAGAACAACGTTCTGGATTTTGGCTAAAATTCAAAAACTAGAAGTACTTTTTAAGCAAAGCTCTGAACAGATTTTCATAAAGAAATACATTATAAGACAATCTATAATTTTTCAGAGTTGATATTTAAAACAGGTATGTGAGCGAGAACCACACATTATATTTAAGAGCCTTAAATATGTTCTTAGAGTTTTACCAAATGCAACGAGAATGAGCTCAATATGATTTTGGTTTGGTTTGGTTTATTAGATTCCGGCAAAGCACTCGAGGGCTATCTGCCTTAAGGGAGGGATGCCTTCGTGGAGGACTTTTAAAGGGAAACTGGCTCGTATACACGTTACACATGGGGAAAACCACAAAAACACCCATGCAGCCAGCCCGTTCGCGGGATTCTAACCTCCGACCGAACTACTCAGCGACGTTACCGCTCGGCCGCTGGTGGGGCGAGCTCAATATGAAGATGAGCTCTTGTTGCAAAGCATTTAAATGTATTAGTCTCAACCCTCAGTGGGCCCAGCGTAAACACTGGTACTTCTCTCCGAGATTAGAATCCCGGTGGCTGCATGGGCGTTTTGTTTTCCCCATTTATAAGTTCTAACGATTCAGTTTCCCTTAGAAAGCTCTCTACGAATCCTCTACCGAGGTTCGAATCCTAGACGTTACACATGGGGAAAACCACGAAAACGCCCATGCAGTAGTTGCTCATTCGCGGGGGTCGAACCTCTGAACGAATTACCAGTGTTCAGCGACTTTACCGCTCGGCCGTTCGTGGGCCCATACCCGATATTACAGAAAATTCCTGTGCCAAATTGGGGGAGTTCTGCACATGAGCGGCGACATGATTTATGAGCTTTTAGTTTTTATGCGATATTTCGGTGAAAGAAAAAAAAAACCGTGTGGTTGGATTTTGGTGTTGCGTTGTGTTAATCTACGTGCTTCGATACTGGTTTATAAAGAAATTTGACTTCATAAGAAAGCATATTCGGAATTTTGAGTTTTTATGTGCTGGAGTCATTAAACTTAATATAACAGGTATGTTTTCATTTGACATTGAGAATTTATAGACCTTGAAATTAAACTGAGGTGTTGAAAATGCATGACTTAGTGCTTTTGTGCTTTTAGTTTGAATATTAGGAGCATTTACTGGCTCTGTTTAAGAAATTTTGTGTTTGAGTTTTGTCTTCATTAATTTTGTTATGCGTGAAAGAAGGGATTATTTGACAAGTTTTGGGGAATTTTAGAGTTTTTATGCTTTCTTATTTTCCCGCTTTTTCATGTAAAGCAAATGTATTTACATACAATATAATTAGGGAATGATTGACTCTGTTACGTTCAATAACTTTAAAATACGTGCATGTGGGGATGACAAAATTGTTTTTGCTGTTTAAGCATGTTTTCTTATTTCACGCTTATGTATGCAGTGCTTTTTCTGTTTTATGCATTTTGAAACACATGGGTAAGTTTGTGTGATTGTGAGAAGAAGCTTACTTAGTTCACTGTTCCAAGTTTCAAATGTAAACAGATATGGCATTTATTTTTAAAAAAATTATACTCATTCGGACTAAAACAACTTTTAAATTGTTGATAATTCTACAAGTATTGCCTGCAAATACATAATGTACAAACTATACTGGAAAATGTGCAGATGCTTAGGTCAAGTATTATAACTTTCTGAGTAACTGAGGAGTCGACCAGCACTCACGGTCGCTGAACACTGAAGCCGTTGACCACTGGTTTGACCTGAGCCCGTTTCCATGCGAAGGGTATTTTCGCTGATCTCTCCGTGTGTACCGACGATATGAGCCAGTTTTCCTTAGAAAGTCTTCCATAAAGGCATCTCTTCATTTAGGCAGAGAGAGCCTTTGGATGCTTTATCATAATCAGAGGTTGAAAATGAGTCAGAGTTAGAGGTTTGGAATTAGAGGAATCGAAATATGGAAACAAATTGGCATGTCATTTCAGAAAAAGTCCTATTTTATGTCAAAGTACCTATATTAGAACAACGCTGTACTTAAGTCTACTATATATCCTAAGACGCACTTTCGAGACACGAAAAACGCAATTTGAATTTCGTCAATTGGAACAGAGAACGGCCAATTGACGGCTATAGACTTGCCTCATTTTGTTTTTTGCGCACTGTACCTTTTACTCGCCGTTCATGGCCTACCTTTGAATTACCTTTTAAAAGTGGAGAAACAGCCCATTTCTCGCAGATATAGGTTTGTACATTCTGTGTGTTTACATTTTAGTATAACGCCCGTACTTTAATACACTTTGTGAGAAATATTTTAATGGTTCGGAGGTAACTCTTCATCAACTAATTGGACAACACATATTCTTATATTTAAGGGATACTGGTTTTCATAACACATTCTGAAATGGTTTTAATATTTCTTTAATGTATTTTAAATGTTGATCCTATATGAATCTTACTCGTTTTAATAAATGAATTTTATCTGTTTTAATAGTTGAATTTTATCGTTCATCTCAGCTTCCTTCATTTTATTATTTCTGTTGCTTTCATCAGGGCTTCTAAGTTTTTTGTGTGTATATTAGTTTGCTTCTGAGTTATCTGCGTTATTTGTGTCTCTATAACTTGTGTTTTTACCCACTTTACTTCTTGAAGTATCTGATACCTGTTTCGGTGCAGATAGCCTTTGAGATTTTGCGCCAGAAATCCACAACGAACCAACCCAGAGGTTGCAGCATTTGCAACAAAAAATGCATGATTTAATAAAAATAAGTATGATCGTAATTAAGCATGCGTATATAGTAAATTGTGTTATGGAAATTTATTCCTGAAATATTTACGGAAGAGATCACAACGCAATGAAGGGTGGGTTACAATGGTGTCTTATACAAGATCAACCGAAAGATACTTCTGTAAATAACAAAATTTAATGTTAAATATAACCGATGTCGTACAGTTCAAGACGTTTCAAAGAGTACTAGATAGTCTTCGAATTATTGATATTCATCTTTGTAGTTTAAACATTAAAGATATTTTTTCAGAGCTTAAAAGTCGAATGAATTAGTCTATCCGGACGGTTCTTATTATTAATGAATTAGTCTATCCGGACGGCCCGAGGCTAAATTTGTCAGAAGGGGGGGGAGAGGGTTAGACTGATTGAAAGAGGAATATGAGAGACCTATAAATGTTGAGATATATGAGGTATGTTGGCGTATTTTCCAGTTTAATTCAATAATATGAAATTAAAATTCGTTTGATTTAAAACTGAAATTTACACTTAAATTTCCTCGTATCAGAAATGGTAGCTCACATTTTATGATATAACGCGGTAAGGACAGCGTGTCATGGGTAAAGCTTTGTTTTGGCACTGTGAAAAGGGAAGGATGTCTCACATTTAACCACAAAAACTCGGTGATTAGAAGTGCATTGCTTCTCGCAACATATTTGTCTTTCGAATTGAATTAAAAACTTTGTGATTTAAAAGAAATATATTGCCACTGCACGAAATGATATATTTTTATCTTGCATGCGGCACTGTTTTAACGTTCAGTGAAGACGAGATATTTTTTATTCACATTTATTCTCTTATTAATTAACAAAGCCAGCGATTTTAAAGCGATAAAGATCGTTCCATTTCGATTATTTCTGGACCCATAAAATCACACCGCCTGAATTCATTAAAATCTTCTATATCTGTAAAAGATATGAGTGTCTCTTTGTTTGTGTATAATATATACAAGTTTACAATTGTGTTTCTATCTTCATGAAATATTGCCCTTGTGAACTTAAAAGTAAAATGAAGGTTAAATATGCAAAACCGTTTGTGTCACCGTCTACATAAGATTTCGAAAAATGACCCCACAAGGTCTCATGGCATGTATATTAGAATGTCGTGCCAACATCACCCATCTTGGATTAGGTGCCGTTGTTGCGTTAAATCTATCAATTCCTATCAAAAACTTTAAATGACGCCCTATTCGTGTACTCTTTAGAACAGCTCGAACTATACAGAAGACTGCAGAAAATATAAGCGGAATTATGCGTGCTCTGTATTAGTTTTTTGCGAATATTTCGAAAACTGTGAAAAAAATCTGCCAAAATGGGTGGGGATTATCGAAAACTCATTTCCTAAAAAAAAAAAAAAAAAAAAAAAAAAAAAAAAAAAAAAAAAAAAACTGATAACGAAGTATATATCAGTTCTTACTAAAATCATTACAGGGCGCCGTGTTAGTTTTACGTTGTTGTACGTTGTACGTTATGCGAGCTTGGTTAAATTCTGCTTAGTTCATCTTGTACCAAAATAAGGGTAAAATCTCAGTTTATCTGAGATTTTAAAGAAACTGTTCCTCTAAATCAGTGTTTCTTAACCTTTCTAGAGAGTCGCACCCCATTGAAAAATGTGTTTTAATTTTTTTAGTCTAGAAAAATACATTTTATGCGAAACTTATTGTTTATTGAAAAACATTGTACATTTTATATAAAAATAAAAACAATATTATTTTTATTAATGACTAGTCTGTTGTTTGCTCATTATTATACTGGCGAAGCGAGGTTCCTTTTTTGAAAGACATACGCATTTAAGCGATTTCTCGCTTTGGTTTTTATATGCAAAAGCGATGAAAATCTCGGGGCCCACCAGCGGCCGAGCGGTGAAGTCGCTGAACACTGGTAGTTCGGTCCGATGTTCGAATCCCGCGAACGGGCTGGCTGCATGGGTGTTTTCGTGGTTTTCCCCATGTGTAACGTGTATACGAGCCAGTTTTCCTTAGAAAGTCCTCCAAGAAGGCATCTCTCCCCTTAGGTAGATAGCCCTAGTGTGCTTTGCCATAATTAAATACACACCATCGATGAAAATCCCATTTCGCACAAGTAGGTGGTAGCAAAGGGTAAGAGTAACTGCAGTGCTTCGTTCACCAACTCTCGATAACGCTGTAACTGTGAACACCAGAATTGCTGCAATTGTAATTGTTCGAGTTCCATTTGAACATATCCACTTGCTCGCATTTCAATAAGTTGATCTTTTTTCAGATCACTATCATCCATCAAATTTAAGTCAAATAAAAATGGATCCAGTATCCATCTCTGAGTTTTGGTAATATTTTCGGTAGAAAAATATCCATTGAATGATTCGCTCAATCGTCTCAAATGTATTACAATGTCGGGTATAATTGTATTCTTTTCATTTTTCGCAATAACAGAATCAAGCAAGGGAAAGTTTGCAAAATTCCCCTTTTCTACTCGACGTATCCAAATTTCTAATTTTGCGATAAATGAAGATAATTTTTCACTAAATATTATTATATTTATGCCAAATCCTTGCATCGATAGATTCAATTCATTTAAATGGCTAAATATGTCTGCTAAGTAGGCCAGCCTCAGCATTGCATAATTACTCTCAAAATCTTTCACTAAATCCACGAAAAATGCGATGATTAAGCGCTCGCCTCGGATGTAATTTTACTACATTTACTGCTGTAGTTAGATGTTGTTTTAAACTTTCTGGCAATGCTTTCGACGCAAGTGCATGACGATGCAACATAGAATGCGTTATTATAACTTCCGGTAATTCTCTTTTCATGTGTGGAAAAAATCCTGAATTTTTGCCTAACATTGCTGGGGCTCCATCAGTGCATATAGAGCCAATCACATTCTTTGGTAATTGATATTTAGTAAAAAAATCTTTGATGCGATTGAAAACATCAATTCCTCTCGTATTCACCTCCAGTGGCTCACAAAATAGTAATTCTTCTATCACCTCTTTTTCCTTCACGTACCTGACAAATACCAAAAGTTGGCTACAATTATCAACATCAGTTGACTCATCCAGTTGCATGCTTATTTTTAGTAGACTGATTTTTATGTCTTCAATTACTTGCATTAAACTATCTTCACTGAGATCTTGTATTTGCGATCGTATAATATCATTCGATAATGGAATCTGTTGGATTTTTTTATGTGCTTCCGAATCTAAAACTGTTTTAACAATAATTAAAGCAGAAGGTTTAATCAACTCTTCAGCGATCGCGTGAGGTTTCTTTTCTTTTTTTTTTTTTTTTTTTTTTTCTTTTTCTTCACATAAATATGCCACTGGATATGACGCTTCTAATAAAGGTTTTTGAATTGCTGGTCCGCACAATTTTAGGATAGTTCCACTGGTATCAAACCGAGCCTTCTTTGACTTCAAGCTGTTCATGCTATGCGCTTTTTCGCCACCATGGAGATTGTTGAAATGCTCTAATAACTTTGATGGTTTTAGATTGATGTTTGAAAATATCTGGGAACACAAGATGCATTGCGGTCGCTGCGTGCCATCTTTTTCGGTTGTGCAGGTAAATCCATAACCAGCATACTTATCGTTCGATTGTCATTTTTTTGACATAGTGGGGTTCACTATAATCGATTTAATTATTTAGAAACAATGTAATATAATATATATAATGTTCTTACGTTTGTAATATCACTGAATCCTATTCGGCTTGAACGGGCAATTAAGAATGTATTAGTCTCAAGAGGTTTCTGGACAAATCAGAATACACAATACCACATTATAATAAATTTAATAAATGATATTTAAAAATTTTTATGGTTAGGTAGGGGCTTCTCCCGCACCCCCAAAAATACATTCCCGCACCCCCAGGGCTGCGGGCACCCCCGGTTAAGAACCACTGCTCTAAATGGAGCCTCTTTGTTCTGCATAAAGCTAGGCAATGCTGGTCTCTTCAGCTTGTAATATGCATTTTGTAGACTTTAATTTCTTTGTCTTTGTATTGTTTGTTAGTACATGTACTAAAGAAAATTCTATTGTGGAATCCTTTCCTAATAAAAGCTTTCTTTTTTAATTGTAATATGGTATTTAGGCCAAAAAATACAGAATTACTTTTTGATGAATTCTCAAATTTTGATTCTTTAGAGTACCTTTTGAATAATATTATGTGGAATACAAAGAAGCATATAGTTTATTGTGCTATTATTTTTCAAATAAGTCTATGGTTTTTCTTTAGCATTTTTGAGCGTTTTAAGAAATTCCGTTATATTTTAAACTGTTTTTGTACCATAATAATATTTATTTCAAATACTCTTAATCAGCCTTTAATATTACGAAAAATGAAGCTAATGATTAAAATGTTTGTATATTTTATTCATTACTGTGTTGGGATAATGTATTGATTAAAGTGTTCGTATATCGTTGGTATTTGTAAAAGTGTTTGGAAACATGTGATTTAAGTGTTTGTATATTGTGTTTTATAAGCTTTTATTTAGTTCACTAGTGGTGCTTCACTACGAGTGGAATTTTGCCATCTATTTTCAATCTACTTCCTTATAAACTATGGAGTTCAACGCAGTTTATACAGTTTATAAGGAACAGTTGTCCATGACAACGCAATGCGTTAGAATATTAAACAAAACATTGCTATATTGATAAATAATAGTAAATGGGAATCAGAGTTCTTTGAAAATTAAACTGAAGCAAAATTTCTATTTCTGTAATATTATTATTGTGAATTATTTAAACCAGCGGTTCTCAACCTTTCGACTAACAAGTACCATCTAAATAAATACTGAAAAACGTAAGTACCACCGCTACATTTTACAATGATTTTTTTCAGTTTCTCAACAGAAATATTAAAAATGAATATATTTTGCCATTTGCACAACCTATTGCCTGTTTGTATTAAATATGCATATATAAAAAATATATTAGGTTAAAAATGGGTTACAATTTTTACTATCAAAATTTAAGTTGTAATACTTTAATTCTAAAATTGAGTGCGAAATTTGGGTCCGTTTAAGGAAGACAAATTTCCTTGTGTCTGGTCTTACTTCACTTAGTTTTAACAGGAAATTAGGATCCACTTTTAATTTTGTTTAGCATTTAATTTTTAAATATAACATGGATGAAAATCATTGTTCACACAAATAGGTTTGTGCAAAAAGGGAATAAAAAATTAATAGCTTTATTTGAATTGCCTTTAAAGTTATTTTTCGGTTCAGATAAAAGTTAACCAGTGCATTATTTTTGAAATCTTCAGTTAGAGTTCGATCATAGGAAACTTCTATCAATTTTTCTTTTTCTTCACGAGATTTTTGAATTTAATAGTTTAAAATACTTTTTCTTTGCGTACCATCTATGTTTCTCTTGCGTACCACCGGTTAGAGCACCTGATTTAAACTATTAAAAATTTTGATTAATTAATGAATGCTGTTTTCTCTACTGGCAAATAAGGAAATAAATTAGAACTTATTTTGGTTTTAATAATCTTGATAGCTCAATAAATCTTGAAGTGTAAAATAAAAAAAATGGGAGAAGAAAAAATTTTAGAAGAAAAAAATTAGGTTTGGGAAGAAAAATGAAAAGGAAATTTAAAGTTATTTTCAATGAAAAAGATGAAAGTAAAGTTCTATTTGTGAAAAGAACAAAAGAAAAAATTGAACTTACGAAAAAAAATCTTAACTTTTGCAAAATAAATAAATTGTAAATTTAAAAACTCTTTTTACTTCCTTGTACGAAGTAAAAAGGAAGTGAAGGAAAAAAGGAAATTCCGGGTAATCGCGAAAATTTTCAGGCAGTATATTTCAACGAAAATATCCCATTTTGACCTCTTTCAAATGCAATTTAACGATGTATTTCCGTGATATCTGTGTAAGGACAGAATAAAACACTCCAAAAAAATTATAAAACTGCTTTAAAACCTCCAAAAAAATTATAAAACTGCTTTAAAATGAATTCTGAAGAGAATTTTCCGTGGCATCTCTACGAACGTACGTATCTCGCATAACTCAAAATCGAGTAGCCTCATAACGTTGAAATTTTGTATATAGGACTGCTATAACATGTAGATGTTCATCTCATATTTTGGTTGCAATCGGCCTCTCCAAACGTATATAAATATATTTATATATATGTCCACTCTGTTACCCGGCTCATTGATCTCAGTTTCTTTACTCTTATATGTTTGTAAATTGTACATTTTTTGCTTTAAAAATGATTGAATTATGTTGTTCTTATCTTCCGGTTAAGGTTTTTATGCCTTTAGTAAATCTGTATGCAATATTTTTAGAATTATCAACAATTTTAAAATTGTTTAAGTGCCGCTAAGCCTAATAATGTTTTTGATGGCGGCTATTCCTCTCGTTTACATTTGAAACAGCAAGATAGCGGATTTGTTGCCAATCTAGAGAAACTTAGCTTCGCAACAACAAAGATAACGCCTTCATTTATTATTGCCAATTAAATCATACTTAATCCATTTTGGAATTTTTTCGAGGAAATAAGTGTTTAAGATTTACTTCGTAATTTTTAATACAGATATTTTGAGTTTTTATGTATGTTTGCCTTGTCGCGAAGTGAAAACTGAATTAATTGAATGAGAAATAGTCAATCGTCTGTGAAAAACTGTTTCTTTTTTGTTTTCTTTGCTTAATTTCTTTTATACATAGTTCTAGCTTTATTGTAGTATTTGAATAGAACATGTGGGAACGATTAGATAATTCTTTAAATGATATAAATTTTGTGCATTCTGAGTTATAATATGAACGAAATATAATACTGTTAAATAAACCTAGCGCCAGAGTGTCGCTATGGTAAACAAAGTGAATTTTAAAGAATGCATTTATTCTATTGTGGTTTATGCGCTGTCGGCGAAATAGGTTTAATTCAATCTAATAACTTTAAATGAAATGCAAGAAAAATGCGTATAATTTAATATTCCGTACAAGGAAGTCATGTGGTGTACACATCAGATTTTTTTTTAAAGTAGACGTAGACCTTTTTCAGGACCCAGAAAAGAATTGTAAAAACTTTGGTGACGATAGCTATAGTAGTGACTCAGATATCAGCAGATTTTCTTATATATATATATGCTATAACCACATATAATAAAAATTAGCCATCGTATTGACACCTACTAGGAAAGGTATAAATATCATTACGTGGATTGCTGTAGGGAAGGCATAAATGTCATATATGGGACATGGGGGCACTTTTAAAATACTGTTCGTCTCGAAAGAATTGCCGTAGAGTAAGAAAAGGTAAGAGACATTTGAATCTATCCCGGTGAGTATTCTCTATCGAAACCTGGACAACGCCGGAGAAGTTTATACTGTCGTAAGTTCCCCAAGACTTAAACCAACAAGAGACTCTTTACAGGCATTTAGCCACATTATTTTAGCCAGGCTGGCTTAATTTACATTGTGTTCAGATCAAGAGCAGCACAATTCTAACGTATTTTTATAAATTGCTAATAAAATACTACACTTAGTAAAGAGTGGTTTCTTATTTGTAGAAAATAATTTTGAGACATTTTTTAAAGAATTTGAATAGCACTTTATTCGTGCATTAAAGGATAAATTTTAATTCCTTCAAGGCTAATAATATTTAAATTTTCTTTCTTAGCTTTGGAAGACTTTGTAGTTGGGCACATATTTTCAACATTTCTAAATTCTTACACTATAAATCTCGCAGGGTGGGATTTGGAGGGTGACAGCCATGGAGGTAGGAAAGGGAGGAGGGGCCATTCCGCGCTAGAAGTGAAGCACTGCTTTGAAGCTTGGGTCACCAGACGGGGTGTTCTTTAAAATCGTAAAAAACAACCTTATATTTAGCGTAGGTATAATGAAACACTAAATCGATTTCGAGGGCAGCTAAAGGTCCCTCCTCATCAGGAGAAAGAAAAAATCTAGTTATAACCACGTGCAGTGCTGATAAGCACCACCTGTTTCTGTGATTCCTATTTTCTTCTTTCTATGTATTTCTTTCTCCTGATGAGGAGGGACCTTTAGCTGCCCTCGAAATCGATTTAGTGTTTCATTATACCTACGCTAAATATAAGGTTGTATTTTACGATTTTGATTGTCACATTAGCGTGTTTCTCTTCTAGTCTGGGGTGTTCTTTGTTTACATTCAGAAGCTCGTTTGACAAGATTCTGATAGTATTTCGACACACGACAGTTCCATAGAAATCGAAAAAGGGACACTCTCGCATGAAAGAAACATTCATAGTGTGATGGATAATAGCAATTTGTATAGTTTACTGACATTTACGCAAAAATCACATCTTGGTTATTTTTCGATAACTAACAACAGCGATTTTGATTATGAATTTGTTTTATAAAATTCTAAGCAGTTGCACTACAAAAATATAGATTTTAAGAAAATTGCTAAAAGAGATCTGCCAAAATTTATTTTCTAGAAGATTTGAAAAGTTTGAAACTTGATGACTAAATGTAAATATAAAATTATGTATGTTAAAATATTTGTAATAAGGCACATAGGTCAGATTAAGTTTTTATTAAATAGAGTAACACATGCAAGGGCTATCTGCCTAAAGAGAGAGATGCCATCGTGGAGGAATTTTGAAGAAAAACTGACCTGTGAGTGGGTATTAAAAATAATACTTATAATTTTCATTCAAATTATATTCATATATATTTTTTATGTAAAACTTTCGGGTGTATGCTAAATTAGTGTAAATTACTTTACACGAAAAATATAGTGAATGCACAGAAATTAAAGATTTGCACATGCCGGAAATGATAAATAGGAAATATGTATGGGTATTTATGCATGTGCTTGCAAAAATCATGTATCTGCCTTTGACAAAATACTTAAATATTCATTAAATTATTTATAAATGTATTTGAAATGAAGAATTTATTCACTTATAAACAACTGTGAAAGTACTGTGAAGAAATCTAATGATTAAATGTATCTAAATTATAATGATTATAAATGTTATCTAAATATATAATAACCTTAATATTGAATTGTAAACATAAATTGAAATCCTGTTGACAAATACGTTATAAAACTATTTAAGCAAGAATTGTTCGTATTGGAAAGCAATCTGTTAAAAGGTATTGTAAAGCAAATGCTATGAGATGCGCACTTAAGAACGTAATAAAGAGTTTTGAATATGTATTGTTGAAATGAAGGGTAAAAAAAAATCTGATAAGTATAATTAAAAGAATTATTCCCTTTACATTTTATAATAACTCAGTTACAAGTTTTAAATAATACTTAAAAAAAAAAAAAAAAAAAAAAAAAAAAAACTTATTTTATTCCCTTTCAGAAATGTTCAGAGAAAGTCAAATACTACTATTTAATACCTATTTAATTATTAGGAATTAGCGAAATACTTATTTAAAGTATTTCGCTAATTCCTAATAATTCTCTAATTTAAAATGAACCGAATAGAGCATTAATTATAAATTGACTTGCATTTTTCGATTTAAAAGAAGCCAAAAAATCATGTCATATTTAAGAAAATATTTTAGGAAGAAGCTCTATAAATAGAAAAGAAATAATGCATAATTTTAATATTAATAATACAATAAACTTTGAGCTTAATTTTTGTACCTTAACCGAATAAAATCGAATTACCTTAATTTTTTTTTCTAATTTAATTAACGAAAACTTGTGAAAATATTTCATTCAAATTAAACCATTCTGAAAACTGTCCTGTGAAAAGTATAGCATTTAATTCCGTTCAGAATGAAATGTTATTTAAAAATATGTTGTTTTCACATACTTAGGACTCTGAAGTGTTGTAGAAAAAGAAAATATATACATTTATATGTATATTTGCGACGTAATTACAAAATATTTACACCCGAACGCGTCAAATCCCATAGAACTCAATGGTAAATGACCCAATGTTTTGGTCACCACGTAGGGATCGCCGGTGCTTCAGAGCAGGGTACGGAGAAACTTGTTTAGGGCGACTCCATCTTACTTCCTACCTCCATGGTGTTCGCTCCGTTTCGTGTCAAACAACGCAAATTTACTGTCTTGGTAGCAAAACATGTTTCCCACTTGCAATAATAACCTTGGGGAAGGGAGTGAATTGAAGGAGCAGGACGACCTCCTGTCTTGTCATTGTCCACCCAGACTGACCAAACAAGTTTGCTAAGCCAAAGAACGTTCTTTGGCTAAGCGCCATTTCAAGCGAGGACAGTTGTAACAATGGATACAGCTCCTTTCCCAAAAGTAAGTTCGCTTTTAAAATATATATACAATTATTTCTTAATATAAATATCTTAATTATCATAAATTATAGTTAGTTTATGTGTCAAAATTTAAGTATGTAATAAAAAGTAGTTTTAGTTTGCTCTTTTTTTTTAGGTGTCTGTAAATTTTCTTTAAGAGTGTAATGCTGTAACGTAGTTTTATTTATTACGTAATGCTAACACAATGAAAGCTGTACGTATGGATGGTACTTTTTGTAAATAAGTCTTAACATTATTTTTATTTTTGAACAATTTACACAAAGCTATCGAATTTAATTATTTAAATTTAGTTTTGCATGCATTCCTATTTTAAATAGGAAGAACAGCGGTGGGAAAAAAAAAAAAATGCATACTAAAGTTTTGATTTTTTTTAATAACACAAGTGTGTAAATTATTTGGTAGTATTGGAAGAAATAAAAACCGTATACTTTACTGAATTTCCTATTGAAGTCATATCGTTTTCAGCTTCTAGTAGTTTTTAATAGATTTTTAACTTTCATTTTTTATAAATTCTGCTTATAGTTTGTGACAATAAAATTCACTTACTGTTGCGAAGCTGAATTTTTCCAAAATATAAATACTAGCACTACCTGGGTCATATCAACATTCTAAAAGTTATATTTTGCAAATATGTTGTTATTCTCGAGAGTGTAGGTGTAGCTAAGGCCTCTTGAACATTCAAAAGTCCGGGAGGCCAATAAAGCTGCTAAGACGGCTTTCCGTTTACGATTTTAAAAAAATCTTGCATTCTTTAAAAAAGACTGAAAGCTTCAGATTTTAAATTACGTCCAAAGGGGCGTTTTTTTAACATTTTGTGTGTTACCTTTATTTATAAAATATCATGTTCTTCGCAGTTAAACCATAAAAACATTCAACAGCAATATCGCAAAATAATTTTAAAATGAACATATCTTTAGAATTTCCAATACTCTCGCGAGCTGGAGATTTTTTTTTTTTTTTTTTTTTTTTTTTTTTTTTACTCGTACAGTCTTGCTATTGCTCGCTTTGAAATCGTTTACTTTGTTAATCAAAAATTCGTTGAAGTATTAGAAAATATTAAATAATAAAGCAAATAATAAAACCAACTTCAAATTCAAATTAGGGCTTCCACATGCCCATATTCTATGGAAGATTACCTTATTCAAATTTTGTTGGCTCTAGGTACCGTTGTTTTATTACAATACGAGAAACATACATACATTCATGCAGATTCTTCATTATTTAATTTCTTTAAATATAATGTTTGGTGGCAGCAATTTGAAATGAAACATATCGGGAATATGCAAAATGCAAAATATATGCAAAATGCCAAAACGAAATTAACAGTCCTTCTGGGAGAATTGTCCCTTTGGACTAAAAAAAAAAAAAACCTTGTCCATTCTACATAGGTTCCATATTCCTAATACTTGTGCCACAGCAAATTGTCAAATTTATCTGCCCCTTGTCTTTCTTTTAAACTTTAGCACAATAAAATACTTTTTTTTTTTTCAGGAGGCATTACATGATAGTTCAAAATTATCAGATTTTTATAACTGCAAGAAGTTCCCGAAGATGCTGTTAATGTCCTAAAAGGTAATTTTATTTTCTACTCTGTTTTAAATTAAAAACTATACCTAGTCCGGATTTTTGAAAATTCCAGATATTCAGTTGACTTTATATGCTATATACATGTATTTATTTTATGCTAAATATGTATTTACTGACAAATATACGTATATGCCAATATATAATATGTACATCAAATGTTTATTTCTTTTAATGCAAATAAGAAAATTAAAAAAACAGTATTTATTTTTAAAAAATGTAAGGCATGTTTTTTTTCAGACTTAATTAAATAGTAAAATTCGTACATGTCTAAACATTTTTATTTCAACTGAAACAAAACTACTTTTTTATATGTAAGCCATAAAACCTAAATGTTTGATGCATTTTTATTTTATAATATAAAAATTAAGCAATATTGCTTTATATTTGTGGCAGCGCCTATCATATTTAAAAAATTAACTTATTTTATTAACAGATAATAGAATGCACAATTAAAAAACAGCTTCCCCTCCCTTCTATTGCGGGAGAAAACCTAATTCGACGGGTTATTTTTATTTATTTATTTCCCCTTCTAAGAAAACTTGTCAGGCATACTTTCAAAATTGTCGAAATATATACTAATTTAAACATGATAATTCTGAAATGATTCATAGATAAATTCATATACATCAAACTCAATAGTTAGAAAGTTAAACTAATGACATTTACTTATTACTTTTCAAGATTATTGCCTTTTCATTTCAATTAGTTATTATATCTTCTCCTAGTGATATTAAAATGAGTGAGAGGATCTGATGAAGTAATGTTCAAAATAATATAATTGTTTACATTAGCAAAAGCTATTGTTGTATCAAACAAGTCTTATAAACCTTTTCTTATCCACAGTCCTTTAAAGTAGGAAAGAAATGTAAGTAACCTGATTTTAATAAACTCATATGAATTCATTTTCTGGTTTAGATAGGATTTAAAGACCCAGGTAACACAGCTTGTTTACATTTTCAATAACTAAGTTATGTGAACACTGTTAGAGGTGTAGCCAGAGTTCTTGCTGCCTTGCTCAGTGCACAATAAAAAGTCTATAAAATGTCAAAATGATATATATAAAAACAAAATATCTGGGTTTATTTTTGAAATAAAACATTAATTCTAATATCGTAAAGTACTATTTTGTTTGTTTTCCTATACACAAAATCATTAATAGTATTCTAAAAGTTTGATTTCTACTCTATCAGCTGATTTGTAGACAGTATGGTACAATTTCTCAGTCTTAGGTGTTTTTTAATCCATTTGTACTTTGCAAAATTCTCGCAACAGTCATGAAAAAAATTTACAGATGTATATCAGTATTTGGAACTGCATTCTGAAATTTTATGAACTGCAGAAGTTCAAAGTTACCATCCTTCCACCTGCCTTCGAAAACACTACCGCAAAGAATCCAGTAAATGTAAACGCTGCAAAAGCACAAAGCTGGTAGAATTCTCTTGCGGCCTCCTCGCTTTCTTTCGCTGCTGTTCAAAATTTATTTGCATGTGTCATTTTTTCTCAATTTATTATTATTTTGTCTGATTTCCGTACTATGTTTCCTAAAAGTGATTTTAAAGTGTTTGCAAAGAACATTTACGAAACTGCATACTCGAGTACTTGTCTTGGCATGAAATTAAGCATAATGGTTGAGATACAGTCAAGGAAATATTAAATTGCGTTTAAAGAATGTTTCCTTCTAAGATAATATGTTGCCGAAAATTTTCTTAACGGAACAGTTTTCGGCACAATTTTCAGAAAATGGGGTAAGGCCAAATTGATTTCAGTAACTAATATTTACTTTATGTAAATTTTACTTACATATGCTTAATATTATATTTCTTGCTGCTCATTCAGAGTCGTAGCTAGGGTTTTCAGTGCCCAGGGACAACTGAAGATTTCGCGCCCCCTACTGCTTGCCAAGGATGGAAAACATTTAATTCTAAAATGCCATATCATCAGTTTGGCGCCTTTTGGATCCTGCGCCCGGGGACAGATGCCCCTTGCCCCCCTCTATCTACGCCCCTGCGCTCATTTTAATTTATATGCCCTAAATACCATGTTTAACAGGCTGTTTACTTACAAATGCTTAATATCATGATTTTTCTCCGAACATTAATGCACATCCCCTAAATATTACCCACCAGCGGCAAAGTCGCTGAGCACTGGTAGTTCGGTCCAGAGTTTGAATCGCATGAAGGAGCTGGCTGCATGGACCTTTTGTGGTTTTCTCCATGTGTAACGTGTATACGAACCAGTTTGCCTTACAAAGACCTCCACGAGGCATCCTTCCCATTAGCCAGATTTTTGATGGCATGTCAGCAACTAAATGACAAATAAAGGCTTTGAAAAGCTGTCAGAATTTTATCGAAGCTGTCGAAATTATGCTTGGCAGTAGATTGGATCAAGCTCTAAATACAAAAACAGGTCAATTTGAAACCAAAATT
This sequence comes from Stegodyphus dumicola, assembly GCF_044657685.1. Classification (NCBI taxonomy): domain Eukaryota; kingdom Metazoa; phylum Arthropoda; class Arachnida; order Araneae; family Eresidae; genus Stegodyphus; species Stegodyphus dumicola. The sequence continues at coordinate 535,128 of NC_140772.1, read as the reverse complement.
GTAAAAGAAACATTTCAGTATGTTTTAGTCATAAAAACAATTGAAATGGTTTTGTCTAATAGCCATGTAAGAAATTGTATCGAAACTGAAACAATTTCTAATGATAGACATTTAAAAAACAGTTTTCATCTTTTTATATATGTCCCAAGAATTTTGAAATATGTGGAAACAAAACGCCCTGATCTTCTGGTACCAAGTATTGCTGATTTCAGTGGTAAAAATCTTTAAAAATTTAATTAGGATTATAAATGATAGAATACTTTAAAACTTTTCTTTGTTTACTTTTTAATTACCTAGAGTAAAGTAATTTTGCATCTATTACTCACATTGGTCTTTATTCTTAAATGGCTTATAGTTTTTTCTTCTGGCTCGTAAAGATAAGCTGTAAATGCATGTGCCTCTAGTGCCAAAGGCTTTTTTAATGATATTTTTTAATCATTATGTAATAAACGTGTGTTATATAGATGACCTAAAAGCATTAGTTTTGCTCACAGAACTTTTCCTCAGCTAAAGTTATTGGAAAGAAAGAGGGAAAAAGGTTTTATTCATTATTAATGAGTAAATATTTGGCATAAGTCTATGCATAAAAAATAATTTCATATGCTTAGCTATAAAATTCTTTTCATAGGATAATATTTTTAGTTTGCAGTGTATGTATATGTAAATAAGCTATTGATACTATATGTAAATGAGTTGAGCTGCGTATCCTTTGAAATTTGCTACATATTCTATCTTGCAAGGTTCATGTGTGATATTTATATAGTTTCAATTAATTATTACATTTCACATGCAATTTTTATCCAGTATATGTCTTTTATATATACTTTTATTTTTATTTTTGTAGGGTAAAGGCAAAGCAAGTATTTTAGCCTCAGGCTGTTATTTGAAAAAAAAAAAAATCCAAATTCTGCACTTCTAATATTTGCTAAATGTAAGTATTAAGGAATTTTGATATGCTTTGCACTAACTTTCATTTTAAGAGGGCAGATTATATTAAAATGAGCCATTTTACAACAGTGAATGTATTTGGCCTCATGTGGCTAAAATTCATCTTCTCAGTCTGCTTTCGACTATTGTACCCACAGATGATGCATGGTCATTTAGCTAATTTCTGTAGAATTGGAATTGCATTGATTTGAATGTCACCTACATACTAGCAAATATTTCGAGAGAATAAGATGGTTTGTAATATGTGTGATGCGTTTATATGATCTAAATCTAAAGCATGACACTAATCATATATATGCATGCATATACAGTGAACATAGTTTTTTTTTTTATTTATTTTTTTATTTTATTTTGTAAAGTGATGGAAAAATTTGCTTCAAGGTGAAATTCAAAAGATACATTTCCAGCCAGACTATAGCGATCATGAAATCAAGAACAAACATCTTTACAATAACAATAGTTTATTATGAACAACAATAGTTTATTATGAAGGGATGATACTTGTTTTCATAAGGAAAAGACACACTAATTTTCCATATAGTTTGTTCTTTTTACATTTTTATGTACATTATTTATTACATTTTTCATTAAGAAGCAACGCACAAATAAACTATCCTATTCTATATTTGCATCAATATAATATTTACATATTCCTATATGTATTTATACTGCATTTTTACAGAAACTAAAAGCAAAAGACCTCTATGTGAATAAAATTACTAGGAATTACTTATTTTTGAAAGAAGAAAAAATTTTCTGGCGATATTTTTTAATTGGAAAGATAAACTTTCTAGTATGGCTCATTGGTATTTGACTTGTCCTAATACATAGGTAATGGATGTATTCTTAATAAAGAAATTTATTTTCAGGGAATAGAAGACATGGAGTCTCTTGGACCAGCTCAGAATAAACAGCCCATTATCGTGTGTATTACAAGTTCATTCTATATTAAAGCAGTAAATCACTTAATAGCATGCCCAAATCATGCCATGAAGGCATTTGACATTCTATTTAAAACTAATTTTGTATTTAGCGTTCAATATGCACATACATCAACACATTTTTATAATTTTGTGGCAAGCCTTTTGTATAATGTCGGCACTCCTAGAGCTTGTGTGGACTCTTTAAATACATGTTTTGAGTATGAATTTATTGCATTCTGTACATGCATTACATTTCATATTTTTAATGTTATTTTATTGTCATATTTTCCATTTATATATATATATATGTACATATATTTCCTAATAAAGAGTTTTTCATGCATTGCTTGTTTTCACTTATATTTAAAATACTTCGTTCATTGAAATTATTATAATTCTGCAGTTATGGTAATGATTCCTATTCGGATTTAATCAATAAATGAAATACATAATAATTTTCAGCAGAATTATGAAAAATGAATTTTTAGCTTACACATGTGAGCTATAATTCATATTATTTCACTTTAAAATTTACTTTATTTTTCCCAAATGAGACTTGGAATTAGCATATATAAAAATAAGTTATAGTCTAAAAGTATATGTAAGCATTTATTCACCTGTAATGATTAATGTATAGGAATTTGTATGCATATAACTTCTCAAAAATAGAAAGCTTAACAAGCTAAATGAAGATTTTAGACTTTATTCAAAATTTGAGGTAATGATTAATTTTAAGCTCTTCATAATTATGTAATAAGAAATAGAAACATTTCTTTTGCAATATTTTGTGCAATATATGAAGCTAAAAACAATAGCATGAGAGTATTTTATGGTTACTTATTTTCTGAATCTCATACATTGAAAATAAAGCTGAATAGTTTTCCTGTAAGGGAAATTAAATTCGCATTTGTTTCTTACTTCAATGTATATTAAAATTTATTATTCGATTTTTTATGCATATTATGCTCAAGTAGACAAACTACTAGTAACATCAATTCACAAATTGTATTAATATATTCACTTATAAGTAGCATTTTAAGAAGTTAAATCTATCAGATTATGATACAGGTTTACTGACACATATATATATATGATCAGCTGTTCTAACACATTCAAATTTTCATTATAAAATTTGTCAAGAACTATTTTTAATAAATTACTTTTCCAACTAGTATGATTATTTAATGGAAAATTTAGCTTACAATTTACATGATTACGTGCCCAAATCTTGTGAATAAGCATAATTTGCTTTTTTAAATTAAAATATGTCTACAAAATTTAGAATGTATATCACTATATATATAAAAATTCATCTAAAATGATTTTTTAAAATTTCTTTTATGAAACTAAGCATTTTTTGATTTCTCAAATCAAATTTTGAAAATATCTGAAATATTTATTCAAAGTTTTTACCTGAAAAACCTTATTTTTTATTCAAAAACTAAGTTTTTCCATTGCGAATATCTTGCTATTCCAGTTTTTATATATAAGTTGCATTGACGTTCTTATTTTTATTGCTTACTACACATAAAGATAAAAGCCATGTTTCTGTAAAATAAAATATATTCTGTGAGAAAGTGATAGTGTTAAGTATTTCAGAATGTTAACTACACCGAATTTCCAATATTTTAATATGGATGTAATTTTTTTATATGTATATTTCGTTAGATTTGGAAAGAAAAACTATATGTCTAAACAATGAAGATATGATTGTCTTTAAACTGTGTTTTTTTATTTCAGTGATGGTCTACTTTGATTCATAATCCAGTTTTTATATATAAGTTGCATTGACGTTCTTATTTTTATTGCTTACTACACATAAAGGCAAAAGCCATGTTTCTGTAAAATAAAATATATTCTGTGAGAAAGTGATAGTGTTAAGTATTTCAGAATGTTAACTACACCGAATTTCCAATATTTTAATATGGATGTAATTTTTTTATATGTATATTTCGTTAGATCTGGGAAGAAATCTCATCACCAATAAATGTTTAAGTAAGTACACAGGTAGCAAATCTAAAACAGATGTATATATCAGATAATTAAAATCACAATAGCATGTTAAAAAGTAGTGTAAAATATTTTTTTCAATAGATAATATTAACCAGATATCTAAAACAATACATCAGCTATAAAGTTTACATAGCAAATACCAATTTTCAGTTTGCCTATAAAATAATTATATAAAAATCGCACCATCAAGGAGTGAGCAGACTATTATTATAACTCCTTGTAATGTGTGTGGTTTCACCCGAATATCGGGCGATATCTGACTATCGAAGAAGAGCGAACAAAGAAAGGGTCACTCCTGTTTTTGCGTGAAAAGGAACCGCTTTTTACTAGAGTGAAATATCGCTCCTTCGAGGTTGGTGCCATTTTGGCATTACAGGGAGGTGGGATATCACTCCTTTAGAGTCAGATAGGACTCTTTCGAATTTAGAGTGTAAGGGAAGGGATGCCTTCGTGGAAGACTTGCTCGTATACACGTTACACATGGGGAAAACCACGAAAACTCCCAAGCAGCCAGCATGGGCTAGTCGGCCTACAGACAAAGGGAATTTATTTAGCGGAATATTTCATTCGCGATACCCTAGTCGTTAGTGAAATCTAAAGTTAATTTTCAGCTCAAACACATTTCTTACTTGCATTCAAATACGCATTCTTACACCTAACATACAATAATGCCTACAGGTCTGAGATGTGTCAAGTAATTATTCGTCAAAAATGGTCAAGCACTATTTTGTCCACTAGATTTCAAACACTTTTAAATTGGACATCAAGGTTGTCCGATAGATTTCAAACGGTTTCGAGTGATCAAAATTTCGCACCTCAAAACCAAAAGAAATTTACTTTGCTATTTAAAATCTTAACGAATTATCGTCTAACAAAATCATTGTCATCATTCAACTTGAATAAAAGGCAATATTAAAATACCGTATTTACGCGAATCTAATGCGCATCGTTTTTGGCCAAATGTAGTATTCAAAATTGGGGTGCGCATTAGATTCGAGTGCAAAGTTCGCCGATTACGTAAACCAAATTTCTCGACTACATTTACCGTTACATTTATCGTTGACACATTATTGCATAGAGGATACAAACTGCAGAGTACGTAGTCACGAAATGGAGGGAAAACAGAGAAGAATGTCATGTGACGCTACTTTCAAATATAAAGTAATTCTTTATGCTGAAAAAATGGCAATAGAAAGGCAGGGAGAGAGTTCAACGTAGCTGAGAGCAATGTTCGCTTGTGGCGGCAACAGAAATTGGCACTGTTTGCAACTAAAGCTAGTAGAAAGAAATTCACTGGCCCTCGCAAAGGAAGACACCCTAAAATTGAAGAAAACGTTTTGGAATTTGTACGTGAAAGGAGGAAGAATGGACAACCTGTGACTAGTGATACCATAAGAAATAAAGCAAAAGAGGAGGCTGAAATTCTTGGAATACCGAAACAAGAGTTTAAGGCTAGCCGTGGATGGATGGATCGGTTTATGAAGCGGATGGGTTTATCTCTAAGACGCCGTACAACAATATGTCAAAAGCTTCCTGCAGAGTTTGAGGGAAAACTACTAACATTTCAGCGGTATGTCATCACACTTCGGAAGGAAAAGAATTTTTCAATGGGGCGAATTGGCAACGCTGACGAGATGGCAATTTGGTTTGATATGCCTCGTAACTACACCATTACGGAGAAGGGGACTAAGGAAGGTATCATCAAAACTTCGGGATGTGAAAAACAACGCGTAACAGTGATGCTGGCAATAGCAGCAGACGGGTGCAAACTTCCCCCTTTCTTAATCCTCAAACGGAAAACATGCCCTAAACCCCCTAAGAATGAAAAGCTGTTCCCAGATGATGTCCTGATTTGAAACCAAGAGAAGGGGTGGATGACGGAATCATTAATGCTTGATTGGCTCCGAAATGCATGGAAACGCCGTCCCGGTGGGCTCTCTAATCCACCATCAATGCTTTGTCTGAACGCATTTCGTGGTCATCTCACCGACGACGTAAAAAAGAAGATGCACAGCCTAGGCAGTGATCTTGTTATCATTCCTGGAGGGATGACGTCTGTGTTACAACCCCTGGACGTTAGTATAAATAAACTTTTTAAGGGGTACGTTCAGGCGGAGTACGAAAAATGGTTTTGTGAGCCAAACCGTGTATTGACCCCTACAGGAAAAATTAAGCGTGCTGCACCGCACATTGTTGCACACTGGGTTTCTGCTGCCTGGAAAAGCATCGAAGCACCAATGATTGTGAAATCTTTCAAGAAATGCTGCATTTCAAATGCATTGAATGGCAGTGACGATGACGTGCTCTGAAAGGCCGAGGATGAGGATGACGATGATGAGGAAAGAAGAAATGAATCTGTTTCTGACGAAGAGAGCTGCGAGGATTCCAGTGATGAAAACATTAGTGAATAAAGACGTTTACTATTAATCACTGATTGTAGAAACTGTTAGCTAGATAGAAATGTTACGATTTATTTCATGTTCATATTTTACGATAGGTACCGTATATACGGTAGTGCTAATTAACAATGATTGTTTTACATGACAATAGCCCACTAATAGGTTAATTCTATGTTCTGCTGCTTTATGTATAAATCCATTGTTGTATAAAATATGGTATCTAAATTTAAATAAAATTATCATACCATTAATTGATAGTTTATATACAAATCCATTGTTGTATGAAATAAGATTCAATAAATTCCTCATATCATTGATGCGCATTACATTCGCCGACAAACAATTTTTTTATTATTTAAAGTTTTAAAATGGGGATGCGCATTAGATTCGATGGCGCATTAGATTCGCATAAATACGGTATTCGCTATGCTTTATATAAGCTGCAGTCATTATTAGAAATAGCCTTTCTTCAAAATGGTTTATAACGTTTGACTAAGTTTTAAGGGTATTACTTGATTTTCAGGACCGCAGTTTTCAAAAACGATGCCAAGATTATTATTGCCAAATTAAATCTATCTGAATCTAGTTTACGGCTACCATATCTCCGCGACTCATGCATCAAATCTCCGCGACTTAATATACATCAAAAGGTTATCTTTCCTAAACACAAGGTGCACCCGCCCTCCATCACCTATCTACTATATGTACTTTTATACTGTAATGTTTTTAACTTCCTTGTACGAAGTAAAAAGGAAGTATTGTAATCGCGAAAAGTTTAAGGCAGCATATTTCAACGAAAATATCCCATTTTGACCTCTTTCAAATGCAATTTAACGATGTATTTCCGTGATATATGTACGTAAGGATAGAATAAAACACTCTTTTCCTCCAAAAAAACTTATAAAACTGCTTTAAAATGAATTCTGAAGAGAATTTTTCGTGGCGTCTGTACGAACGTATGTACGTACGTATCTTGCATAACTCAAAAACGAGTAGCCTCAGAACGTTGAAATTTTGTATATAGGACTGCTATAACATGTAGATGTGCACCTCGTATTTTGCTTGCGATCGGCCGCACCAAACGTATATAAATATATTTATATATATATATCCACTCTCTTACCCGGCTCAGTGATCTCAGTTTCTTTCTTTACTCTTATGTTTGTAAATTGTACATTTTTTGCTTTAAAAATGATTGAAAATAATAAACTTCCGGTTAAGGTTTATATGCCTTTAGTAAATCTGTATGCAATATTTTTAGAATTACCAAAAATTTTAAAATTGTTTAAGTGCCGCTAAGCCTAATAATGTTTCTGATGGCGGCCATTGCTCTTGTTTACATTTGAAACAGCAGGATAGCGGATTTGTTGCCAATCTAGAGAAACTTAGCTTCGTAACAACAAAGATAACGCCTTCATTTATTATTTAAATCATGCTTAATCCTTTCTGGAATTTTTTTCGAGGAAATAAGCGTTTAAGATTTACTTCGTAAATTTTAATACAGATATTTTGAGTTTTTATGTATTTTTGCCTTGTCGCGAAGTGAAAACTGAATTAATTGAATGAGAAATAGTCAATCGTCTGTGAAAAACTGTTTCTTTTTTGTTTTGTTTGCTTAATTTCTTTTATACATCGTTCTAGCTTTATTATAGTATTTGAATAGAACATGTGGCAACGATTAGATAATTCTTTAAATGATATAAATTTTGTGCATTCTGAGTTATAATATGAACGAAATATAATACTGTTAAGTGAACCTAGCGCCAGAGTGTCGCAATGGTAAACAAAGTGAATTTTAAAGAATGCATTTATTCTATTGTGGTTTATGCGGTGTCGGCGAAGTAGGTTTAATTCAATCCAATAAGTTTAAATGAAATGCAAGAAAAAATGCGTATAATTTAATATTCCGTACAAGGAAGTCATGTGGTGTACACATTAGATTTTTTTTTCATTGCACTGCTGATTTATTTTATTGCATATTTACTATGCAGATAGGTTTAATTTGGCAATGTACTTATAAATTGCCCTACTTATTCATTGTATTACTTTTATGATTTATGCTCTGTTTCATATACTGGCATTGCAATATGTTTCTAGAATCCTAGTTTCCCAAATCTGTAGCCATTGTACAGCCACCTAGCCTCTGCTAGGCCATTTTGCTGATGCAATAACGGGCGTTCGGACCCAAATGCGAAAAAATTGCGGGACTGTGTGAAATGGCGAAACAAACGCTCGCATCTTTCGGTATTCGTGTGGTGATCTGGTGTTAAGTCAGCTGAAAAGACATTTGGAAAATGTGTTGTTCAAAGTAAGTACGAATAGAAAAAAGAAAACGCGGACGAAGAGGGTTTAACGAAGTGCAGTGTAGATTTTTATTGAAAGTCGGGTGACCGGAGTGCGAAAGATATTGCATAACTATGGCCATTGTAACCTAAGTATCGTAACTGCATCTAATTAGGAGTTATACTACAGGTACAGGTAGAAGCTATCCAGCACCTCCGTAGTACCATAGGTAATTGAGGTATTGCTGAACCTAGCTAACTTAAAACTTTTCACCCCAATTTTGAGGGAGAACACCCCGGGGGGTGGTCCGAGGTTCTCCCGCCCCTCTTTTTTTTACCATCAACCACTTGAGAGGACTTTCTGAGATAACTGAGTTCTGGTATTAATAGTGTGTAGTACTGCTTGAATTACTTGTAAATACCACTGTTATGCGTGAAATTACGTTATAAATCCTCTCCAGTACAAAATATAACTACGCACACAAAATATAAAGGTTACGAAAGTTTTTTTAAGTTCGGCGAATTCAGTCATGCAATCTACCTTAAAAAGTTGATGAGGACAATAAATATCATAAAATCACTTAGCAAAATACTAAAAGAGAAGTAAAACAGTACTTACAACCCTAATTAAGGCAAACATATTCAATTTAATCGCCCATAAGCTCCAAACAGGTAAGGCTGCAACTGATCAGCAATTATGTTCAGAGAGCCCTCGTTTTTCATGGTCTGTTCTATCAATTAAGGGTCTCAGAGCCGTCCCTAAGAACGTCCCCCAAAGCATAATACCCGCTACTACCACCAGCCTGTGTATGATCTGCTGTACAGGGAAGGGGGCAGCGAATGCACGCCTGGAAGACGGCATATCCTGACTAGAGCATCGACATGATAAATCGTGACCAGGCAGCTGTCTTCCACTTATCCATTGTCTAATCTTGTTATTCCCGGTCCTATTGTAAGCGTAGTTTGCAATGACGCTTAATCAACAGAGACAGACGAGTGGGACGTCTGTTGCGCCGTCCAGTAGTGTCCGCTGAACTGTGTCTTCCGACACACATGTACTTGAAATTATGTGGTATTAAAGTGTAAGCTGAGCCACTGCCTGGCGTCGAAAGCGAGAAAGTCTTAGAAGACCTTTTTTTTATCCAACACATTGACGTCTACTGCTGGTTTCGCCTTCATTTATCAACTATGCATACGCACTAACAATGGTTGATCGTAAACAACCTACCAAGTCGTGCTGATTCGGAGATACTCGTTCCGAATCTTCGACAATCACAATATGAACTCTGTCAAATTCGCTTAGAGCCCATTACTCGCAAGTAAGCGAGAGAACGATTCCTTATCTTTTCCAGCAGCAGCTGAATACCATTCAAATTCAATCACCTGCGTCATCCAGAGAAGTTCATTGAAAAACGTGGGGATGGTCATAATGTTTTGGCTCGTCAATGTACTTATAGCTGAAAGCATCTCTTACCAAAAGTGCTATGATTAAAGTGGAAATAATTTGCTTTTAATCGCCAGAAAAGAATTTGAAAAGGCTTTAAGTGAGCTTAATCTGCTTTTCAAGGAGGTTAAAAAGCTCTTTCTCTCGTTTTACGACAGATAAAACAGGAAAATAAAACTCTCGCAAAATTACGAACATAGTATTGCAAAATTATGAAGCAATTTTGTAGATTCGTAATAAAACTTTTTCAATCTAACGCAACCGATACACTTTGTTAAAGAAGACATCAAATAATCTAAAATTGTTTCATCATACAGTGGCATAGATTACTTTTTATACACGTGCATTGCCCAACCGGAATTGTGATTTGCGACGCTGACTGCTGTTTCGAAGGCATGGATGTTTGTAAATGTATAGTGTCTGTGTGGCATGGGACACTTTAAATATGTCTTCTAGAGAGGTTGCTGGTAGAAGGCTCTCAGACCCGTTCCTGCCCAATCGGGGGCAGAACTGAGCAAAGTCATAGTGTCACTTGTATTGTGTTAAAGGCTATTGCCAAAGGTATTGTATTGTGTTAAAGGCTATTGCCTTTAACACAATACAAGTGACACTATGACTTGCGCTTCTTGCCACGATGAATTTTGTCAGCTTGTTCTGATATTACTGCCAGAGAAGTGAGATAAGTCAGAATAACAGCAATAACAACAACATAGATGTGCTCAACCTGTACGAAAAATCAACAATAAATCGACGGTGAAAATCCAGTGGCGTAGCGAGGGGGCGGTGCAAGGGGATGTATGATGCCTCAGGCGCCGCTCGCAAGGGGGCGCCAAATGGTCTCCAAACAAGATTTATCCGGAAAATTTCAATTTTTATTTTGATAGATTTCTGGAAAATGTATTTAAAATTAATAATCACTGTAATACAATTAATTATTTATTTCCTTGTATTGCCTGATAAAATGTTTGCAGTACATCAACCAAATATCTCCGAATACAAAACATTCCTTCTGACCACTTTATTTCTCTAAAATAGAGATATATTTTTATATTTTTAAAGGAAATGCACGTATAGCTCCCGGTTTTTATTTTAAAACGATAACACGACCTTGTCCCGAATTTCTTAAACATATCCATTTTCCAGAAACCGATTCCATGGTCTGAAAATTACATTTTTGGAAACTCCTAACGCTTCCGCTACAAAGGATTGCGTTTCACTCTCCTTTAAACGACTGATGGCCTTCCTGGTTACCGATTCAACTAAGTCATCTTACTGAGACATCAAATATTCATTGCTACAAAGCATTCAACGCGTGTCAATTGTTTTTAATCTGCTACAACAAAAGGAATGCTGCAGGCCGCTCCTTACTCCTTATCTAAAACGCATAGTTTTCGACGTCACACACTAAATTTACATATTCCCAATTTTGTAAACATTATAATTTTCCTTTATAATCTCTTCTATTTCCTTTTCTGAAATAGATTGTTGATTTTATGGTTATTTCATACCGAACCACAATATTCCCTAATTGTTTTGAGCAGTGAATGTGACTGCAAAATGTTCTAAAACTCCATTACAGATCTATAGACAAAATGTTTTTCTAAACCTAAGAGTCGCACTTCAAATATTCCTAACTATTTCATTATCAAATGCTAGCTATGAACGTTCGTTCAGCAAATTAAAATTAATTTTGACATATTTACAATCAACGATGGGACAAGATCCCCTAAGTCATCTGGCATTTTTGAATGTGGAAAGAGAAGAATTTGAAAGGATCGACTTTGATGAAGTAATTGATAAATTTGCTTCATCCAAGGCAAGAAAAATGTATACATAGTAATTAATTATATTAATGTATGTACATTGTATTATTATTAAAAATATATCTACTTATCTATAATATAAAATTTTAATTGTTTAAAAGCTGTACTTTTTTAAAAACAATTATAAAAATATGTAAAATAAATAATACTTTTTTAACTAATTCTAGATCATCGTAAGTCTGATTATTCCGCCGATACAGATACATTTCAGAATCCAATGCTAGTGTGGTTAGGTAGTGACTATTCTTAATATATTTTAGAGTATTTTATGGCAGATTCAGCATTTTAATATTATTTGCATTATTTTTATTACGAATATATTCTACACATTATATTTCTATCAGTGTTTTTTTTGTGGGGGGGGGCGCCAAAAAGGTATTTTGCCCCGGGCGCCAGTTATGCTTGCTACGCCACTGTGAAAATCTTATTTATACTTCGAAACCAAGCCTGCTGAAAGCCTGCAGCACAAGTTTAGGCAGCATCCAATTCCATATTCTAGTGACCAGCATGATCCGTTATAAACTTTCTCGTCATCGTATGATCATAACTGGCATAACATTTCCGAAAAATGAAGTCCTACGAGAGCGTTTATCTTTTTATTGGGAGCAGGTAAACTTTCTTGCGGAGCTGATAAATTAGTTTTATCGCTGAAGTATTTCCTTCAGTTAATAAAAAATATGGAAGAAGTAAAAAATAGTAGCCATTATTTCGAATCATAAAGCTTTTTCTTTTCTAATTCCGAAACAAGTGCAAAAAAAGAACTAAAAGTTTTTACTGCAGGTATTGATAATTTAATGCAGTTTAACCTTAAAATTAATTAAATTAACAAATCATTGACGCTTGTTTAGGACATTTCTGAATGGTATAAAACAAAAATTTAAAATCGAAATTACATTTTTAGCTTCATGATAACGCAGTTTCAGGGATTTTCCTTTTTGACCACGGAATGTGTAGTGGTGTCATCTACATTTAAATCTTGTAACTAATACTTCAAACATATTCCATACTTATATCTTCCATATTTATTATTTTAGTATTCCCTGTTGTTCAACTTACATTTTTTAAAGAAAAAGTAAAAATATAGTTTTTGGGCTTTATGCTTTAAAATAAAAAAATGCAAAATTATCTATTACCTTTTTTTACTTAGAATATTTTAAAATAGTTCTATCAATTGCCAAGCGATGTCGCCACTGTTGTGACATGGTGAATGTTACTGAGAGGAGAGAGGAATGATTTACTCGACGTATTTTACTCTTAGGGCCGGTTCAAAATACCTTAGGAAAAACCTTGTTTAAATCTGGACTAAGAAGTCCAGATTTAAACAAGAATGGATATTTAATAACGTAAATAAATAATTATTGGTAACGTCAGAACCCTGAGATTAACTATAATAATAAATGAGAATAAAATCATATAAATCTTAAACGTTTTATAGAAGTTTTATATAATCTACACGTCAGAAAGCAAGAACTAGTGATCCAAATGTTTTCGATGCTCCAAATCTTCAATTTTTCCCAAACGTTCGATGCCCAAATCTTCGATTTTCTGAACCGCAAAATCACTACATCGAAATACGCCATAGACAGAAACAGTTCATGGATGGGCATTAAGTTATTATATTACAGGATCCGCCCAACCGGGATAGTGGTTAGTGACTGACTGTCACGCCGAAGAATAAGGTTCGATTCCCGGATAAGGCGTGGATGTTTATAAATGAATAGTGTTTGTGTGGCATGGTGGTACTCGATCGAACTGCCAGCTTTCAGCGACTTTACCGCTCGGCTGCAAGTGGGCATTAAGTGTGTAGGAGAAATAAGATGAGTATAATTTAAAAATAAAAGTGCTAAAAAGGAAGAACGTTTAGACAAAAGAGTTACCATCACACTTCTGGCCGAGTGCCCGAGCTGGAGCTCAATTGAAATGCAATGATTGCTGAAATGCTTTCTCGTGCTTTTCTCTTTTCTCAAAAAATATTGTATTCCAATCCACTGCCCAATGAATTAATGTTTTATCAAAATCTTTAAGGACAGTATTGAAACATATACGTGACTTAAATGTACTGGCGGGCCGCATAAATTTCCTTCAGGGGCAGCATGCGACCCGCAGGCAGCCAATTTGAAGCTATACAAGTATATTTATATTTGCAATTTGCATAAATTATACAAAGCATATTTGACTTGTTTAATAATTAAAATATTTTGGAATTGGAGCTTGAAATAATAGACAATGTTTTGTAATAATTTTTTTTTTTTTTTTTTTTTTTTTTTTTTTCGGGCTGCGGACATAAACACTGCATAAAAATAAGCAGCAAGAAACAAGCTGCTAGAAACAGAAGAAATGTCTAGCAGAAGCGCGACGAAATGTGAATGAAATGCGAGTAAAACATCGAAAGATTCCCAGTCAGCAGAAAAGAACAACGACGCATTTTTTTTTTTTTTTTTTTTTTTTTTTCTCCTCGGAAGAAAAAATTAAACGCGGAGTGTGTCTGTACACATGCTGCCCATTAAAAAACTTTCTTTATATAAAATATGATGCGTAAATCTCTACATATTATAAAAGAAAGTGGTGTATGTGTGTGTGTCTTTCGTTTGCGCTGCGCGTAAGCTAATAGACCCACGGCTACGAAATTTGGTACATTGGTGCATCTAGACAAGAGCCAGTGCACCTCGAAGCGATTCTTTCGAAATTCGAATTCGAATTATTATTATTATTATTATTATTTTATTTTATGTTTTGTGACGAAATCGCGTTATTTTGAGACATAATGGGCTATAGGAACCCGAGATTTTACTCTACACACTCCATTTTTACATCGTCATGAAACATAGGCATTTAGTTATTTTACGATTTTAAAATAAATTTCGTGTTTCAATAAATCGATTAAATTTGAATTTATTTAACAAAGGGAGCTTAACATCTTTTCAACGGGATTTTTTCAAAAAACGTTTATTTTGAAAAATGTACAGTTTATTTTTCTTTTCATTAAACTTTCATTTTGTTATATAATACATTTTTATTGATTTTTTTTTTTTGATAAAGTTGTTTTGTACAGAAAATTTTGCGCGGAATTTTAAGTTTTTTGAGTTGCTTTCATGTTATTTTTTGCTTATTTCACTGTTTGTAAGATATTGAAAAGTTTTGCATGATTTTTTTTCTTCAACGGAAAGTTGGTTAATTTTTTTATTAGGATAATTAATATTTGTATTAAGGGATATAGCTTATTTGATTGTAATTTTTTTCTCTTGAAAATGTAAGATAAAATATCATTAATTATATTTTGCTTTTCAGAATTTTTTGTATTCTTTTATGTTAGTTACTGCTCATTTCACTGTTTTTAAGATATTGAAAAGTTTTGAGTGATTTTCTTAAGAAACAAAGTTCTTAACCTCCTTTATACCATTTGAGTTCTTAAGATTTTGCAATGGGAAGTTGATTAATTTATTTATTGGGATAATTAATATTTGTATTAAGGGATATTGCTTATTTCATTGTAATTTTGTTATACGTAATAACTTTTTTAATGAAGTTGTCCTGCAGAGTAAAATTCTACGCAGTTTTTTTAAGTTTAACATTTGGTGTTTCCTTGAACCATTTTTCCGATACATTTAAAAGCCAGACGAAGGCTGGCAGCGAAGCGGTTAGTATATATATATATAGTATATATATATATATATATAGTATATATATATATATATACACTATATATATATATATATATATATATATAAAACGAGTTTTGCAAAGCGTATATTTTTAAATATAAATGATGTGAAAACCAAGGAAAGATGGCAAAAAGTAATTCAAATGGAATTAGAGCAGAATGGAGTCTGAAGAAGATAAAATATACTTTTTAGAACAGTAATAAAAGTTATATTATCTCAGCAATCACAGTACCCACGATGTTAGCGGCCGAGAGGTAAAGTCGCTGAAGATTCGCATTTCAGTCCGGGGTCGAATCCCGGCATAAGCGGTTTCGCCCCTATAAACTGAAGCAGTATTTTTACAGTTCACGAATTATTTCGTTTATGTTAGAACACGCCAATTTCATTAAAGGGTATCAGCAACCCCTATACCGACAATGTTAAATTGGCCATTTTCGACGTACCTTTTCTCAAAGCCTGCTGTAGATACACGCTTGAAATTTTTGGGATAATTAAAGTATACTAATCTTATTATACTGAAATGAGCTTTTGAAACATTTTGAAATTTAGAGTAATTTACAGAATATTTTGTTAGGCATAGTAAAATTTAGCACTTTTCTCACACAAAACATTTTTTGAATTTTTTTCTTAGTTTATCACAAAGAGCTCATTTCATTAAACATTAGGAAACCTAATAAATAAGCCATAAAAATTTTAGATACCTGTGAGCAGTAGTTCCTGAGAAAAGGTAAATCGAGTATAAAAAAAAATCACGTTTGGAGAAAAACGCGTTTTTATGTAAAAATCCTCCTTTATCAAAGCATTCGATGACAAATTAAAACTAGATTTTCTACAGTTCTAATTTTCAGAGATTAAATAATGGTATTTTTAGAAAGATAAAAGTGTAGAGAATTTAAAAATACAAAAATCCGCAGTCACCGTTTTTTGAAGATTTTGGGGTTCCAACACCCCTTAACATAAAAGGAGGTATGCCTTTGAGGAAGGCTTTCTAAGGAACATGGCTCGTGCTAATGTAAAGCGTGGAGAAAACTGGAAAAAAAAAAAGCCACCTGTTCCAAGGGGTTTGTTCCCAGATCTAACCAGTAATTTTCGCTGATTTTTACTTTTCTTCGGCTGTACGATTCTTCCTAAAACGGGGAGATTTGGTTTCGTTTAGGTGATAACGGCAAAGCCTCATTGGCTATAATCCTAAGGGGAGAGATGCCATAATGGAGCACTTTCTAAGGGATACTGGCTCGTTACATATTTGAAAAACCAAGAAAACGCCCACGCAGCCAGCTCGTTCGCAGGATTCGAACCTCGGACCGAACTCCCAGTGTGCAGCGACATTACCGCTCGGCCGCTGGTGGGCCTTTAAAACGGGGAGGAGATTCGAAGCCTCTCATCGTATTTTCCTCTGCCGGAGGCAGATACTATCTTGTATTGTTCGGTATTTCAGAGGTCCGTGGTTCGATTTCCAGCGAACACGATTGCATATTTTTCATCCCTCCTGCTTCAAAAATATACCTAATGTCTCTACAGTAGCACCCTAACTAAAAGGATGTTGGATGAGGATTCTCCACACCCAGGATTTGGCGAATGAGTCCCCTAAAAATCCCAGTCGCCCTTTAAAAGGGGGAGTATATAAGGTATTTATCCTGCCTTCGTAATATAGTGGTTCCGCACGCTGGGCCGGTATTCCAGAGGTCCGCGGTTCGATTCCCGGCGAAGGCGTTGCTAAGTTTTCATCTCTCCGGCTTCCGAAAATATACCCAATGTCTCTACAAGCTAATGAGAAAAGGCAATAACAATTTCGAATATACACTTCATCATTCCATTCGAATTATTTAAATTTGAAAAACAGAAGTTCTATTGTACAATTTCTTAAACAGAACAGTTCAGTACAGCTCCATCCGGGATCTAGATTGTTTTCTGTACTTTGAGTAATAAACTACAAATCGTATAAATCAAATAAAAATGCTCTTTTCTTAGAACTAACTAAAGTGTTGACCAAACTTGTTTTTAATGACTTGTCTTGACTTACTTTGTCTTAAATGACAAGTCATTTTATGTTTCTTCCTAATCATTAATGTGAAACCTACTGTAAATATATTAAAAAATTAAATCAATACATGAAATACAAGGAATACATATCACACTAAGCGGAATTCGGTGCAATTATTCTTTTATAATATTCTTTAAAATAGGCCGGGCCGGAATTGTACAGAAAATGTGTACGAAAAAATAGCTAATTCATTAAAATTAAAAAAAAAGATTGTCGGAAGAATCATTTGAGCTCTTAAAAGACAAATAAATAAATAAAAATGTCAGAAAAAGTGAAAAGTGAAAAAGCATCAAAAAGCTACAATTTTAAGAAGTTTTTTAAAGTGAAGTTTAGTTTGGTTTATTTATAGGAAAGCACTAGAGAACTATCTGACTAAGGAAAGGTATGCCTTCGCGGAGGGCTTTCTAAGGAAAACTTGCTCGCACAACACGTTACACATACGGAAAATCACGAAAACGCCCATGCAACCAGCCCGTTCGCCGGGATTCAAACCCCAGATACAACTACTAGAGATCAACGTATTGTATTGTGTGTGATTATGGCAAAGCCTCGAGGACTATCTGCCTAAGGGTAGGGATGCCTTCGTGGAGGACTTTCCAAGGGAAAAACCACGGAAACGCCCATGCAGCTAGCCCGTTCGCGGGATTCGAAACTTGGACCGAACTACCAGTGTTCAGCGACTTTACCGCTCGGCCAGTGGTGGGCTCGCTAGTGATCAACGATTTTGCCGCTCCGCCCTTGATGGGCCCTTTCGAAAATTAAGAAAATAACCGTGCAAAACGTGTTATTGAATCAGCAGCAAAGTAGTTACATTTCCTTTGTAATTAAGAGGAAAATGTAGTGTTTAAAGAACTCCGGTAAAATCCACCAAAGAACGACAATATACTTCAAAGACAAGACTAGATATATGCAGTTACTCTGATTTTCGCGCCTGTTGAAGACTCTGGGTTAACTGACAGTGGCGAATACATTTTAATGTTTTTTTTAAGTATTTGTACAGTATAGAATCAGTTTTTTAAACTTCTTTTAGAAATATGCATATTATTTATACAAATTAGATGATGATACAAAATATATGAGATGAACTATTATAGAAAGTTAGTTTTATTCGTATATTTCGTAGAATTTTTGGTTGAAAATTTAGTTTCCTTCGCAAATAGCATATTTGCTTTGCAGTTCTGAATTATCTTCTAAAATGTTTTATTTTTCTCAAAATTTATTTTACCGTAGCAATATGTTTTTTGAATGAGGAAAACAAGAGTGTTTTTTAGCTAAACATTTGTTGTTACGCCTAATTCACAAAGGAAAATATATTACCTCAATATAGATATTTATCTCAATGATATGCTCTAAATGTACGAATATTTCCGTATCAAATAGAGTTAATTTCTAAAATTAAAAATGGCGTAACTCTACGGAACGCTATTATAGTCTACGTGTGTAACAGAACTATGTTTCATTTTACATATATAAATAATAAAATTATATAAATGAATCTCTATACAGATAAATAGGTTATATGGTTTTATAATAAATATTAACTATTCTAATTCTTTATATATATTCTTTATCTTATTATTTATATTATAATATATTAGATAAAATAAAATTTATCTTAGACAGATAAGAAATAAAATATGTTAAATCGAAATGAATATATGGCAAAAAAATTAACGAAATATAAGAAATGGAAAAAGAGTAAATTATGAGAGTAAAATTTGATAAGAGTGTAACAAAAAAATAAATATTCTTTAATAGCATATAAGTTCATTTAAAGCAACGGAGTGCATTTTGCATTCAGCATTTAATGAAAAATATATATTTTAAATTAAAAACTTATCGCTACAGAAGTTTACTACAGAAACTTAATCGTGCGCTAAAACTATTAAATCGTACAAGGTAATTATTGATTAAATGTCAAACTTTGCAGTAACTTCGTAACTGAAATTTAACTTGAAATCTTCCCATCAATTTTACAGCTTTATATAGATTTGGAACTGGAAATCTTATTATCCTCTACATTTCTAAAAATAAATGTGAACAGAAATCTGAAATGTGATATGTTTTCATGTCTCCGACTGGCTGAACTTTATGTCTCGTATACTAAAAATTTTTAATATAAATCCATTTTTTTTCAGCTTACGTTAACTAGATGCTGGGCTTATGGTTCAGCCTCGGATGTTTCTTGTGCGTGTTTTGCAGGGAGCATGGACCTTTATTTTTCCTAATGAAACTAAGGTTCCAATGAACAATGTGTATTTTGTAACTAATATCAGTATTAGTCTTATTAATGCTAAAAGAAATATCAAGTGAATAATGGACTTCCCTGCTGATATTGCAATCTCTAATCATAGTAAAGAAATATTGAAGATTGTCTTATAGAAAACTCCGGCTGCAGTTAAAATTTTTCTCAAAACCTGAGAAATACCTAAGCCATTCTATAGTAGAACATAGCTGAATTCAAGCAAAATAACACTTTTTTGAAATGACGTAATTTTTAATATAATATTACTCCATTTGCAGAAAGAAATCAATTACATTATGAGATTACAAATAGTCTTTTGACTACAAGTTTGAGAGACGGCAAACTTGAATCCCTGTTAATACATTCTCAATTAATTCTAAGCATTTAGTGGCAAGTGAGAGCAAGTTCAGGTGTGCTTCAATGCATATCTTGATAATCTGAAAGCCAATATATATATAATATATTTTAGGTTGTATTATAGGTTGAAAACCTTTCTGAATTGTTTAAATATCTTTTAGTCTGATTACAAGCTTCTAAAATAATTTCCAACATAGGGGGGAAAATTGTTTTCGATAGCTGATTTTTCACGCTAAAATTTATGTAATTTATATTGCAGCATTTTACGTATGTTTTACGAAACATACCTTGACTAGTTAAATATGGAAAACTGAAAAATGATAAATAAAGAAAGTATATATATAGTTAAATATGGAAAACTGAAAAATGATAAAAACTGAAAAATGATAAATAAAGAATAGAAAAAAGACTATTAGAAAAATAACAAAACAGCTTCATAATCAAATCTAAAATAATGTGCTGTATGACCTTTTGCTTGCAGAAATATTTAAAGTTTTCTTCGCAAATTCATAACATTCGTACTGTCATTTTCATTGTTTAAATGTATTTCGCCAATGTAATATATAGATGCTGTGAAGATGTCCTTATGTGTTACTATAATACTTTTCCATATTTAAAAACAAGTGAATAGCCATTAAACTATTTTATGTGCTTTGAAAAATTAAGATATTGCTGGTTTAGTATCGTTTTGATAGTAAGAAATGAGTCAACATTAAATAAAAAAATTTAACATCCAAAATTATTTATGTTCTGTTCCACCACAAAGAATCCTCTGGCTGTTATAAAAGATATCCCAAAATGTTTCTAGTTCATGTAGTCTTTTAGTATGACGCAGAGGGTTACATGCTTCAGATGGCACACTATCTTTAAGAAACATATCTGTAACTGATAGAAAATTTAACAATCTTCTGAAAATTAGACAACTGACTAGCGTCTCCTCTTCCCTTTGTTGGAGGATATAAATCCTAATCTCATTTACACAAAAAAGTCTGGAAGATGAAACGTGAATGACGTAGAAATCTTCTCAGTCGGTTACCCAAACAGAGTGGGAAATTATTCTAGAAGATTATATTTCTGCGATAAATGATTACGACCTTCAATCAAAATCATTTAGAGCTATTAAAATTAATTTTCATATCTGTATTTCTTAATTAGCTATAAAAAGTTACACACTATTTAATAATTGTGTCATGAATTACTCCACTGGCTCTTGGCAACATAATCAACCGTTCTTGCGCTCTTTTAAAAGCTGCATTACTCAGAATACTAAAACTCAAGCAAATTCGGACATATTTTCCTCCTACTGTTGTTGTCGTGAATATAAGATGAATATAAGGCGGGCAGAGGTGTACTGTAAGGGCAGGGTAACTGGATCTAGTTGTAGAGCCATCTGCTGCGCAAACATTTGTACTAAATTTAGAGATCAGGCGAATGAATATCGAAAACGAGCTGGATGTGGCAGCGATTAGTGATCTTATTTGATTGTTTATTTAATATTAAGCAATTTAAAAGAAACTAAGGGCTTTAAAAATAGCTTATTATTATTATTTTGAATAAGAAATGTAAAACTGCAAGTTATTGGAAAATTTATATAATAATAATAGCTTAAATGGTTATTAATAGAATAGTTTATTTTACCATTATTGCTCCATAACCTATTGTATTACAAAACTAATATACATATATAACAAAACTAATGCATATATATATATATATATATATGCAACGAAAGGAAAAGTATACACCAAGAAACACATATCCTACCTGTCAATTATCACGGGATCGGAGGGTTTTTCATTTCTGTTTCCACAGCTCTTCTTGTCACAGCACCGACTAAAAGCAGGTAAAAGAAATCTTTAGTTACATTTTAAAATTAAATCGAAGCATATATTTTAATTCCAGACACCGAATAAAAATAAAAGGTACTATTATTGAAAAAATGCAGTATTCTGTAATATAATTCATAGTGACAAATTAAATTATGCCTCATTGTGTCAATAATTTCCTGAAAACATTTATAAGGCACCCGAAGTTATTAGTTGGATTATATTAATAGACTTAATAGTAGTCTTCATTTTAATTCGTAGATGTCGAGCAGCTTTTATTATAAACATTACTTCCATCTCATTGTCTCAAAATCTACAAAAAAATTTATTTGTTATTTACTTATTTTTTTATAATCTTCAGAAGCCAAAAAATGCACCACACGCAGAAGAAATTTTTTGTTATATCATTAAGAGTGTAGCTGTTAAGCCTGCAGTTTAAAATTCGTACAGAATGAAAGTCACAGAATACTTAAAAAGAGTATAAAAAAAAAAAAAAAAAAAAAAAAAAAAAAAAAAAAACTATGATTCAAGTAAATTTAATTTTTTTAAAGTTAATTAGATAAAAATTTCTTATTGATATGCATTTCGTATCTATATTAATTATTAATCTATATACTTCGTAGCATATTAAATATCTAAAAAATTTCTAATATGAGGAAATATGACGAGATACACTCTAATAACATTTTCTTCTTTCTGCCTCATTTACGTAAATATTTACTAAACGTTTGATTTAAAACTGAGTTTTAAAATTACTATTAAATTATAATAATATTTTTTAATATTATTTTTTTTTTTTTGCTTCTGAACACCAGACTTATTCGAAGAAAAAGAGTTCCATAAAGTAAAATTTATATCATATAGTATCGTCTGCAGTTTTGGCTTAAGAGTAGAATGAAGTTTTGTATATGCATAAAGTAGAATTATTCCTGTCTTCCTTGCTAAATCCTGCTTGGGTTCATTTTTTTCTTTTTACAGTTTCTTTCTAATTAGCCTTATGAACTCAATCTTTCTCTCACTGTTAACAGGACGCTGATGAAAAACATAATGTATCTACTCATTAAATTTTTTGCAGAGAAAATTCCACCTTATTTTCTGTCTGTAAACAGCACAATTTGAAAACAAATTACTAAAATTCCGATACATTGATTTGAATTAGGTACATAACCAGTCTAAAACAAAGGAGTGGTTATCTAGTCATTATTTATAAGAAGTTTTGATATTGCTTATAAAACAGCAAGAAAACTCAAATGGAATCAATTGGACTAGAAGCAGCATATTAAGAAAACGCAATTATCCGGAAAAATCAATATCCATCAGGTCATTAAGAAGCGCAATAGTGTAAATGATAAGCATAGTTTACCTAGATTGCGATCGCACCGTAATTAATCATACGCGAGTAACTAGACTATACTATTGAAATTAAATAAGTTATAGAATTATTAATTCTAGGCTGGAGTCAATTCAATGTATATTAATAATAAGTTTTTTATTTATTTGAAATTTTATTTTTAAAGGCGGCAGTTTGAGAAAGACATCAGAGTCTGGACTATATTGTTATCAATGATATTAATATAAATCATTAGCAGTATACTGATTTAGGATTAAGATCATTATCAAGAAGTTTTCTGCATGAAATAATCTTTACCACTGCTTCTGCAGTGTTTCTAAACACAGACAGTTTTAGATAAGTTATTAAAATTTATTTAAATCATCAATTCGATAATTTTTGAAATATTTGTGTTTACGGTGTGGAAAAAAAAAAATATCGAGTGCGGAAAAAACTGTGAACATTAATAATTATAATATGATGATATACACATGAATATCTGAAATTTTACTGCTAGCTATACTTTCAAGAAAACAAACACCTTAAAAAGCTCCTTGAAAACTTTTATTTTTGATAAAAGAATTCATATTTAAAAAAAAATTACAAGCGAAAATGCTTATTTATCATAATGTCTTAATTCTACCGAGTATATTTTCCAAAAGCATTTTTTATTCACTAAGACACTTAAGATAAATTTCTTTTAAAATGTCTATTAATTTGCTCGCAATTACTTCTTACTAAGAAAAGTAGGTACTTACGTATTAACGCAACCAGGCCAAAATTCGCATAAATCGCCAAATTTGGCGACCCTATTTACGGCAACCCTACGTGTTATATGTAGTTTTGTAAAAAGAATTTTTTTGTAAAAAGAAAAAATAACACTGGGCGTGTACTACCACAGCAATGGGTTTTCGACGGAATTTGCCGAGAAAAGGTTACTGTACCTAACAGAAGCGCCGTTACCCTCATGGAAAAAATTTGCGAAAATATCAAGGAAGGAAGCATCATTTATTTGGATTGCTGGAAAGGATACAATACAAGCGAGTTCGAAAATGCTGGATTTCTGCATGGAACTGTTAATCACAAATATAACTTTGTGGATCCCAACACGGGCGTTCACACACAACATGTAGAGCGCATGTGGGGCTCAGCCAAATGACGCAACAAAAACAGAGAGGAACAGCCCGTCATTATCTTGACTCATACCTTATCGAATTTATATGGCCTCAAGCTGTTAATGGCGAAGACGGTTTTCAATCAGTGCTAAAAGCAATAGCCAAAAGATTTCCGCCGAAAAAATAATTCTGCAACTTATTCAAATTCGAAACCGGAAGGGTTTAATTGCTATTTTATATTTTAAAACAAAATAATATAAAAGACTGTATTAAAAATTATCTGTAATTAATAAATGTACATTTTCTTTCTATTCATACTTTTTTACTCAAACTTACAAATCGCGCCAACCTGGTTGCGATAATACGCAAGTACCGAAAAGGTAAACATAATTATATAAAGGAAAAGGGATAATTACTACGAATAAAAAGAGAATTAAAAATTATGGCCTACAGTCCGAAAAAAAGAAAAAGGAAATTAACACGTCTTTTATTCTCATCAATAGACTTTGGTAGGGACTGTTTTAACTTAGACGGAAACCAAATTGCTATTACTAAAAAATAAATTAAAATGCACATTTCTATGATTTTGTATAATTGAGAACTAGAAGGAGAAAAATTTCTTTGCTAAACTTATATTTTATTCAATGTAATCATACAAATATTAAAACCGGAGTACCGAAAGTGAAACTAAATTAATAATATAGAGAAGAAAAAAAAAAAAGGTACTATTCGGTTTCGAGGGCCGTAAAAAATCGCCAAACTATTGTTGATGCCAGTGCTGCCAAAAGTAATTGCGGCAACCCTAACGCAAGAAAGGAATTATAATAGTAAATATCTATTTAAATATTGATGTTTTAATTTAGATGAAAAGTTAATTTCATATAATATTTCGCTACCGAGTTATCGCTAAAGCATAATGTCATCTCGTTGGTTGTTCAAACATAATTTTCCATGATGAATGACGCCTTTTCTTTGAAAACACTTTCGGTAAAGTGCAGAATCGCCCGCTTATTTCTTTGCCGCTTTTTACAAGGGTAAAAACAATTGGAATTTTGTCAATTTTCTTTTACTTTTTAAGTGACAATAGGTCGATGTGTACATAGATAAAGTCAAGGGTGTGCGCGGTGCCATTTTTGTGCAATTCTGGGATTTTTTTTTAAAGTGAAAATAAGTCGATGTGTACATGGATACCGAGTATGTGCAATTCTTAAAAACACGTCAAGCAGTGGGTGATTCTGCACTTTACCCCAAAATTCTATCGCAGACTTTTCATCATAGGTAATTCCTAAATTGTTAGATCCATAGGATATCAAAAAAGGAATTAAAAATTAAACTAGTATTTCAATGGCGTCTTAAGAAATACAGAACTATATAAACTTACGCAATCTGAAATCAGCTCGTAAGCGAGATTTGGCACGCTGGTAAATGGGCGTGTTTGCTAGATTTGGCGCTTTCGCGCATACATTTTCGCTGCAATTTTTTTACGGCCCTCGAAACCGAATAGTACCAAAAAAAGTAAACTAGAAGTTGTCGCCAACTTGTGGCGTTACCGCCATCGATTTCATAAAAATCATACTTTTTCTTCTATTAGAAACGTATTTTTATCCTATTCCTTATAAGTAACGTGCTCTTTAATTACATCTAGTTCTCGAGTCAATTAAAATGTAGTTCGGTCGAAACTATCTTTACTGTATACTACCTAAGGCAAGCCGATAAAAAAGTATCTTTTTGTTAAAAACAGATTCTGCAAATGAAAGATAATTAGAGATATCTCTTTCATATGTTCATTTTCTAATCTGTAGTATCTGTTATTTTTCCTTTCTGCCCTTCATCTTCTTTCCTCTTTCTTTCTTTTCTTTTCTTTTCTTTTTTTTTTTTTTTTTTTCCTGGTTTTGATTTAATCAGATTACAATGCCAGCATGCTTAAAACAGAATCGAGTGTAAAAAGAAATGCTATGAGAATTTCCCTTCTCATTTCGTTAAAGAAATTCCGCCAGATAAAATGAACTTAACAAAGAGTCATAATTTTTTAGCTCTTTATAGAGCCAGAGATCTTATGTAACGCTACCGTTCTTTCCCTCTCTTCCATCTTTTTTATGGCAATCTTGAAAACCAGAGAAACATTAAAAACGCTTTATAAAGAAATAGGGAAGTTTTCTTGAGAAGGATAAAGGAAAATTTTTTAAATGTATTTTATGCTATAGCTTATTATTTTCTTATTTTTTTAGATTTTAAGATCAGAAAAAAATTCAGAGCATTTTCTTAACTGCACATAACTTCGTACGTGAGTAAAACGTGGCACATTTCAGGATTTTTGTCTTGGCCTTCGTACAGGATAGCCTAATGAATAAAAATGGTATTATCTGTGAGTTCAAAATATAACAAAAGAATTGTATTGTTTTTATGGGAAAGGATTTTAAACTTAATGGGCGGATGGTTTCAAGATTTACATATTTCAAAATCATATGTAAACAGCACAAGTAGCCCTTTATATACCAATACATGTGCTTAAATACAGCGTAAGTAAAGAGTGTTATTTTAATATATTGCATGCCGTACTTCGTTTGATTTATTTGGAATATCTAACATTCAAAATAAGCTTTTCTTCCTATTACAGCTTAAATAATTTACTTCTGACTTACAAATCACTATTTTTTACTTAATCACTCGTGCTATTAAATTTAATATCACAAAGTTGTAAACACTTCCAAGTTAAAAAAATTTGTACAATTTTCGTAATGAAAATTTTGACTCTTGATTCAATAGTAATCCCAGTAATGAATTTTGAAAACAGGCGACGTAAAACTTTAAATCACTTTTTCCATGAAATTTAGAATAAATATTACTTATTTGTAATTTTTAATTGAAACGTAAAAATTTACTTTTGAAAGTAAGTGATGATATAAAAAATGCGTCTAATCCATAATCTGAAGAATTTCTAATAAACAATATTTTATTTAACATTAACAGATGTAGAAGCTCGAACGATTTTCTAAAATGGTTATTTTCTAAGAATTAACAGCTAACTGTTTAGAGCCTACGATTATTAAGATTACATGTGTAAAAGTCCTTCAGCAATGTAAGTATTCATTGTACATTGCCAAAGATTTAATTGGGGGGGGAGGGGTTCTTGATATTATTTGCTACTGTAGATACAAAAGTTTTCAAAAGAAAGTAAGTGTTTCATTTTAAAATACAATAGGCATTTAAGGCAATGAGACATATAATGACACATGAGTAAGTTTTTTCTTAAAGTCTGCCTTATGTCTAGTTTAAAATGATTAGAGAAACCGCCTCCAATTCTTGATTTGTAAAATTCAGGTACCTCAAAGAATGTATTTAGACGCAATGCTATATAAAAAACAAAATTAATTATTTAACATGGTTTCAAAATTCAGAACGTCTCTACCTAATAAAAACTGTGATTTTAAAGTAGCGATGCTTGGAATGTTCTTTCAAAACAACTAAATTCGCAGTATAAAATCAGTTATATTCAGCATTACTGAGCTCATAGTATATGAAGCCCATTAAAATCTACAATATTTAGTCCAATATGCATAAAATTCTTTTCAAAATGCCTGTGATGTCAATTTATTTAACAAGAAGAAGAATAGTAAATATTTTTTCATTGAGGTAAAATGTGAGAGCAGAAATTTAATATGAAGTGAATAAAATTACAATTAAGATAACATACCGAACAAGTATTAATTAGTTAAACAACAAAAATCAGCGTTATATTTTCAAATTTTCACAGGACTCCTTTCGATGGTTTTCCGGAACCATCATCATTTGCTGATGGTTCGGTAAAACCATCGAAACGAGTCCTGTGAAAATTTGAAAATATAACGCTGATTTTTGTTGTTTGACTTCTAAATTAAAATTACAATTATCAAGTAAATATAATTGCTCTAAACAAATAACAACACAGTTTAGCATTCGCCGCGGATCTCCAAAAAATGTATCTAAATATTTTCATCTCAGAAAGTGTAGTAAAAGTGGACCTTAATCGCTATCAAACATACACTACTATATCACTTCTTAAAAGATGTTGTACTAACTCCATATTAGTTATGCTATTCCTTTAGTTGATGACATGCTGTTTTTCTCCAATATTTTTCAATAAACATAATCTACATTCAGCATGAACAAGTATTTTTCTCTTTGCTGTGATATCAAACTCCCTTTTAAAACAAAAATAGCACAAATCTTATAAGTTTTGAGCTGCTTTTCCACACCACCGGTTAGAAAGCTTTTACCTAAACTGATTCACAATCACAAATAGCTTGTACTCTGGCAATCTCAAGATTCTAACATGGATGAACATCTCCAAGACGATAGCAGCATACATCAGTGTAGTTCACTTGATGTATATTTCAGGTTTAGGGACATTAGAAGATTTAGAAATCATTAACGTAATAGAATTTTTCTGAAGGATGCTGTGCCAAAATCCCATATGGAATAGCTTGCTTAGCGATTTCCTTCCTTTACCTCGTGTACCTGGGAAACGGAAAGGATAAATCAAGGGTGTCGCAGACAAAGAGAATGGTTAGGGCACTTAAAATGCTTTCCAACGGATATCTTGATTAATGACAAATGATTATTGCCATAATAGATCCGTGAGTGTTTCATCCTTCTTCATTAAGATTAATGGGACGGAACTGTCGGGAACTTTTCATATTTAAAACCTATTTAGCTGAAAGCTTCTCAAATTTGCGCGCGTCATTTATGACCGGGATGCCTCCACAAATCTTTGACTATTGGTAGAATTCCAAACTTTTAAAATTTCTAGACCGTGGACGTTTTATTTTAAATTCCGGTCTTCTCAGGCGTAATTTTGGAGGATCAATCATTGATTATGGATGATTCAGTATTTTTCTTAATATTTAATCAGATTGACTATATCTGATCGAACCGGTTTTTATGTTTTAATTTCATTTTCGTGTTTCAAATCTTTAAATTGACAGCTTTATCGCTTTCATTTATTTCTGTTCCTTCATAAAATTCATTCATTTTTTTTCATTTATTTCTCTCTTTCCAAAATTTTATTGCTTACTTATTCATGTTACAAGAACAGATTCTTTTAAAATTATATATTCGATACTGGTTATCTTATAAAATCAACGAAGCGAAACTGAACGTTTAAAAGGTGTTCTTTAATGCCGATATCAGTTGCATTAAAATCAGACACGACGGTTCGTCTTAAATCTTACACACACACAAAAAAAAAAAAAAAAAAAGTTAAAAATTTAAAACTCCGTTTCTATTTTATGATGAAAAATTAAATTTATTATTTCATTATAAACAACTCAAAAATGAAGAAAAAGAAGTCATGTCTTACCTTAGATACAATTGTATTCCAGACATAACAATTAATGAAACAGGCTGACAGAAAACTCATTTAATCCATCCAGCAGTGTAATCCAGAAATAACCATCACAAAACTAACTATACAGTTCCGTCCCAAAATAAGTATCAATACAACCTCGCACCATGGTTATCGTTCGACAATAAATTTTACTCAAAAGTGAAGCAAAAACTTGATAATAATGGAACACTTTATCGGTAAATACCTTCATTTAGATCCTTCAACGCTATTCTAGTCGGCCTTTATGCCTTATGTGGGTTGCGACAAAAATAGTTCCAAAATCAGTTATAAGTTGAGAGTGTACAGGTGGTGAGATTTGTTCCGGATCAACTGATATGCTGCCTCGCGGGCTCCACGCAGCGATCATGGTTCTCCAAGGAAAGGTGTATTGAAAGTGCAGAAGATCTAGCCAATTATAGCCTATGCGTCGCAGATCTAGCCAATTATAGCATTTCGTCATGCATTGGCAACAAAAATAGGCTGTTGCGATACTGTATAGTATTGATATCGATATTATATAGTTTATATAAACTCAATAGACTTTACAAAGTTTGTTATGGTGAAGTAAAATCTTCAGCCCAAGAAAAGAGAAACACACCAAAGTGAAACATAAAATTAGCAAAGCAACAAAATTAATGTTTGGCGTAGATTTAGACAAGATCTCTAAATCTTGACTAAATCTATGCCAAAAACATGGTTTGTTGCTTTGCTAATAAACAATTGATAGTAGAGAATATTAACGTCTGCGCCATGGTGCTATCTAGGCTAGTTGAGCCATTGCAACGAGCTAAAATTCAACACGTTTGTTCGAAGATTAAATTTTGATGTTAGAAACATCCAGTGCTGCGAAACCTCAGCGCTTTAAAAAAAAATTAGTATTATGAACTCTTCGCTTAATTCATCCGGAGTACTCGAAAGTATTTTAATTCTTTTTCAACTTCTTGATGTACTTCCGAAGTCTAATTTCTAAATTTTTGTGGCTAATTTGGCACCTCTTCGAGTAGTTCACCTGAGACAAGGCCCAATCATTGGCGCAGTTTGCCACCCACAGTAAACATTAGTGAACTAGGTTAGGTTAGGTTATTTAATTACGGCAAAGCCTTGAGGGCTATCTGCCTAAAGAGAGGGATGCCCTTCGTGGAGGACTTTCTAAGGGAAACTGGCTCGTATATACGTTACACGTGGGGGAAAACCACGAAAACACCTATGCAGCCAGCCCGTTCGCGGGATTCGAACCTTGAACCGAACTACCAGTGTTCAGCGACTTTACCGCTTGCCCGCTGGTGGGCCATTAGTGAACTAAATGAAAACTCATAATAAATGTTGCTTTAGTACATTGCTATAGTTCTTTGTTCATAAATGTTGCCAGCTAAGCAAGAAAACTGCGGCTTGTTGTTGTGCAATGAAATAAGTTGTTGTCACACAACAATCAGCTGACATAACATTTTCTTAGTACCAACCATTGCGAAATCAATGCTGTCTGTATGCCCTCGTTATCTTCCAATCTGAAGAGAAGAATGCGAATTTTGCTTGAATTTAGAAGGCAAATTAATTAAATAACATATGAACAGGAAGTAATCTATGTAAAGCGCAGTGCACCTGGTTGGACAGAGTATATGAGGTTAATGGGGATAGAAAATAGTTCATTGTATGCGGAATCAGATGTTCCTAGCAATCGAAAGTTGATTCATCTTGTCATGAAGTGTTATTTAGATTTTGCTAGCATTCAGTTTATGTTAAAAGGCTAATTTTGCTGCTCTTACATTTCTTACCATGGGAAAGCAAAAATAAGAATTTTTACAAAAATCATTCGTTACAATTTCGAATATTTGTCTTCCGAATATCCAAAAATTGCCATTTAGATATTTGAAAGATTTGGCTTGTTTATTTGATTACGACAAAGCATTCGAGAGCTATCTGCCTACGAGGAGGGATGCCTTCATGAAGGACTTTTAAGGGAAACTAGTTCGCATTCACGTTACACATGAGGAAACCACGACAACGCCCATGCAGCCAGCCCGATCCGAACCTCGTAACGAGCTCCCAGTGTTCTGCGACTTTACCGCTCGGCAGCTCGTGGGCCAATATTTGAAAAAGGGTAGTTTGAAACTGCTTAGGGAGCATCTTGGAGCCAGCGAGCACTGCGTTGACGATACCTGGTTGAAACGGTTATAAGCTATATACCTAGTATTCAAGAACGAGAAATAGAATTTCATAAGGTTTCTGTGCATAGTATGCATCATATGACGTAAAGTGAAAGCCTTTATGTTAATTCCGTCATTGCAAAGGATTAAGTATATGTACGTTATGCGCATACGAGTGCGTCTCCATTATGCATGTGTTCATATTCCATAGAACAATCGCGAAAAACACTGCGTAAGTTTCCGGTTTGGATTTCTAAAATCCGTTGTGCCAAGCGAAATAATTCGAAAATGTTCTAATTGCATGGGCGTTTTCCTGGTTTGCCCCATGTGTAACGTGTCTGCGAGCCAGTTTCAATTAGAACGTCCTCCACGAAGGCATCCATTTCCCTAGACAGATAACCCTAATGAGATTTGCCGTAATATCAATAAAAATCAAAGCATAAAGTTTCAGAGTTCTGCAACCAGAGTTTCAAAAAATAAAGTGCATTCAAATAATTGTACAAATGCATAAAAATTTTACTTTTAAGCATACTTAAAATGATACAAAAGAACTGAACATTTATTACAAACTGGAAAACATATATATTAATTCAGTGTACTGTAAAACAAATGCTGAATGCAAGTGTGTACAAGGCACAATTAAATATAAACAAACATACGCGGATAATAAAAACAAAGGTCTACACGAGTTAAGAGCAAAATTTTAACGTAGTATTTTAAAATACTTTGCATTTTCTTTTACATTATTGTTAAGTATTTGAAGGCAGGAAACTGTAAAGAAATATAGTTTGCCATATCTGCATGTTCACCCCAAGACCTTCAAAACATACTTGCATGTGCATTGAAGTTATATTTAATTTTTCAAGAAACAGGTTTTAAATTTTTAAACATCTCCTCTCCATAATTGAAGACTTCTGTTTGTGAAATCAGAAACACATTAATAGAGAATCTTAAAATACACATATGTAAAAATCGTGAATTATGAATAAAAGTAAAATGAGTTGTGTTTTTCCGAAATGGCAACATCAGAAGATGTTCTAAAGGTCCAATATAAAAATTTGTACTCCCTATTATTAATCTGGAGGAATCATGTTTGTGCTCTCAAAAGAGTAAATAAAATTTATAAGTATTATCAAAGATAGTTTTTATAAGATTCGAATTCTCACTTTATTGAAATAAAGTGCGGGAAGATCAGTAAGAATTTCATCTCAGTATGGAATTTTAGAAATACAATGGCAGATTTTGAATAATTACAAATGTAACCCAGTCCATTAATCTATACAAGGCCAGATGTGGTGGTCTCTTTATTATGGAGGCACCCAATAGGTGGGGCAATTTAAAAGTTGTTTAAATAAGGCTGAGCCAAATTTAGCAGAACTGTGAATTAAGTCAGTTTCTACACTTTCAGTGTCTTTTTGCCGAGTGGGACCAAAAGTAAACTTTCAGTTTTTTGCACAGAAAAATCTGACGCCTTCGTCTGGCTTTTAAATGTACAGAAAAAAATGGCTGAAGGGAACACCAAACGTTAAATTTAAAAACTGCGTAGAATTTTACTCTGCAGAACAACTTCATAAAAAAAGTTATTACGTATAACAAAATTACAATGAAATAAGCAATATCCCTTAATACAAATATTAATTATCCTAATAAAGAAATTAACCAACTTCCCTTTGCAAAATCTTAAGAAAATGGTATAAAGGAGGTTAAGAACTTTGTTTCCTAAAAAAAAATCACTCAAAATTTTTCAATATCTTAAAAACAGTGAAATGAGCAATAAATAACATAAAAGAATACAAAAAACAAAAAATTCTGAAAAGCAAAATATAATTAATGATATTTTATCTTATATTTTCAAGAGAAAAAACATTACAATAAAATAAGCTATATCCCTTAATACAAATATTAATTATCCTAATAAAAAAATTTACCAACTTTCCGTTGAAGAAAAAATGTCATGCAAAACTTTTCAATATTTTACCAACAGTGAAATAAGGAAAAAATAACATGAAAGCAACTCAAAAAACATAAAATTGCGCGCACAATTTTACTCTGAAAAATAACTTTATCCAAAAAAAAAAAAAAAAAAAAAAAAAAAATCAATAAAAATGTATTATACATATAAAAAAATGACAATGAAATATGCCAATGTCTTAAAAACAGTGACATAAGAAATAAGGTGAAAAATTGTTGCCAAACAATTCAAAATGATGCGATTTCATCAAAAATCTACCAACAACAATAAGAAAGAAAAATTATTGCCCAAATCACATTTTTAAACATGTGAGAAGTACTCAAAAACTTCATTTAAAAAAATTAAAAAAAATACAAAATATTATCATTTTTCCAAAATTCTTTTTGTAAAAGTAGTCGCAAGGATGAAAGTTTAACGTGTGCAAAAATCAAAGAAAAATAAACTGCAGATTTTTAAAAATAAACTTTTTTAGAAAAAATCCCGTTGAAAAGGTGTTAAGCTCATTTTGTTAAATAAATTCGTATTTATGGATTTATTGAAACACGAAATTTATTTTAAGTTCGTAAAATAGTTAAGTGCCTACATTTCATGACGATGTGAAAATGGAGTGTGCAGAGTAAAATCTCGTTTCCTATAGGCCATTATGTCTCAAAATGACGCGATTTCGTCACAAAACATAAAATAAAAAAATTTTTAATTCGAATTTCGAAAAAAATCGCTTCGAGGTGCACTGGCTCTTGTCTAAATGCACCTATCTACCAAATTTCGTAGCCGTGAGTCTATTAGCTTACGTGCAGCGCGAACGAAAGGCACACACAGACAGACTCTTTCTTTTATTATACTATGTAGAGACTATATTTTTCAATTTTAATAAAGATATTTTGATGTTTTATGTATTTTTGCCTTGCCACGAAGTGTGAACTGAATTAACTGAATGAGAAATATATATCTAATGAAATTCGAGGAAATAAGTTTAAATTAAATGCAGCAAAAACAAATCGTACAAGGAAGTCATGTGGTAATACACATTCGATTTTTTTATAAAGCAATGGGAATTTCAATGCAATGACATTAAAAATTTAATATGTTTTTAAATTAGTAATGGAATTATATTCATTTATGTACTCTTAATTGCATTTATTTTCATACTAAAAATTAGAATTTTAATCGCACTATTTGAGAAAAAAGTAACAAAAAGTGGTAGTTTGCATACTACATCATTACCAAATAAAATATTTATAAATACTTTCGGATTGTTTTCCCTTCCATAATATAAATTCTTTAGTTAAATCCTTAAATCAAATTTCAGGTATAGTAAGCATTAATTACATTAATCTACATTCCATTACCAGCAATATTCTAATATTTTAAGAAGGATATGTTTCTGAGACATGTTACTGTATTTTGAACAAGCGATGAACTAAAGTTCAAAAGTTTGACAGGTCTAGATGATATGAAAATTTCTTTAATAATATCCCAATTTATTGAACGATGATCGCTAAGCAAATCTTCGACTTGATCGACACTCAGTTATTTAAAGTAAATGATCTAACAAAGCGAGTTTCGTCTTCGATGTATTCTATCCCTTCATCAAACATCTTACACTACTCAAAATCTCTTACGCTGAATAAAATATTGCCTTCAAAAGCCTTTTACAAAGTTTCAAAAACTTACCTAGCGCATTTCCATCGCGAGGACAAAATTTCACGCATATTCTTTGCGATTAGAATCGCTATTTTGGGAAATCTCCAAAGGAAAAATTCTTTATTCATTAAAAATTAATATATCTGCAAACGATAAAAGAAAATGAAATGCGAATTGTTGCCACATGTCGATGGAACTCGTCAACTTCTGAAAAATCTTCGCAAACGATTTTTGGACGCTCGCATTTTAAATTATTCATTCTCAATATTTTGATTCCAATGTACGGAAATGAATTTTAAATAACAAAAGTAAAATGTAAATCCACTGCACTACAGAAATCTATAGAAAGCATAAAACGTAATCTGCTGTGATTGCTATGAGCAATTAAGCTGAGAATGGCTGCATATGAATTGAAGAATTTTTCATTCAAAGCAATTGAGGAAGTTTCCAAAATTACGTAATTTATTACTTTTTCCAAGAAAAAGAAATGAAATCTTACAAGAAATCCACTTTTTACTCTATCTTGTGTTCCTAATTGGAAAACTAAATTTGAAAAAGTTGTAGTACTTATTGCTGAGTACTTCTTTCGTTGAAAATTTGTTCACATTTGTTCACTAGAAAGCCATTCTGATTTCATCTCAAGTAAAAATTTTTAATTGAATTTTATTATTTATTTATTTCTCAAAAAATAGAGACATGATTTTCAGAAATATTCAGAAAGGGAAAAAAAAAAAAAGATTTCTGGATTAGGTTTTTGTCATTTTGCTCCATCTACCGACTGTATAATATCGTTCATTTATTAACACAACATCTATAACACCTTATATCTATAAAACAACATCTTACATCTCCTCTCATAAAACAAAGTGTTCAAAGTTCTATCAATTTCACTCGTGCAGTCAACAGCTAAAAATTAGACAGCTCGCGAAGAAAATTGTTAAACTATGGATTTAGTATCCCACATTCGGGTTCCTGCTATGCGTCGACCTCGACGACATTATTCTACTCTTGACATCATAAAAAGAACCATCATCGTAAATAAGCCGAAACCTGAAAAGAAGTACGAAGGGGCTTGTGTGCTAAGGACAATATTGAAAGGAAACATCTTAATTGTCCTTCATCTTTGCACAATAACATCGTCAACAGTCCCTTCTATATTTCATCTAAAACGAAAAATATCTTCAATCTTTAACAGTTTTGGAAATGTTCATTTCATCTTAAAAATAGCATTTACTGAAATAAAAGTCATTATTAGGTGGAAACTCACAGTTCGGTTAGCAGTTGTATCACCAACAGTCGAAATAAAATGTGTAACACCATGTTTAATTTGTGTAGGAAAAAGGTTAGGTTTAGAAATTTCGGGATATTTCGACAGTAAATCGAAAATTTTTATGGATTTATTTAATGTGGTTACTGAGTAATCACTGGAAATAGCAGCGACATCACACTGGACACAAAGCTGTGTTACGCCATCAATTAATTTTTTCTTATTTATATCGACAAGCAATTTATATTTGTGAAGAAAGTCAGCTCCTAAAATACCTTTTGTGACATCAGCAATTATGAATGGAAACTGAAAATCACGACGTAATCCCAAATCAAGAGTTAGCGTTTTTATGCCATAAGTGGAAATATCTGTGCCATTAGCTGCATACAGTTTATATTCAGTTTTACATTTATTCTGTGAAGTAGCAGGAATTATGCTTACGTCAGCTCCGCTATCAATAAGAAAGTGCAAATTTGATCTTCGGTCACGAACGAATAAACGAAATTTGCGACAATCCTTCATATTTTCTGCAGCAGCGTTTGCCGCTGAACCTACTGCAGATTCGAGTTTTCCTGGTTTTTGAAATCGTTTTTTACCCAAGCACACGGAGGCTTGCATTTCTCTAGAATGAATTTTGCTCCAAAACGAAAGTGATAAAAACAAAATTTGCCAGTAGGGTCATATCGTTTACGAGGTTGGCTTCGAGATCGTGAACGTGAATTACGTAAATCCGAGTCCCTTCGTCTTGAGCGAATGGTTACTTGATCAATTTTTTGTTCAAGAAAGGTAATTCTTTGCAACAAATCATTTGCGGGAACAGAAGGAGCATTAGTACTAAATACTTCTGGTTTCCGATTCATATCACTAATTTTATCTGCCATAGACGCTAACTTGGTTAAATCTTCATCACTAACTAATAATATATTTTTATGGAGTCAGGTAGCTTCTCCAGCCATAAAGTTTTGATTAGATTTTCAGACACATCTGTAGTAGCAACTGATCTCAACTTCTGCAAACGTTGGCTTGGTTTCATGTCTCCAAGTTCGATACCAGTAATCAAACGTTTAATCCGTACATTTTCACTTTCTTTGAATAAATGTAATAACCTAATTTTAGCATCCGAATATTTTGTGGCACTATCGTTCGTTACAATGTCCCAAATATTTTCGACGAACTTAGGTTCAAGCTGTGAAACTAAATAATTAAATTTCGTTTCTTCTGAAACGATATTTCTAAGTTTGAACTGAGCTTCAACTTGAAAAAACCATATTTCCGGTTTATCAATCCAAAAAGGAGGTATTTTCACACTCACCTTATGAAGCTCCGGTGACTGTATCGTATCTTTCATAGCAGTTTCAGAAGAGTCATTTGTTGACATTTCGAAAATTAATCAGGGTCACCACGATGTAGCCTTGGCTACTAATGTTTAAAATTAATTTATGACTAGTAACAGCATGAATTATAAACAAATAGCTAAGTTATTGCATTTTATTTTCCAGCTATCGAAATGCGACGCTACGAGCAACGTTTTGAAACCAAAACCTAGCAATCATGAATCAGAACTAGAACTAGTTGCCATTCAGCATAAAGAAATTTAAATATAAATATGAATATTAACAAAATATTAAAGTTAATTTTATAAAATAATTAAACACATGAACAAATATATGAAATAAAAAATAATTATTTCTCATGCAATAACTGGGTCACTACAACGCCATATATCGGCCACAGATGAAGTTTTCGTTGGATAAGCTATAATAGCAACTAATAATTTTGGCATATCTTTTACACATTATCGTAGATTTGACACAGTATCGTACAGTAAAAATGGAAAATAATATATACAAGTCCCAGAATTTTTTTTTCTTTCGTCTGAGGCGAAAGTACCTATATCTTAATACTCATAGGGAAGGAGACGCGTATTTCCAAACCCTACCCCACTTTTCAAATTTTTGACGTCACGGAAATATCGACTAGTTTGGCAAGACGCCTACCCCACTTTTGACTACTACGGTGCGCTTTCGAAAGAATTGTGCTCCTGAATAGTGTGTTTAGGTGCTAATTGTGAGATTTTCGCAATTTAAATTATTATGAGTGGAAATTTACGCAAAATCTTTAGTGAATGGTTATTGTTTAACGCCGTAGTGTATTTGAGGAAAGAGGAGAATAATTCACAGCTGATGTATACATTAACAGTATGAAAAGTCTGGAAGGTGATACTCGGCAATAAATGTGCTGCATTTCATCGCAAAATTCAGCGACGCCAGTAAAATAAACGAAAGTGTTTGAAAAACTTATCCACATCTGAAGCCACTATACAAAAATTATATGTGTGCCAATACAGCAATTTAAATAAAAAAAAAAAATTGCAGAAAACTTCAGATCAAGGAATAAGAATTGCAGTGCCTCTATGTGCTTAAAAACTACGAAGCATTCTGCAGACTTTCGTGCCAAAATCAAGTTTGACAAATAGATTAATACATTTTATTGTTTCTTTTAGTGTATATATTTCAAAATTATTAAAATAACTTGAACAGTTGTTTAATTGCTTAAAACAGCAATAAAGTTCATTTATAAAGATACACAAGGAACTTCATAATTCATTGCTTTGATGAACAACTGAAATTTACTAAACTACCTAACTTTATAACATTAAATATCTTTGTAACTGTGTTATTATGCTCTGTTTTATAAAAGCTTAACTACTTCTAAAAGCTAACTACTAACTAAAAGCTTAGTTACTTACTATTCATTTGTTATACATTAAAATATTTTCTGATTTATTTACTAAATGTATTAAGAATTTCCATACATGCTTGTGCAGTGTGAATGCATGTTTGTGTAATGAACTTTGATTTTCATGAACGAAAAAGAAATACAATCTCCGAATAAGTACTTTTTGTTTTCCAGTTCCTGTGTTTAGCTGTAAAAGTAAATTCACTTCAAGTATATGTCTGTGCAATTTTGACGATGTAAATGCTGAAATGTATGTATAGTAAAAACTCGACAAAAAAAATATCCGGAAAGCTCTTGAAATTTTGGATAGCCGAGCATATAAAAAATGAAATATTGTAATAAGTGAATGTAAGAATAAACTTAGTCTAAAATCATAAAAACAGTTCATCTTATTTGTATCAACTTGACTATCAAAAGCCAATATTTAATATTATGCACGATTTTGAAAAAAATGTATGCTGCTGATCTTTGGAATATGATAACGGGTGATTTTTACAATGGTTGTTATGTGGATTAAGACTGCAAGTTGAGACTTTAAATATGAACAATAGTAATCTGAAAATTTGAAGTAGTAATTTCATATCCAACAATCTCTGCCAAATAACTTCTATGTTTTAAGTAATTAAAAAATATATTTTAACCACTTATTATTAATTTTATAAAGTATATTCTATAATTTAAATTTTATTTACTTTCATCTATTTTTAATGTTTGCCATTATAAATTTCATACTATGTACTTTTTTAAGATTTCATAGTTGCTAATTAAACTTCCTTTACAATTTATTTAGTTATTCTATACTTACAGTTATATTTTATGTAAGAAAGGGATTTATGTGCAAGAGATATACAGTGAAAATCATTTAACACAAAACTGAGGGGACTGAAATATTTTTTCGTGTTAAAGAATATTGAAAAGAAAAAAAAAGCATATATTCAACAAAATTAAGCTTAGCTAAATTAAGCTAATCCGATCCCTAAAGATCCTTCACCTTCGGACTTATCCAAAATAAAAACTGCGATCAAATCTTCGCAAATCATTTCAAGCAACTTAAAACATTCGCTTATCCCATCTGTTGCGAATTGTGCCAGATTATATGTTCTTCTCAAAATTCATAAAAGTGGTATTCCTTTCCGCCCTATTGTATCAAATTTAGGTACTGCCTCGTATCCATTAGCTAAATATTTAGTTTCTAGATTTTCCACTCTATTAGACAATAATATTTACACCATAAAAAATTCAATAGAGTTTGTAAAAAAGGTTAAAAACATTTCTCCTCGTAATTTACTCATGGTTTCTTTTGATGTAAAATCATTATTCACCAATGTCCCAGTGGAGGGTGCATTAAGATGTCTAGAAACCAGACTTCGCGAATTTCATTTCTCTTGCATCGAAATTGATGAGCTAATTTCTCTCACTCAACTCTGTTTGAAACAAACACATTTTGTTTTCCAAAATAAATATTACAAGCAAACTGAGGGATTAGCCATGGGAAGCCCCCTCAGTCCCATCCTGGCTGATATCTACATGCATTATTATGAATCAAAATTGTTTGAAACTTTAAACTTCCCGGCATGGTTCCGCTACGTAGACGATACTTTTACCCTGTTTGAAGGTAATAAAGATGATTTAAATAGAGTTCTTTCAACAATGAATTCTATTGATCCTGCTATTCAGTTCACTTTTGAACTTGAGACTTGCAATTCTCTTCCGTTTCTCGACATTCTGGTCACACGCAACACATCCAACTTCAGTACTACAGTTTACCGTAAACCTTCATCGGTTTGCCTTCCACCACACTTTAAATCATGTCATCCGACTAAACAAAAGTTAGCTTCATTTTATTCCTATGTTTTCCGTGCTCTTCAAAGTTTGCTCCTCCAAACTAGCCCTTGATGAAGAACTAAATTATTTAAAAGCAATAGCTATTGACAGGGGCTTTTCACCTAACATTATTAATCAAGCAGTTAAAAAATTCTCATCTCAACACACTAAAAGCCACACTCTTATTTTAGGAGATTATAAAAATTCTGTTGTTATTCCCTTCTTTCCATCAATTAGCTATAAAGTTGCACATATTTTGCAGAAATTTAACTTTCGGGTTGTTTACTCTCCCATCAATAAAATTCCAACTTCTAAACTCAAGGACCCCATTCCGGATATGAATTCCTGGGGTATTTATAGGATTCCTTGCCAGTGCGGTTTAATTTACATTGGCCAAACTAAGAGAGCCTTAAAATTTCGCGTCAAAGAACATGAGGCATATGTTAGGAAAAAGGAAACACAGAAGTCTTCTGTTGCTCAACATTGTTGGTCCGAAAATCACACTTTCAATTTTTCTGCTGCCAAAATTATTCAAAAAACATCTTCCATTGGAGAACTGGATTTTCTAGAGGCATTTCACATTCATAAAAATCTTTCTGTTCTAGTTAACGATCCTAATTCCAATCCAAATTTGCCTTCGGCTTTTAGAGAAATTATGTTTTAGTTCTGGTTTCGCCAACAGATGACGCCACTTGCTTATTCTTGTCCAGGCTTTCTTATCTTATCTAAACATTATTTCCTATCTTGTTCATTTGCGGTTTTGCAGCTGAAGATGATGGTTCGGTAAAACCATCGAAACTAGTCCTGTGAAAATTTTGTAAATTAACGCTGATTTTTGTTGTTTGACTTCTGAATTAGTGTTATATATATATATATATATATATATATATGTATATGTATATAATCGTATAAAAATATGTTACCTTGAAAGACCGAAATTAAAGAATGTCGACTTTCACCGGAGAATGTTAACATTCACCAAATACGTCGGTGAAAGATCGAATATTGCATTACATTCTTCTACATTCGGACCCTCACCTGTGTATGTCGACAATCACAGATATGCTCTGGTGTAGATTGAAAAGAGAGGAGTGTATGTACACAATGTTATTGCAAAAGGAAGTGTTCCAC
The DNA here is from genome assembly GCF_044657685.1 of Stegodyphus dumicola. NCBI lineage: Eukaryota > Metazoa > Arthropoda > Arachnida > Araneae > Eresidae > Stegodyphus > Stegodyphus dumicola. Next base: position 492,631 of record NC_140772.1, on the reverse strand, counting down.
AAATAAATGCAGTTGTAAAAGCAAGGGCCTCTTGTGCAATTGAAAGTGACATAACAGTTTAAGTTGTTGCAATAAATAAGATTTGAATCACGTAATTTAGTAAACATAGCTTGAGTAAGCTCCCTGTTCCGAGTCAGGATAGTTCATGTTTTCAAAGCAAGTAAAGAGGAATACAAGTCCTGATAGTGGCGCCCGACGAAGAAGAATAACCATGGCCGAGTTTCAAGAAGAACCTTTGTTGCCTGCAGAAGCGGCTCAGAATCCAGAAATGCCAGCGGCCGCCCTGGAAGGATTTGGGTACATCGTACAGACCATGCGCGCATTGATGAAACGAGAAGCAACATTTAATGGAAACTCACCGGTAACCAGTTTTTTGGAAAAATTGGACGACCACTTCATGCTGTATCCAGTCCATGAGTTCCATAAAGTCACCTTAGCTACCAGCGCTTTGAGGGGCCAAGCGCTTAATTGGTTCAAATGTATAGGCAGAAGCCACTTGTTTCAAGCGGGAAGTCCCACCTATACTTACGAAAATTTTAAGACTGCCTTAGTAAAAGCCTTCCCTGTCGTAAGAGATCGTGCAAGTTTAGAAACGGAACTCTTCAGTATATACCAGCAACGAATCGAAAATCTTTCCACCTTTATTTTAAGAAAAATTCACTTCTTTAAACTCTTGTATGGAAACCGTCCGGATCCTGAGATAATCCAAGTGATTTTGCCGACTTTAGTACCCCAAGTACAAGACTTTATTTAATTAAGGAATCCGACTACACTGGAAAAGTTATTTGAGCTAGCAATCCAGTTTGAAAGTAGAAGAACGGCGGACATCGAATGAAGACGCCAGTATGAGCAACGAAGCCAATTTGGTGCGCCAAGACCACAGCAAAGGCAAGAACACGGCTACGGAAGCAAATCGAATCAGAGGGCAAGGACCAAAAAGTATCCAAAAACAACCGGCGAACGTCGACAGTTCAATAGTAAGCCAGAAAAAAAGTCTGAAGGCCAGCGGAAAAACAAGGAAGGCATGGAAAGGAAGAAAGAAAATTTAAACTAAAACGGATTTCTGCTGACGGGAGGGTGCGGAAATCCGAAGGCCAAGAAAAGCCCTCTTTCTTCAAGTTAAATACAGTTATTGTGAAAAATTTGACTCTTCCAAAGATTGAAGTTAGAGTTTTATAAAAGATTTTGCAGCTATTGTTGAACCATTGTTAAAATTAAAAAGGAAAAAGGCAATTTTCTCGTCCACGGCCGAAGCCAATAGTGCTTTCGAGAAATTAAAGCAAGCATTAACGCAAGCCCCTGTTTTGAAATTTCCTGAAAACGATGAGAATTTAGAAATTTCAGTGGATGCTTCGGATTATGCGGTAGGAGCGATACTTTCGCAAAATCAGAAGCCCGTTGCATTTTTTAGTAGAACTTTAAATCAAACGCAAAGAAATTATTCCGCGACTGAGAGAGATTCACTTGCAGTTCTGTTAGCAGTGCAAAAGTTCCGAGTCTATTTTGGAAAGGATCCAATAACAGTGTATTCTGATCATGCGGCGGGAACTAGATTGTACTCAGGGAAAAACTTATCCCCAAGGTTAATAAAATGGGCAATAAAGTTACAAGAGTATAATCTGGTAATTAAGCACACGCCCCGGAAAGGAAAATATCGTAGCAGATGCCCTATCCAGAATAAAAATAGATGAAGAAGGTGATACTGTAAAGGTGGCAATGCTCACAGCATGTAACTTACATTCCCGAGAAACTGTGATAACCGAACTGGGTAAGGATCCTGAATTTAAAAATATTTATGATTATTTAAAGGATCCTGAAAATTTTAGCCACCAAGTTATTGTGGCGATAAGAAATAGGGCGGCCCATTACGAACTAATAGATGGTCTATTATTTTATACAAAAACTACGAATTCCAACAACGAATTTCGACCTGTTATCCCAGCTAGTCTTAGATTAAATATACTGCAGGAGTTACACGACTCCCCTTTAGCTTCTCATGCTGGTATTCGAAAAACCATCCAACGCGTACGCGAAGCAGTTTATTTTCCTGAGCTGCAAAAGTTAACAAGGGCGTATGTCCAGTCCTGCCCAACATGTCAAGCAGTTAATTATATTAATTTCCGCCCGGCCGGGTTTCTAAATAGTATTAAATCCGAATTTCCAAATGAAATAATTGGCATCGATTTATTGGGCCCTTTCCCAAAAAGTCAGTTAAATAAATGTCGCTATCTTCTTGTTATGGTTGATCATTTTAGTAAGTGGATCGAAATTGTTCCCTTAAAACGAGCCTCCGCGAAATTAGTTACTGATTCTATTTTAAATAAATATATTTTAAAATACGGGGCGCCCCTAAAAGTAATATCGGATAATGGTCCTCAATTTGTAAGTAATGTATTTGAAGACATGTGCCAAAAACTGGGCATACGCCATTTAAAAATGGTCCCGTATCGGCCGCAATCAAATATAGCGGAACGGGTCAATAGAAATGTAATGAAAATTGTCCGTAGTTATGTTAAAAATTTTCATAAAAGCTGTGTTAACTATGTCAATGAATTAGGTTTCGCCCTTTGGACCGCAAAACATGATACGACGGGCAAAACTCCTGCTGAGTTATTTTTAGGCAGAAAGATTATAACGCCGTTAGATAAATTATTTTATGTTCAACAAAGAGCCCCAGAATTTAAAATGGGCAATATAGAAAAATAAATTAAAGAAGCAAAAAAGAACACTGAAGTAGCACAGAGAAAACAGAAGCTTTATTATGATATGAAACGACGGGGAGTAACTTATAAAGTAGGAGATGAAGTGTTAAAAATTAAGCATTAACTTTCTTCAGCACCAGAAGATAAAACTGCCAAATTTTATCCACGATTTGAAGGACCATATGTCATAGAAAAAGTAACTCAGGCTTAGTGGTGTTAAAAGCCAGGAATGGTGAAACCTGCACCGCAAACGTAGACCAGATAAAACCATTTTATAATCGTAATAAAATGCCACTATTTCAAGATCTTTTGCAGGATCCGGCACGGCAGGCACAAGCTCCAGAGGTGGAACAACGACAATCCCAAGGGCAAGCCATTAGTAGACAGGAGCAATTGAAAAGAAAGTTCCCCCGTTGGAAAACTGAAGGTAACAAGAAAAAGAAGTCGTTCCACCGACCAGAAAAGAGAGGGCACGACCACCCCCAGAATGAAGAAGGGAGAAGTACGACTAATGCAAAGAAAGCCAGGAGAAATGACAGCAACTATAACACGGCTCCAAAACAGAAGATCTACCCATCGGATAGGAGTCTACGCAGCAAATGTCGACGAATTGATGAAGGAAGACCAGCTGCAGATGCAAAGACGCAAGAAAAATTTGAACAGCCAGCAACGAGATCCAGGCAACAACGAGAGACAGTTGTCCCGGTTCCGCCAAGACCAGCTGCCATCAAACGGCCGAGACCACAGGCAGATGCTAAAAAAAAGGTCTTCAAGGGTGACCGAACTGGAAGAAAAAGAAAGCTCATGGAGGAAGGAACCGAAGGGCGAACCCGCACAAGAAGGAAGATCAACCAAAAAGTAGTCTTCGCCACCTTCCAGGATTGGGCAGAAAAAAGGATGTCTGAATATCACAAAGATAAGTAAAACTTTATGTTACTTTGAAACCGTAAGTTAATTTTTCAATCTTACTGCAAGTGGCAGAATTCAAGAATTTTTACCTCATGTGAGGCCTACCTTTATCGCCAAAAAGGCGAGAAAGGAGTTGTTACCTATTTTGGTATTGTTTTTCAATTACTCGCGAGTAAAACTAAAATTAATGTATTATAGGAATGTGTAAATACTTGAATATTGAAAAAGCATTGATAATCTTTGAGAAAGGTACCTTAAGAAAATTGTAAAAATTATTGTATAAAATTTTATTTAAAAGATTCTGGCAAGAAAGAAGTTTTAATCTGAAAGACTTTTGAAATGTAGAATTTCAATGCAGAAGAATTGGCACTTGCTTGGAAAAGAATAGAAGTTAACAATGTACTACTAATGTATGTTTTAAAATGCGTAAAATTAACGGCATGTTAATATGTCCTTATATACAATGTGAAGTGTTATCTTAAAAGTTAAGAAATATTGTGATATGTTAAAAGTAAAAATATTAGAGTAATGCCAAAAATTTTAACTTATTCGTGTGACTGTAAAAAGAGCAAATTATTGTGAATATGTGATAAAGGTTGAATGAATGTAGTTAGGCTCTCTGACGCTACACTTCAGAGTTAGCCACTTTTCAGAATAGTACCTCAGGGTTTAGAGATGAATATAAGGTGTGTTCTGAGGTCTTGTTATGTTGAATTTTAACACGTTAGTGTTTTGATTGCAGGCGGTAGTGTTGAACACTTGTACATAGACACGCTCGTGTTTGGTGTTTTTCTTTACAACACAAGACAGAGAGCACGGGGAGATAATTAAATAACATCATGAATGAAATATGAATTTTAAAGGAGAAATATAAATATTCAAGTTACTTGCCATTTGATTGTGTAACATTTCATTAAACTAGTTTTCCTTCCATAAGGAACCAGATTTCAACAAAGAAACTCCTGTTTATAGATGCAGTACAGATGAAAATACTTGTCCATAGAGATGATAATGTAAAAACGACTTTTTAATATCTAGTTTCTAGAGAGAAATGTTTGTAAAAGATTGGCCTCGCGTTAGATTCTAGAGCTAAAAGTTTTCAACAAGGTCGTTTTAGACCTCAGTTTCAAACTAATTAACTCTGGCGGGTAGTATGTAAGGATCCTAAGTTTTACTAACGTTTTTGATGTAATTTAAAACGCTTAATTACAGGGCCGTAGTACAATACACAACCCCCCCAACCCCAGAAGTATAGCGATATACAATAGTTACGTGATCGAAGATTCTTTGGAAATAATCGTTGTCATCGAATGACATGCATATTCTATTTAAGTAATCGTAGTCATCGGCTTTTAATATTCTTTGCAAATGATCATTGTCATCAAATAATCATTGTAAAGAATCATTCTCATCGGATAATCATTGAAAATAATCCTTGTCGTTACATAAAGGGGCATAGTAGCTGATGTATAAAGAACTGTACTCAAATTCTAATCAAAAGAATCGCATATGTATGCAATTTATCATATGATCATTATTTATAGCAATGATTCTTATATGTTTTCGACTTACGGCTCCTAATGACGCCACGGAAAACTTGCGCAACAGTGACAAAAAGAATATTTAAAAATACAATAAAAGCTTGAAAGCTAGGGAAAATGTGTGAATTTATTTTCCTTTTATTTAAATGAAGCTTAATGTTTTTAAAGGAAATTGAATATTGTAAACAGGAATCAGCAGTTTAAATATATTTGCGATTTTGCCTCTTTGTTCTTTTTTTCTTCGTAACATCATATCCTCCGGAACGGGGGGGGGGAGATTTGAGTTTAAAAGGAGGTACCCTCGGATTTCAAAAATTCTTGGTAAAACTTTTCGACTATTGTTATCTTCCTACGACTATCACTCGAGATGTTATATAAAATTTCGGAAAGCGCTGGAGATCAAATTGCTTTATTTAGAAAAATGATGGCTCTTCTCACTCTCAAATCGTATTGTTTAAGAGAAATTTTTAAGTTAAAAAAATATGAAATATATAGTATTGCCAAACTCGAAACTTATTGTTATTATTTACGGTTATATTCTGAGTTGAAGAAAGCACGTGATTACATATAACGTCACTGTATGTCGAAAAATATTTCGTTAATTTTAGTATTTTAAATGAATAGCTGCTTTTGGCAACGTTTATGTTTCACCTTTAGATACGTGACACGATATGCTATCGCTACGTTAATTCTTTTATTGAGATTTTGCAAATTTGTTATATTAAAATTAATTTAAATCATTACTTCAAATGTATTACCCCAAGTGTCAAAGGTCTTTGTTTCCTGACTTGGCAAGAAAAATTTATTTACGAATACCTGGTTGCTTGGAAAGAATGAATACATTTTCTTCATAGTGAAATGTTTCTATGCATTTTATGCTATTCTAATTTTATTTATAAAAATTTAATTTCTTTTATTGTATAGTTCCTTTCTGAGTAGAAGTTTAAACTTCTGTAGGTATTTAACATATTTTAGATGCAATGTTACTTTACTACAGTTACATAATTTTTTTTTTCAATTTACTAAAATGTCTGAACGCAAGAAGACAGCACAAACGTTACAGCGAGCTACAGAAAAAATGACGTAAAATGCACTAGGAGACTCAGCAGGCAAGTACAAGAAACTTGTCGCAAGTAAACGAAATATACAATACTGTCCGCGTCATCGTCAGATTCGACAGGAAATACCAGAACAGCTCAAGAAGCTGCATAAACAACTCAAGACGCTGCAGATTACGGGCAATTTCGGTTCGAAGAGGCAGAGCTCATACGAGGAAACAAGCTTCGCATGAACGCATCACGACATACACGTAGTACTCTTCACAATGCAGGAAGTTTACTTTGAGCAACACACTGTATACGTAGAGCTCGTAGACATATATAGTAAAGATTTTCTTTGTCAACAGCCCCCTAGTAAAATGTATGAAGTTTATATTGACATCTCACAATACCTGAAAGAAATTTTTCTATTTACTTCTTCATTTACTATTTTCTTAAATTTCTTATCAGTAATCCTGTCTATATATTATAGATATCAAAATCAGAAAAAAATTAATTAATTATCTTTAAATGTATCTAAGTGATGAATACTTCGCCCCTGTTCGTACCGAAACAACACGATGTAATTGTAGACACCTAGAAAGTAAAATGTATTCAGCAGGCTGTACAGCAAGCGACAGCTATAAATGGTGATAACACAAGAATGTTATATAATGTTATATACTGGCAGAATTTTAAAAAAAGAACATATACATCAGTGTTTTAAAAATACGAATTTTGCATCAAATTGCAAAACAAATATCTTAAAATCTGCCTTTCCATGCATAAGAGTTCAGCATTCGGAAAATTATATTTTCGTAAACGGTTTAGCAAAAATAACAAAAATTATTGCCTTGAGAAATGGATAATCTTGGTATGAATACGAATTACGCCAAGACTACTCGTCAATGGTTGTTTTGAACACGCCCTTAATGTATATATATAACCCTTAAAAAACGTAAAGTGAGTGAATCTACTATTCGAGTGTGTCTTTATATCTTGAGTATTTAAGAAATAAGAATTGCATTTATCTATCTCGATAAAGCTAACGCTATTGCCCGAATAACAACGTTTATTTAACACTTGATATAACCAACTTCATATATATCTTGAAATAAAACATAAATTTCCTAATCAGATACTACCAATTGCAGAAAAAATACAAAAATAATGGAATTTCTAATAACACTACAAGTAACATACCGAGGAATAAATTGCGCTGCAAAACTGATGCAATCTACAATATGTAAACCACAAAATTTATGTTACGCTATAGAAATGCAATAGAATGAGAAATGAAACTGTGATGAGATTTATAATGAAAAATTTACCATAAACTATTAGTATATGATATAAGTAAATATATACTTTTAATACTATTCATTTAAATATGTTCAAACGTTCATAATATTCATTACTTACAAACGCTTCTTCATCCATTGAAGCATAGCACAAGCCATTCTCAATTCAGTGCTGGTGCACGTCAATAAAATAAGGATAAATCAAAATTTTTACAAAAAAATCAATCGCCTTGACTCGTTTCTCAAAAAACGTATATCTACAAATGCAGTATTAATATATCACATCAATATAATTCGGGACCATAAAATCACCAAACAACGCATTAAACGCAAAAAATCGCATTAAGGCAGAATGAAGAATTTTCACTCTTACAATGACTTTTACAACAATATATAATAGAATCGAATTTCTAAACTAAGTGTTCATTGTTACACCATATTTCATTCTTGGGGAACCTTTCATGGTTGTTCAGTAATTCTAACTGTTAACTGGTATAAAAAGAATTATGATTTCATATATATGCACAGACTTATATATGTATTATATTAACACGTATCTGTAGTAACATACATCATCTTATATTATATGTATTCGCATAATTCTAAATTAATTATACTAGTCAACATAATTTGTATATTGATAGCAACAGAGTTTTAAAATTATTATTACTATCTGCTTGCTAACGGTTATATAATTAAGTACAGTGGTACCTTGACATACGAGTTTAATATGTTTCGTAACCTTGCTCGTATCTCAAAGCAATTTTCCGCATTGAAAGAAATCGAAATGCCATTAATCCGTTCCAGCTCCCAAAACACGACCTCAGCTGTTTTTTTAAGTGTTTTTGAATAAGAAAAATGTAGTTTCTTATTCAAAAACAAGAAGAAACCTTTATTTATAAATAACAAATACATATTCTATAAAAACATAATTAAAAGAAAAAGTGCCTACGGAAGCGCTTAATTTTTGTCACTGGTCTTCGCTCTTTTTGTCATGATCTGCTCATTTTCACCCGCAGATCGTTTAAAAAAACTGTCCAAGGAGGTTTGTTTCTTCCTACCTGTCAAGGTATTGCGTAATCGAGTTAGGCAAGTTTCGTTGAACAACTCCGATTTAGGACTAGTTGCAACTTTTTCGCGGTGATTTTTATCCACGAACTCTACAACTTTTTCCCACATTCTCAAGATCTATTTTATATCTCTTGCAGGGATAACCTCCTCCATCTCTGGCTCCTCTTCAAAACTAATTTTTCGTTGAACCACCGTATGCTGCTGCAAATGCAGATCGTGTAACTCCTCGGTTGTCAGCTCCTGAGACTGTTCCTCTACGAGTTCGTTCACATCTCTCTCATCCACCTCCAGACTCATGGATTTTCCCAGAGAAACAAGCTCCTCTACCACTGACACTTTGGGTTCCAATCCTTCGAATTCTCTTTCAGCTACAGCCTCAGGCCACAGCTTCTTCCATGCAGACGTTGTAACACCCAGCCAGGCCTGAACAATAATTCTTAGGCACATCACGATGTTAAAGTGGTTTTTCCAGAACTCTCGAATGGTAAGGTTTGTGTTCTCTGTCACCTCAAAGCAGCGGCGAAAAATGTGCTTAATGTACAAATTCTTAAAATTAGAAATCTCCTGCTGATCCATGGGCTGCAGGATAGGAGTGGTGTTGGGTGGTAGGTAGGTAAATTTTATATACTTGAACTCTTCGAGTAAATCATCTTCGAGATTTGATGGGTGAGTAGGGGCATTGTCGAGGCCAACACCAGAACAGAACACCAGAATTATCCACTCCACAAAGAAGTTCATTCTGTCCCACGCCTTCGGATTTGCCCTCCACATATCTTCTTAAAATTATAACTGGCAGGTTTTCTTTTAAAATATTATATGACTTAAAGCCTCTGGGGTTTTCCGAATGGTATACTAGCGGAGACTTGATTTTACAGTCGCCACTCGCATTGACGCAAATTGCTAGATTTAATCTATCCTTAATGGGTTTGTGACCTGGCATCTTCTCCTCTGCCGTTATGTAAGTTCTATTCGGCATCCTTTTCCAGAAAAGCCCTGTCTCGTCACAGTTGAGGACTTGCTGGGGGGGATGTATCCTTTGGCTACTATCTGTTCGGAAAACATTTTGATGTAAACATCAGCTGCCTTTACATCCGGATTTGCTGTCTCACCATGCCTGACGACGGAGTGAAGGTCGGTCCTTTACCTAAGGTTGTCAAACCAGCCCCGACTGGCTTTAAACGGGTCTTCCGATTCCACGTTTGTAGAAGAGTGTGGGATCTTCTTTAGAAAATAACCGTAAATCGCTCGTAAATAACTCGTAATAGTGCCTTCTCACATATGATGCTTTGTGTTAAGGTTCCTCCTTGAAGCTGCTTCTCTCTCACTCACACCATCAGTAGTTTCTCCATGTCTTGACGGAGAGAGGTCGGAGCTTAAAAATTATTGTAACGCCCTTAGTTGGCGTTATACTTTAGAACTCCTTTTGTTCAAGCACAGTAAATATCATTGATGTGTTACGCCCGTACATCCTCCCCAAGTCAATTACTCGCACACCTTGCTCATGGTTTTCTATTATTTAACACTTTAATTCAATAGACATCATCTTCTTCTTTGGACCCAGGTTTATAAAAACAAATATGATAATGTTTTCTAAATGTACAAAAAGCAAAAAACGCGAACCCAACTTATCAAAAATGCTTCCAAAACGAGGGAAACAAGCACTCAGACTGAGGACTAGTCTGAGGTGGGAGAAACTGTTAGACGCTGCACACGACACCTACATGCGCGCGCATGTTGCGGTCGTGTACAGCGGTGTAGTGTGCGATTCCTCGTATCTCAAATCTTGCTCTCGTCTCAAAGCAAAAACATCGCTCGCTCGGTAGTTCCTGTCTCAAAACACTCGTACGTTGGGGCACTCGTATATCGAGGTACCACTGTAAATACAGCTTATAGTTTTTTTAATGTGACAATCATTATAAGCCATGTAGATTTTTCCTTGTGGCTTCATTTGCTTTCTCTTCCAAAATTTCGAACGTCCAACAGTTTTGTCAGTTTCGCGCTTTTGGTATGGAGAGTGAGAAAATGAGATAAGACTAGAATCAACTTCAGTTCTGAACTTTGCAGTTCAGCATAGAGTAAGGAGTATTGACAGATTTATGTTCGCTCTTTACGTTCGCTTTTCATCGTATTTTCTTCATCATTCTCAGCACTTTAAAGTGATAACTACTAGCAGTGTTCCTTTATATTTCGTATATTTTTGGAATTATATTTTTTTACTCGTACTTTTCGAAAAACTCCAGAATTGTTTAGTGTTTTTTCAGGACAAATAAATTCTAACAAGCTACCAGCTCTTCCGCATGCTTTACGAACCTTTATGCCAGGAACAATTTTGGGTGTTAGAAGTAGGACAGAATGCTAGTGACAAGAACAATTGAGGAGCATCTGAGGCAGCTTGTGACAGTCTTTGCTGCGTTCCAGGAAGATATAAAAGGAGAGGTTGATTCCTTTACAGAAGAGATAAATGCTTCCAACAAAAGAGGGAAAGGGGAAATAATACCAGTTCAAGGAAAGATGGAATCTATCCAAAATTGATACTTAAGCCTGTCAAGAAGAAATAAAAGACAACAGTAGAAGATTTTCGAGGATTTTGAAAGCAGAAATAACATGGTCGAAAGGAGAGTTAGAGAAACTGGAGAACTTGTTTCTGCTGTCAAACAGCAAATCAAAGAAAGAGTTAATGCTGTCAAACTACAAATCAAAGGAAGAGTTTCTGATGACGAACAACAAATCGATGACAGAGTTTCTGCTGTTGTCGCCAAAGAATCTGACAGCTTTAACACATTCATAATGACAACTGGAGACGATTCTGATACCTTTAAATTGGTACCTATGTTTTCCGACCCATTTCTCATGCTTTCCACGTGTGATGGAAAAAACATTTGGCATATGTACAAGGCTCAGTTCTGTATAGCTCCAAATGGAAATGGGTAGGATTCCGAAGACAAACCTGTAATTTCGCAGCTTCTCTGAGAATAGAAGAAGACGATATCGGTCCCACTCTTCTAGAAACCCAGAGGCTAGATTTTGATGCTGTACCCGGTACGCGAAAGCTCTACTAAGAAGTGTTTAAAAGGCTACAGAAGGCTGCAGTTAATATCTCGATAGCAGAAGCTCACCAAAATAATCCAGAAGCTCGCCACTGATATCGAAATTCTCTCCCATCTCTCCTTTTTGACTGCTCAACAGAAATACGTGAAGTACAATCCATGAAATACTTCCTCGGTGGCATACGGGAACCTGAGGTATAGAAACAACTGCGAATAGTGGATCTCAAGGATTTAAAAAATGCCTAGAGTGTACGCCATGAAAAAAGTGGCAGTCCTTTCAGAAACTTGCACACACCATTGCCCAATCGGAACTACTCCAACCCAGAAGCTAGTGGACAAGTGACAGCTCGTCCAGGCAGTCTACCCACTTAAGTAAGTGCCTTGAGGCGGAACAGACGTCAGACGAAAGCAACCTTAGTATGCTAGAACTGCAGTGGTGATGAACACTTACGAAAGAACTGCAGAACACATTAGGACACAGAAGATAATGCTGCTAATCAGCAAGAAGTCACGAAAACAAATCGTGGGTGTTGAGCGGAATTTGCCAGAGATTGCCAGATATTGAGAAGTCCCACATAAAATCCTTTCAGATTTCGGTTATGGTTGGTGGCAATAATGGAATTTTCAATCATGAGGCATACAAATAGAGTTTCCTTAGTATAACAATCGATACATGAGTAATTTACCATCATCCAAAACCTCAAGTCGAGATGATAGAACCAGCATGAACAGAACTTTTCCTTCCAGGATTATAGCTGAAAACAGAAATTTCCGGTAAGGCATTATGAAATATGCTAAGAACGTTAAGAGCACGAAATGAGTACTAATAATATGTTCTTTCGTTAATTATCTAGGCCGTCATTCGTTGAAACGTAAGTGCCAAAGCTAAAGTCATTGGGGAATGCGAAGTGGTTGCATCACGTTCTCCATTGAACTACGTTAAGGGGTCTCGTACACCTTAAAACCCTCAAAATCTCTGAATATGATCCTGTTGTAAGAATTGGGATAACATATTTATTTTTAAAGCTATTACTTCCAGTTTTTTACAGCTGACTACATAGCACAGCTGAATTAGTAAGCAAATAGTTTGTGTTGCTACAAATGTTTTTATAATTTAATCTTCTTTGTGAGGTAATTTTTTATATGTTCACGTAATACTCCCACTTTGCGTGCACAATTTAAAACATTCTGTTATATATTTTAACTTCATAGTTAATATACAGCTTGTATAGCATCTAAAGACTACTGTGAACCAAAAACCTTAAGAATTTCATGTTAAATTCTCATTTTATTTAGAACTAAATTTATACAATGCATTTTAATAAAATTTTTAATATTTCCATACGTAAAATTTTTGACTATTAAAATATTCAATATAATTTTGGTTCAGTTAGATGATAATACTCATATAAAGAAGTCCATTAAATTTAAAGTGTGTACCAAGAACCGTTTTTATAATATCATGCGCGCAACAGTGAAAATTTATGTTTTGAGATAATCAAGTTTTAATGTAAATATTTTTTTAAATACTTCTCTTGTTATAAAATATATAAAATGCTTATTTGCTGAGAGATATTTTAATATTATACAATTTCAAATAGTTGGTATAAGCATAATTAATGTAAAATATGCTGCCATCATCAAAGTATAACATATCAACTAAAAATGATTTGAAACTTCTACGCTATCAATGATACAACTAAAATTTTTCTTACAAATTGGAACTTACTTATAGGCAAATGTTTCAGGTAAAGTTCTCTGTAATGTATTATTGTATATCAAACATATAAATCATTTAATAGTTCTTCCACAGGGTAACGTTAGCATACTCTAAATGCTATGTATACAACTGGGAAAAAATGCATTTTAAGAAAATCGAGTTTTGAAGCAAATATTTCAGTATACAACTTTCTAATAATAAAGTGCATAGTATATTTATTTTCAAAATGATATATTTAAAAAGTATAAATCCTAATAAATTGCATAAGCTTTTGTCAATATGAAACACATTAAAATTACCATACTATATAAAATACCATGACAGAATGATAGCCGTGTATTAAAATACGTGTAGCTTATTTGAACAAATAATTTATTTTTACATTACCACATCACTTAAGTACTTTCAAGCATTTAAGAATATGATATGTATCATATTATGCAATATTATTTAAACATAGGTGGGAAGAAACCTTTACGACTTATTTCAAATTGTATGCTAAACTGCTACATTCATTGAAGTATAACATATCGACTAAGAATGATAAAACTAAAACTTCCTTACAAATAAGAATTTACTTATAGCCAAATGTCTTAAAGTTCTCTGTAATATATTACTGTATATCAAACATATAAAACACTTAATAGTTCTTCCACAATGTAACTTTAGCATACTTTAAATGCTATGTATACAACTGTAAAAAACCATATTTTAAGAAATTTGAGTTTTAATATCAATACTTAAGTATATAACTTTCTAATAATAAAGTGCATAGTATATTTATTTTCAAAATATATTTAGAAAGTATAAATCCTAATAAATTGCAGAAGCTTTTGTTAGTATGAAACACGTTAAATTTACCTTGCTATATACATTACCATGACAGAATGATAGCCGTATATTAAAATACATGTGGCATATTTGCACAAAAATTTATTTTTACATAACCACTTTAGTTAAATAAACTCAAGCATTTAAGCATATGATATGTATTATATTGTATAATATACATATTATTTAACATGGGTGAAAAAATCTTTTACGACTTACTTCAAATTGTATGCTAAACTGCTAAAATTTTATTTACAAATTAAAACGCACCAGCACAATAAACATCCCCATCATTTTTATGGAGGCCTGCACTTCTTACATTTTTTGCTGCCTTTCAAGGTTACGCTGTTGTTTTGTTTCTGACAAGCCTTTCTTTTCTGCGTTATCTATTCTCTTGTTATCAAGTTGTAAAAATCCTTCAATAGAAAACTTAATTCTAAAAAGCTGTAGCTCATTCATTACAGAATGTCTACCAACAGACCTTTCGTTAAAAGCAATTACTGCTTCATTTCCAGCAATTTGAACTATCCTGTTACCAGCACGACATGTCTTTGGACAAAATTTCCAAATTAAGGAATTAAATGATTCATTATTATTTTGTGTTTTGCCGACAAGGCAACGTCTCAATTACGAAGGTTGTGACAAATCTATAAAAACTGGCTTTATTGCCTCCATTACAGCGACTGGTTCAGAATTTATATGCTTATAATCAGCTTTAATTTGCTTAGCTATATTGTATTTGCACCATGTGGTTTCATTTGTAGGACAAACGTCATGAATCGGCTTTTCATCACTCGATATTTTGTGGTAGTAAATTGCCCAAATGGCTTTTCTCATATCACTAACAGACTCATTATATTCTCTAATCGCATTACCATAATACGAAGTTATTTCATTTATTAACTTATCTGTTGGTCTCCCTTTCCCAGGCAGATTTTACCGTCATTTAAAATTTTTGCTATATTTAATGAACCATATGGTTTGGCGTCAGTGATACCTGCAAATGGTTTTGCATCACCTATGTAAGGATCTTAAGTTTTACTAACGTTTATTTTATTTTAAATCTTTACTATCACTTCTTATTTTCTACTTCCGGCCAGAATTAAAAGCGTTAACTTATTTATGCAAAATTTGTCTGTCGAACGCCAAGTACTTAAGTTGTGGCTTTTTGCCAAGCGAGAGAGAGGATGGAGTTAGTCGAAGCAGGCCGCTTACCTTAGAAGTTTTACTCAGTTGCTGGTTGGCTTCCAGGCCAGAGGTTTAATCCTCGTGATAATTTTTAAACGTATTGTAGTGTTAACAGTTCTCTGTACTACATACGGCTTCCTGTTAATATAAGGCCAATTAAAATCCAAAGTTAAGTTAGAGTTTAGTTAAATATTTTTATATTCTTACGTTTAGACCACAAGTAGTGGGTCTTTGTATTCCGAAGTACGGAAATTATTGTAAAGAGAGAAAAACAAAGGGTTTTGTATACCCTTCTTGTGTATCCTGTGTACTTCCCACAGTTATTGAATATAGCTTTAGTAAGCTCTCTGTTCCGAGTCAGGTCCTTGCATGTTCCCGAAGAAAGTAAGACAGAACATTGAACCTGATACCGTCACCAATATAAGAAGTATATTTTACACCTCTTTTTTCCATGGAACATGAAAAATTGTTTATCTTTCCATTCATTTCCATTTTTCCTGAAGAACCAGCATGATTCTCCAAACAGGCCTTGTGTTCACTTACGCCATTTCCTAGAAATGACTCGCAACCTTTGTAATATAAAGACAGTATTTCTGTATCGATTACTGTGTTGCTTTCTGACCCTATTACGGAACAGACTCCAACCAAAGACGTATGTCCTCGAGTCTTCCATGTACCGTCTCCACTTATAGTCACATTTAACGACGAATTTGAAAGAACGATGTGCAATCACAGGAGGGAGATCCATAACGCAGCAGAATTTCTGCATAGCAGCTTTCCCTTGACCAAGAGTTCGCATTGCATACGTAAATCTTCTGTTTAGCTCTGATATATTTTTTCGGACACCCATCATATTAGAGTTTCTGAAAGTTCTTTTACATGAACACTTTGAGCATAGTAACTCAAATTTTGAGCTTAAACCATGATGAAATAGTTCACTTAAATGAACATTACAAATTTTACAACATAAATTATTTTCAATACGTTGAAATAGGATATCCAAATCAAATAGTCTATAACCACTAAAATTAGGCTCTAAAGTTATCTTTATCTCTTGGTGGCAAAACAGTGTCACTATTTAATTTTTTAAACGAAGAACTGACACCACACTTCTTATTCATTGTATCATTATGCTGATTTCCCTGGAACTTTCTTTTCTTTGGTCGATGAATATAAGATCTTTTATTTTTTACATCTTCCTCACAATTTCCCATAATTATCAGGTGATAAAAATACTAAACAAAAACTGCAATGTTATAATAAAAACACCTTCAAAAAAGTCAAAAGAAATTTAGAAATCGCAAAAGAGCTTGTAAACAATCACGTTTCACGCTAATCCAAAGCTGGAGTAAGATTTCAACACATGCCTATGTTAGATTCCTACGTTAGAATAGTGCTATGTATAAATCTAATATATTCCTAAGTCGCGCTTTCGAGACATGAAAAACGCAGTTTGAGTTTTGTCAATCGGCCCAGTAGAACGGGAGATATAGCACAGTCCTCCTTTTTTTTTTTTTTAGCTTGATAACACGTCAGCACTGTTTTTCCACCATCTCAAAATAAATTATGAAGATTTGTGCTTATGCAACTAGTTGAATTTCAACAGAAATACACGTTCATATGAAAACGTTGAAGCTCTTTTAAAGGGCCGGTTTTATACCTTTATGCAAATGTAATTCTACCGCATATAGCAGTACTTCCCTGTTCGCTGAATTACTTTCACACTGAGTCTTCCGATGAGAATTTTCCTAATTAAATACCAAAGGATGAATGATTATAAATTTCAAAGCACCTACTATCTTAACGATCGTTTCACTCAAAATCAAATATTCGAAAAGTGAGCAGAAAGGCAAAATAGACAATAGCTAAACATGCGAACATTGAATGTGAATAGCACTTTATTGTTGGTCTGCTGCCTTTTAATAGCTAAGATAGTACTTGCCAGAAACCGAAGATTATCCAACTGTGGGCATTGTGGTAAGAAGTCCTTTACTGAGTTCTCCAGCCGAGTAAACGTAAATGCGATTAACCTCTCGAAGCCGGCTGGTACAGCAGTTGTACAAGGAGAATGACTTTCTCAGACGACGGCATCGGTACAACTGTCGTACCATCCATGCCCTCCCCATTTTAGAGAATCGCCTATCTGTAGATCTTTGGGTGGTCCATTGTCGCTGCTCAGAGTAGCCGCTGGCTACGCATTATTTCCCTCTTCTTATCAGTTTAGCAACATTTTGGCAAAAACCGCAGGTTTCGTCTCGCGCCAATATACTTGAAAATTAAATAGAGGCCATCTCTTTCTCAATCTGTCTCATAATTTTAATGCTATTTTTTTTAGTACTGACTTTTGCTATGATTAAAACGTCAGCGATTTTGCACGCTCTTTAAGCTTACCATATTTAATGTTCTTTAATCATAACAAATAAGAATAGATTAATATTTTAGATTTAATGCCCTTCTAGAAAATAGGTAAAACCGTTTTTATCGTTTACTCGTTTACTTCCTTTTCATACTTATGAATAATAAGATTTTATTTTGACATTGTTTTGTGGAGTGCATAAAACCCTTAAGAACTGTCAACTCTTTCAAAGTGCTTCTATTATGCAGGCAATTTTGTCTGATTTATCAGGAGATAAATAAGAGACAATTGTATGCATAATAGTTTTTCTGATTTTCATTCATTCAGTGATTGCTTTCAATGATTTTCATTGATTGTAAATTAAATAAAATCAATTTATCTTTACACCCTCTTTTAGGATGAGATCTGCCAAAAAATATTTAAATATCAGTAAAGCTCACGTTACTTCTAAACTGAATCAAAACATCAGTTAAATGTTATAAAATTTTGGCCAGTTTTATTTGCTGAAATTCTTATACTCTTCAAAAGATAGAGAGAATTCAGACAAGTTGATAAAAAAATATCTTAAAAAAGTTGTTATTTTGTCTGTAATAAGGTGTATGTCAACTCACTACTAAATGTATGAAAATTAGGATTGGATTACGGAAAAGCACGCGAACGCTATCTGCTTAAGGGAATGGATGCTTTCGTGTAAACCTTTTTAAGAGAAAATTGCTCGCATTTACATTCCTGGTGGAAAACTCCACATGTAATCAACCCGTTCTTCGGTATTGATTGGATTAATTTGTTCGCTTACTGAATTACATCAAAGCACCCAACGATTACCTGTATAAGGGGAGTTATGTCTTCGCGGAGGACTTTCTAAGAGAAGCTGGCTTGCATTTACGTTACACAAAAACCATGACTCCAACTATTTATCCGGGATTCAAATCCAAGCGAGCTATAAGTGTTCAGCCACCTTTACCGCTTTACTGAAGAGCAGGTAAAAATATTGATAAAGGAAAAGTATTGAATTAACCGGTTTAATTTACTAACCTATATTTCTCAATCGACAGTACATAAATTACGCATATGAGGGGGATTATTTGTGAATAAATAAACTGTATTGCACTTTTATCCACTATGTCATATTACAATGGAATTATTGCATTTCAAAGTTATTTCTCATGAATTAATTTTGCTCTTCATGATTTTTGATATTTTCAAAGAGAAAATTCCACACTTTAAATAAAAATATACACGAGAAGATACTTTATGCACAATTTGGCGTAAACGGTTTTCTTAATTTTGCTTTGAAAATATTGCAGGGTAATCGTTTTCATTACTGGAAGAAATATAAAAAACAAATTTACTACACGGTATCAACACCCAATATTTCCTTATTCTTTTGAAAACGTGAAAGATTACTCTTTCTAAAATAAATTGGAAAATATATTATGTGCAAATAGAATATTCGTTGAAAATGAAATAGACTTCAACTTTTGGATATAACGATAGTTTTAGACGAAATTTCTACCTATGGAAAGAAATTGACGTATAATTAATTCTTCATGAACATTTAAAACTGTTCTCAAAATTCTTTTGATGATTGCATGTATAAGTCACGAATTTTTTTCTCGGCTAACATAAACAAAAGCCAATTTTACAAAGAAAAATTCTCGTTAAAGATATACCTTCTTTGCCTGATAGTCCAATGTAATATTTGTTAAAATTAATTATTAAACGCAACCAATGTATCTCGGATTTTGATTTTTATATTATAATAACAAATTTATCGAAAAAAGCAGATTTAAATCTCTGTTATTGTTATGTAAAGCTTTATTATTGCTGTAAGTTCATCTCAAAATCTATTTGTATTGAATCTCATTCTAATCATCTAATGGTAATAAATATTATTATTATTATTTCATTAAATTAGTCATTACCATTATTTTATTAATGAAAATATGTTATTAAAAATCGCATTCCGGCCTGCAGACTTACAGATCTAGTCTGTATTTACTATATTTTGTTAAATTTTGTTCTCGCTTGCTAATTTCTAATACGAAAATACGCGAATATAAATGAAGAGTGAAAACAAAGTTAAAAAATTCACAAATTATTTACGAGATTGATTAGAAATAGTGAATGAAATATAAACATTGCATACATTTTGTTCTAAATAAAGTGTGCACTGGATATGCATCCAGTACTGCACATTTATTTATGCACTATTTATTTAGAATTTTGCTTTCACTTAAATAAGAAAGCAAAATAATCATCGAAAAAATTGCAAATCTAGCAACTCCTCTACTATGGGACGTAGGCGTCCGACAAACATGTAAATTTTACTTCATCCATGGAGGGGAACTGACGACTTTTCTCATTAGGAAAATGTCAAAGAGGGGGCAAAACTGTTTCGGATTGCGCTGGTCTGAAAGCTATAATATGAGAATTTCGGCCCGGTTTTAGAAGGTTAAGAGGGTAATGCTTGAGAACCTATTGTAATAATTTTGTGGAAACATTTATTTGGAAGAACGTTTATAAAAGTATAAAGAAACATTACAATGAGAGAGAAAATATAAATTATTATCAGGTTTTAGTCAAATTATCTGTATATGAAACGTCGAAATGGTAATATGAGGAGTATTTTATTCATTTGTGTAAGCATTTTATTTACTTGCATACCAACGAGTTCTGACGAAAAGTCTGCATAGATTTATTACCTAATTATTGGCACTTTTTGCAGACGCAAATGAGATCTAATCAGAAAATAATCAAGAATCTGAATCAGTCAATCATCAACACGCACATTCTAAATCAGATTTCTGAATTACTTTCTTGAAGCGTTTACGGTCCAAATAAAACTGAAGAAACATTTTAAACACAAAACAAAGCAGCAGAAGTGTGATAAGTATATATTACTATAAAGCCAACACTCTGTCAGTTAAAGACAAAGTAGTTTGATTAAATAAACAAGGTGAACAGAGACACAGTTGTAGCCGTTTGTAATTTTAAAGTACATAAAGCGCAGGAGTATATGAGAAAACTAGTGAGTAGCACATTGGTTACAATTTTTATTATAAACATGCTGAAACTGTGAATATAATTTCAAGCATCGGTGGCATCATCGAATGGAGACATGCTTCAGTGTCAGATGTATTTCATTAAAAGATATGAAATATTTTTAAACGTTTAAGAACACAGTTTCTGAAGTACTTGACAGCTCACCCTGTATAAGCTTCATTCCTTTGTTTAAAAGTCGGTAAAGCGTTATCACAGATTTTCTTAAAAATTATCGGTGATCAATACTGGTATTGATCAATCATAACGACAATAACATACATTGTTATGGAAAGAGAGAAAGTACTTGTGAGGCTTTCTGAAAGACCGAGTCTCAGTTTTAATATTTGAATATTAATCTCTACAAGTCTGAATTAACTGACACTACTGAAATAGTTACGAAAAATTGATTCCCACTGTTAAAAAATTGATCTGCATTTTTTTTTCGTAAATTTTATTTTTTTAAACAACATGTCTGTAATCAATGTGCGCAACCGCTCTGATGCTGGAAAAACACTAAAATTTGAATCATCGTTGTACAAGCTAAAAAAAAAAAAAAAAAAAAAAAAACAATATTTAATTGTGAGAATAAAATATTCTAACGACTATAATGATAAATCATGAATAAAATCAAATCTGTAGCTGCAAGCCTTTTTTTAGCGTTATGGTGGTTAGGGAAACCTGAGTGCGATACCGTAGGGTTCAGGTTCGAATCCCGGAGAAGGCATGGATGTAAAATTGTCTGTCCCTTCATAGGAGGCAATGATGTCCCGCCTACTAGGCGCCTCCATGATAAAGAGACTACCGATCTGGCCTTAGGGCAGGACGATGCCGACATAGGCAAGTGCCAACCATAAGAAAAAAAAAATTGATTGTAATCTTATTCAAAAATTCCTAAGTATAAGACGCAAATTTTTAGACACCTTTCTCATGTTCGTTTTTAATGGTAATCAAACTAATATGAAAGTGGACTGAAAAGTCATTTTTAAATGAACCCCATGATCTTATACGTCTCTGTACATTTGCATTAATCCATAATGGGCCAGGTATTATTTTGTCGAAGGACAAGAGTCTAAATGGAACGATTATTTCGCTTGCTTGCGAGTGAATTCTAGGAGGTCCGACGAAGACATCGCGGACGAAAACGTAGCGGAGAAAACAACGTAAGAGGGAAACTTCGTTGTAGAAAACATGTGGGAGAAAAGAAGGCAGGAAAACATATCGTAAGTCTAAAACATCATCGAAGAAAACAATCGTGGTACAAAACATCGACGAAGAACAGAAAGCGGTTCCAAAACTTCGCAGTTTAAAAATATCGTCGTGGAAAATATATTCCTATAAAAGAGAGTAAATAAAATAATCGCATGACGATTATTCTGCAGATATATCTTTTCTACATTTAAAAGGTGCTGGTGCGTATTCGAGTAATGAATTATAGGTGCGAGTAAGAATGAGGAATATTTTTACCTCTATATTTCATATATTTCCTTTCATTAATAATTTTTTGCTAAAAATCCAAGAAGGAACTCTTGCATTGAAAAGTTGAAAGGAAGTAGAAAATTAATGATACGTATGGGAGTACTACGCAGTATTTAATTTTTATTTTAAGAGAATTTTAAATTTATTTACTTAACTATTAAACGTTATTATTTAATTAAGTCATTTCATAAAGTTGTATTGGCAGTTCTTCATGAACAATATATTTTTAAAAAATTAAAAAAGGGAAAAGGAGCATTTATTTTAGATTAAATGTATTTAAAAGTTTTATGCATGTCTGAAATTTCTAATATTATGTTCTTTGAATAAAATTAAGACTTCTTTTGTTCTTTTTCCTTCAGCTTCTTCAAAGTAATCCTTTTATATAAGTATCCTTTGCATGTTGCGATTCGTTAGTTGTGATGACACAAGTCAGGATGAACTACGTAATATTTCAGTACCGTATTTATATTTATTGGATTATTGGAAGAGCACGTTAGGGCTCTTTTCCTAAGGGGAAGGAAGCGTTTGGGGAGGACTTTCTCAGGAAAAGTTTCGTACGCACATTACACATTAGAAAAACCACAAAATTCTCAAGCAGCGTGTTTTTGTGCTGGGTCTAGCTACCAGCGTTCAACGACTTTACCTCTGGACCCCTAAAGCCAGATAGAGTTATTAACGGAATAGATTATTAACGGAAATGCATTCATTTTCACACTATTTTTTTGAGAAAGATCAAATTTAAATTTAGATCTAGAAAATGTAAACGCAGAATTTTACAAAAAGAAAATATAGGTACAATAAATCCTCTTGTCGATTACCATCCTAAGATGACCGATGTTTCTGAGAAAATAAGTAAATATAGGTTTTTCACAATGTCTCTCTAAGATGACCGCATCAACGGAAGACTAAAGAGATATGGAATCGTCAACGATCGCTTTGAAACGAATATTTTATATTTAACTTTACATTTATATATTTTTATAAATGATTCTAAAATATGGTTAAGCTTCTGTGTCTCAGTGTGCCACTACATGGAACACCCAAATTGAATCGCTTCGAAAGCCTCTAAATTCAACCGTAAATAGATAAAAATGCTTTTATAATATACTTTGAACTTTTCTTTTTAAACCGTAGATAGCAGCATATAACAAGGAGACACATAACGTTAATTTATTATGTGTTATTAAAATCCATTTTTTCAAGTAATTTTCTCTATTTTTTTAATGATATAAAAATTTTATTTGGAGAAAAATAGGCATAATTTTGCTGGCTGTACTCCAAATTATTTTTTTAATCTTTCATACAAAAATCATACGCAGAATCATTGAATAAAACCAGGTGTTCCATTAGCGGGAACACTGCGCCTTTAGCAATCTCATGCTGTTACTAATCAGAACATGTGTGCTCTTAGGAGAGAACATCCGTTGTTTTCGTTTTCTGTTTCTGTTGATTTTTTTGGGGGAGGGAATGAATTCAAACAAAGCAGCATTGAGGGGCGAGGTGGTTTTTGTGTTATGAAAGCATTAATATTGGCATCTCGAAATTTTTGGGGGTAGTTTTTAGGCGGGAATTTCATTAGTAGCTTGACTCATCTTTACTTAGACCTACGCGAAATTTTTGCTGCCTTTTTAGTCTCATTCCCGTTTATTTTCAATAATTGTGTAGATATTTTTCGTGTATCTATATATTATAAGCTTATTTTTCTTTTTTGTTAATATTAATCGTAGTTAATTATTTTAATCTTAGTTGGTTTGTGCTTCCATCAAAAAGGTGTGACTTGCTTTGAACAATTTCACGAAGATAAGAAATAGGAAAATTTATAAACATTTTTGTATATAGGACTTGTGTATGTAGATATGTATCTCATTTATCCGTATATATTCAAGAATATTGTGTATATCCAGGAAACCATGTATACAGCCATAATACAGAGTTTTTTCATTCTTATGCAAACGCTTCTACTCATTTTCGTGCTTCACTGCAATGCTCGCTTAGTCGCACTTTTCAAAGCTCTGGCGGCGCAGTGTTCCACCTCATGGAACACCCACAGAATTAAAACGGTAAGTGCAATTTTTACAAAATTTTACCTGTATACTTATTTAGGACTAAATAGACTGAATACAACGTTTCTTGCTGAAATTCCGACTTTAACGTACAGTGCGCCGCAAAGGATTAAATATTTTAGTTCTATGTTACGCAAATTGTATTTCTCTCTTTGTACCGGGGAGAGGCGCAGACACAAATTTGTTAGGATCGTAAAGCTCGGGTTTAGAGCTTTTAATTTGCTGTGAGTTTCAACTAAGCAGAGGTTCTCCCGAGTTTACTTGGTGAGCCGCTACTGAAGTCAGAGGTGTCAAAGTGTTCTTCGCCGTTCCTCAGCCAACTTAATGTTTGAAAGCCAATAAAGTAGTTTCGGTCAACATTATGACTCTGAGGTTTCTTGGGTTCTAAACTGAGGGAACATCAAGTGAATTTACAGTCCACTACTTTTGAACGACGGGACATACAGTTTTCACACACAATTTATTCGAAAATGTTTTAGTTATTGCTTGAACTTTTAGAACGAAGTTCTCAGCGAACCACTTTTTTTTACGACCACTTCTTAAAAGTATAGCTGTGGAATTCTGGTACTAATTCTCATCTATTTAAGATTTCCCATTTAGGTAATATTTTATTACTGCATTTTACAATATAAAGGAAGTATTATAATTACGAAAATTTTCAAGTATCACATTTCAGTGGAAATATCCATTTTGTCCATATCTGAATCCATTTGGATGATTTTTGTGCGACATCTCATACGGACAGAATAAAGACTTCTTCCTTTTCATAGTATATTTTATAATGCATTTAAAAGGGATTTTTTCGTGTTCTCTGTATGTATGTAGATATAATATATGTGTGTATGTATCTCGCATAACTCAAAAACGATTAGCCGAAGAATATTGAAATTTTCTAAAGAGTAGGCTTGCTTCTCTCTTTATATTGCAGGTTAGCTGTACCAACCGTATATGTATATGCTCACGTATATGTACACCAACATCCTTTATCCGGCTTAAAAGTCCCTACACGACCTTTATTTTTGCGATCGTTGCTTGTAGTAATATACTTCCAGTTATGGAAATGTTTTTAAATCACGAAAATATTCATGTTTTGGCGATGTCAAATTTTTAAAAAAATTCTTTTTTGACAAATAAGTAAATCCAAATTTTAATACAGTCTCGCGGTTCGTATACTTACATTTGGGAAAGTTTCATACTTGTTATCTATATAGTATATAAAGAAGAAAGTTTGTGTGTTTGTCCTCTCATAACTCGGTCACTACTATAGCTATCACCACCAAACATTCTACAATTAGGTCGACGTCACGTTTCTCAAAAAAAAAAAAAAAAAAAAAAAAAAAAAAGTAGCTAAAATCAGAGCTATAAATAAAAACTCGGAAAAACGATAATTTTCTTTCTCATTTTTCGAGTGGCAACAGTCTCGCAAGCTGGAGACGAAAATCTGCTTTATTTCGAAAGTTGTTACCATTGCTCTCTTTCAAATCCTAGAGTTTGTTAAAATACGAAAATAGATAAAAGATGAAATAAAAATTGCTTTCCCAAACATTAAATACGTTATTCCCGATTCCGAAAATTCGAGGGAAGCCATTTCGACTATTCTCATCTTAACCACTTTCATGAGCGAAAATACTAATTAAAAATTCTGAAAGTTCTAATTTTCGCACTCATTTTTCCTAGTGGTAACAGTCTCGGGCGTTGAAGATAGAATTGTTTTATTTCGAAAAGTGTTGCTACTGCTCGCTTGCAAATCTTACATTTTGTTAATAAAAAAAATTGTCAATTTTACATAACCTATATATATAAAGAAGAATGTCTGTTTGTGTGTTTGTTTGTTTGTTTGCGTTATTGATTTCTCATCAATTATGATAAATATTTTGCGACATTGAATCGACTAAAGTTGAATATAGGTGAAATATTGGATGGAACTTGAGCTGTTATGGCCATTTGATTAGAAAGACGAAAATCACTAAAAGCTGAGTGACATTGCTTCTGATACAATGAGAGAGAATTATATTTTTCTATCGAAATTTTTTATGTGGGGTTGCATATCGCACCAGACTGAAAAATGTATAACTATGAATCGTATTTTTTACATCGTTAGAGAAGGATTACAACGGTATCGTTCTCTCTGTTGTTAGATACATTGCTTTCAATCTAACTTAATTGACATCGGGTACTTCCGCTAATAAAGAAATAAAATTAGAAAAAATTCATAAACGCACGACCAAAATTAAGCAGTATACATTATTTCAAAATCAGCAACTTTCTTTTAGGAATCGGGTATTCAAGTTTGAAAGAGCAATTCGAAGAAATAAATTTAAATGATCAGCAGCAAAAAGTGTGTATAATTTAATAGGCCTTATAAGGAAATTCACATAACTTATAAGGAACAATACATAAGGCCTTACAAGGCCTTATTTGTTGTTCGCCTGAGATTTTTGATTTTAGTAAGCACATAATTTTTCGATTTTTTTCATTTGAAAAAATATGCGTCTGTTTCTCGTACTTTTCTAATATACAGTGAATTATTTCATAAGAGCATTACGCGGAAGTTTCTAATTATTCGTTTATATATAGTATATAGACATTGTCAAAAATTCGTTTCCTCCAGATGTAAACCACCTGTTTCTCGACCTGGCCCAAACAGCTTTTTACATATTGTTAACTGCAAACAATCATTCGATTTACTGCATAGTTAAATGGAATGTACTCTGAGAGCTGAAAAATGTCAACTAAGCAATTTGCAATTTGATTCATTACTAGTAAATCTAAAATCAGTTTCGTTATTTTAACAAGAAAGGGCATTTTTATGCATAGTGCTGGAAATAGATTAAAGATTTAATAAAAATTAAATTTTAGGTTCGAGTTCCATTTGACGAATATCAAAATGTTTACCTTGAAATATTAATAAAAGTATTTTGAAAATAGGAATGTAATTTTTAATTAATTTAAATCTATTTACTCTAAAGCAAAATGCCGTTACATTAAATATCAGAGGCACAAGTAGAAGATATAGAACTGGATATAGATGGCTAGAAGTAAGAAACAAACAGAAAAGAAAGAGAGAGATCAGAGTAAAATTATTCATGTTAAATTCAAATGGAAAGAATTTGAAAATGCTATATTTCAATAGCTAAGATTTAGTTAACTCTAACAGGGAGAAGTACCTCATATGGGCATAGTCTACATCATAAGTGAAGTGGTGAAAGCATACGGTATCGTGTTTTTACTATTTGAACACTTTCGAAGATCTGAATGATGAGTTTATATATGTCAAATACTCTATTAATTACTTATCTCTATCTATCTGTAATTATACACGTACTGTCCAGCAATGAATGCTCGATGTATAGGTCACAGCCACTATCCCACCAAAAGAGAAAACTTTCATTTATGAAACTTCCTAGTACGTCTGCCACGGAAACGAAAACAGGCTTTACATCTAACATTATCCTGCACATTTTTATGAAACATTAACATTTTGATTCGACCCTTTTGTTTTATTTTGTTTTGAGTTTAAGCAAACGTTTCGAAAATCATTCCTACTTGTAAATACCTGTTTGTTTCTTGTATGTTTGGGGCACCATTGGTCATGTGGTTAGGATTGCAGAATACTGAGAGTTTTATGGAACTGATCATCCCAATTGTAATTTCCATTATTTATATACAAAAACAATATAGGAGCATGAAAAACACCAATATGGATAGTTTAATAAGACGAAACTTCAGCTCGTAAGTGCTGATAAAAAACAATGTACAATAACTAAATGTTACTGTAGGATGTTTATTATAGCTTAAATAAACAATATTCTGTTTTTGCTCAAACACAGCGTTAAAAATACCAAGTGGTTGACACGAAGCCACATAAATTTCATTTGACTAATTATTAATATATTATTATATCATAATATTAGTTAGCAGTGGTAAATCTAGGTATTAAAAAACCGTAAACACGAATTTTTGAAAATTTTAATATTTCTCTTTTCGCCACGTTTGAATTATCCATTTGAAATTAGTCATCAAGAAGGTGGCAAGGGGCCTTCATTTTCAAGGAATGATTTCTACCGGCCGTAATTTTACAATAATATTATAAGATTAGACATAATAAATCTGACAGCATGAATGCATTATATGAAAAAAGCACGGAATTTGCAATGTTTTGCTGTAGAATGTTATACTAATTCTCGATTATCCGTGTGTGGAATACCCATCTTGCAATTTGGAACTAGGTACCGTTGAAGCAATTTTAAGCGACCAGCGAATATATATTTCATTTAGTCAATTTGTCGAAATTTTAATCTTTTTAATTGCAGTTTTACATTATTTTGATTACCTTTAAAAACGAACGTGAGTAACTCATCTGAAAATGTATAAGCTGTGAGAGAAATCATATTGAATGATCTGAGCATACAGAGGAGACTAGTTATATGCCTTTGGCTTTACAATCCTTGTTAGAATATTTCATTTTCAGAGTTGTGTTTTTGTGTTTATTGCAGCTTGTAGGATGATGAGTGAAACTGCTTGGAACTCCGTGCATTAAATAAGTGCAAACATTGGTTACAGACCTTGTTAATTAAAAAAAATTAAACTTTACAAAAAATAATGTTACAGAATACATATATTTCTTTTACATTCCGAATCAATTTTTCGTACCTAGTTGAGTCACATAAATTATGACAAACTTTGAGAAATTAATTTAAAAGAATTAAATATGAAAAAAAAGAAATAACAAAACAATTATAATTTGGCTGTGCGAGAAATCTCACAAATACTACGTTTATGTTTCTGAACAAATGCATAATATTCCCTCCATTTCTATCTATCAATTTTATCAATTATCTCTCACACCCTTTTTTATGAAAATCTGTGATAACACTTTACAAACATTTAAACAAATAAATGAAACTTATACAGATTGGACTGTCAAATACCTCGAAAAATTAGTTGTTAAATTTCAAAAAATATCAGATTTCATTACGAGATATATCTGACATCGAAACAGGTCTCAATTCGATAATGTCATGGATTTTTAGAATTATGATTACAGTTTGAAATTATCCTTATTATATGAAAAATATTAAATAAATTTGTTATATATCAGTTTCCTTGCACACTCTTGTGCTATATGTACTTTAACGTACAAAGAACGTTATAGAATAATACGTTATAGAAAGAACGTTATAGAAAGAACGTTATAGAATAGTGTTATCAATGGTTATTTAAACCAAACTGCTGTGCGTTTTTAAGGCCGAGCGGTAGCTTTCTAATTAACACGCTGAGTTCGGCGCCGAATTTGCTGTCCTTTCCGTTCAGCCGGCAGCGAGCTAAGCCTTAAAGCTAAGCCGTGTTTTTGTTTAGAATGTTTCAATACATTTCATTAATGCTAAATTTGATCACATTTCATTGAGACTATATTTATTTTTTAACTTATACTGTCGGTTCCGTGGAACGACGCCAGGCAAACGAAAATTCCAGTGCCGGTTCCCAGGGACCGACGCCGGCCACACGGAAAGTTCACTGTCAATCCCCAGAGACCGGCGCCGCGCTCAACGTGTTAAGAAAGTTTCGGGCCGGTAAGTAAATATGTATTTAATTCAAATATATGAATTGATATGTAATCTATATATATGATTGATTGTATTTGAGTTCTATTTCGAATACTCAAAACTTAAACACAAAGAACTAGAGGCAGCAGATACATAAATCAGTTTATTGAACGCAATTTAACAGAATCGTTACAGGTGATGAGATGTGGGTAGCTCACTTCACCACAGAAAACAGCAACTCACAATTGATTGGCGTCACAGGGATCCACGCGCCGGACGATCCTCAGTCTATGCACGGAAATTGAAGTCCACGGTATTCTGGGATAGTAAAGGCATTCTGCTCATTGACGTATTAACGAGTGGTGCTCCGGTGAAAGCTGATCTTTATTGCGCTTTACTAGAGAACATCTTAAGAGCCATTCAGAACAAATGGTTTGGGATGCTCAGTGCTGGTGTTGTGGTGTCCTACGACAACATCGGACGCATACGGGGAATTCCACAAAATATATGTTGCAGACGTTTCGCTGGGAGATGTCTGACCATCCATTCTATGGCTTCGATCTTGCTGTTAAGTACTTCCACGTGTTATTGCACCTGAAGACGTTCTTGTCTGGGCACACTTTCCTACAGGTGAAATGTTGCAGACAAATGTGACGAGCTGCCTTTCTTCCCAGGCGACAGACTTCTATGACACTCTAATGGAAATAGGTAACCGACGCTATGACAATTGGTATAGTTCCGATGTTTCTTATGCTGAGAAGTAGCAGAAATATAGCTGTATCTTTTGCAATAGGTTTTTCCAGGTAATAAGACTTTGTTTTTTATGGTTTACGGCAAAGTAATTTTTCGGACGACCCTCTTATTGTTTAAATAATCATTATCAAATGAATATACCTTCATCTAAATCAATATCTAACTCATTGAAATCATCATATATATAAATTTCCTTCTAAATCCAATCAACTTCATCTGCTAATCTAAGACATCTAACTAAGCATAACTACCCAAAACACATCTTCATGTTAAACCATCATATATATATATATTATCATCATCATCGTCATTGAAAATATCGCCAAATTAAGATAAATCATTATAGCTCAAATCAACTAAATAAAAAGCAGTATCATCTAAATCACCACCATCAACAATATGATTCTCATTTGATCATCGTCTTTATCACCTCAAACTTCTAAATCACCATCAAAATTGTTATCTGAATAACCAAGAAAGAAATTATAAAATTATCACCAGATAATTCAAAACCATCATTTAAATAATCATCATCATCGAAATCATACCTTCAGTTTAAACCGTCGTATATGTCATCATCACCATTATCATCGTCGAGATAGATAAATCATAATCTTCCAGATCATCTAAATAGAAAGCAATATCAACCAAATCATCATCTTCTTCATC
This sequence comes from Stegodyphus dumicola, assembly GCF_044657685.1. NCBI lineage: Eukaryota > Metazoa > Arthropoda > Arachnida > Araneae > Eresidae > Stegodyphus > Stegodyphus dumicola. The sequence continues at coordinate 461,376 of NC_140772.1, read as the reverse complement.
CTCATTTAATCATCGTCTTTATTGTCTAACTCCTCTAAAGTATTATATAAATCACTCTCACATCATGTATAAAATCGTCATCAGTCAAAACTATGTCACCATCAAATTCATCTAAATATTTATTATCACTTAATACACATCGTCATTTTAACCATCATGTATATCGCGTCACCATGATCATCGTCAGAATAAGATAAACCATCATCACCCAAATCACAGCAGTCATTCTAAACCATCCTATGTATCATCTTCATCATCATCATTGAAGTCGTCGTCAGAATAAAAAAACTTCACCTAGATACAAAGCCCGATCACCTAAAGTTTTATTATCATCCTACTCAATTATTCATACTCTTCATCACTAAACCATATACTCACGACCACCTAAATAAAAAATCAGCAGCAGTTAATCTAAATTGTCGTCCTCAAAATTCCAGTTAAATTATTCAAATCATCGTCGTTTAAATCATGACTTTTTAGTGTTTTGCTAGTGTGCCGTCAAATAGAGCCAGTTTCATTCAGGTACAGACAGAAGGATATCACCGGAAGTTCACTATCGTTGGTTCAGGTGTAGTAACCAACCGCCCTCAGGAGATGCCAGAGGCTTGGGTACGTAGCCGAAACCTATGCCATCTTAGATAACGTGACACTCGGAAGTGACGTAAGAGTTTGAATAACGTAATGTTTCAAAAAGTTTGGTTTTTGTGACAACGAAAATATTTTTTAAAGTTTCATTTCTTCCGGAAACGACGAATTGTTTTCTTTTTTTTTTAGGCAACGGCCTCTTGAACCCCTTGAAATCTTGTTTGTAATGACATTAAAAATTTCCCTTTTATCATTAAATCTGTATTTGTTTTTAATTGAGCATCTCATTATTTACTGTTTGTTCATTTTGCATAATTTTAATATAATAATAATAAGCCAAATGCAAAATGTTAATCGTTAAAGAGAAATGCGACCAGAGATATAAAATTAAAAATTAAAAGACAAAGAATTAAATTTATATATCAAGTTTTACCAGAATAGAAAAAAAAGAGAAAGGACTTTAAAGAATAGAATAGTTGAAGGGGTGATGAAAGCCAAAACATTTCATAAAATGAGGATTTCTGATATTTGCATTTTCAAATTCTCTACAATTTTAGCTTTCTTAAAACACCGTTCTTTAATCTCTATGAAAATTAGGACTGTACAAAATCTAGCTTTAATTTGTCATTGAATACTTTGATAATTGAGAATTTTTACATAAAATCGCGTTTTCCCCCGAACGTGATTTTTTATACTCGATGTAGTACCTGTTCTCAAGAACTACTGCTCACAGGTATCTGAAATTTTTATACCTTATTTACTACGCTTCCAAATATTTGCCGAAAAGAGCTTTTGATTATAATCAGTGCTAAATTTTACTATGCGTAACAAAATATACTGTAAAATACTCTAAAATTTAAAATGATAAAAAAGCTCTTTTCAGTATATTCAGCTAGGTATTGTGATGTTACTTCCCTTAGCGAAAGACGTTTCCAGAACATTTTATCCGCGAGGGGCGAAAGACGGTTAAAGGAAGGGACGTAGTTACGCCGGAAAACAGAGTGGAGGCAAGCTGGTGGGAAGAATACGAGACTTGTGACTTTTGCGGTTGGACCGGCAGTCATGCCGTGTGCAAAGAGATAACTTAAGCTAAATGTATAGTAGTGGTATTTGTTTTATTGTGTATTGTTTAATAAATTAGTGGATAAAATTTCAAAGCTGATGGAGATTATTTTCCTATTATGGCGAGTGCATGAGAAATGACCGAACCCGCCTCGGACTTGAAACGGCGCGAGGTGCAAATCGGCGCAGTCGATAGGATAAGATTGTGAAAAAGGAAATCACTAAATAGTGAAAATAATAAATAAATATGGTTGTAAAAAGTTACTGAAAGTTATAAAATGAAATTCGGTGATAGTTCACGAATGGATCTACGATGAGAGAAGATTTTTATGACGAAAGAAAATGGCGCGTTTAGGGCCATGTGTGCGAATAAATTCATCCGATTTGTGAAAGCGTGATGTGCTAAAAAGTTAACAGCCAGTGAGTGGTAAAATGGGATCATCAGTGTTCATCATCCTAGTGAAATCATGAAAAGTTAAATCAGGGATAATGTGAATTACCGTGTTGTAATCATGTCAAGTTACGTGGCACTGCAGTGTGCTCATGATTAAAGTTAACAGCGTCAAGTTGTGCTCTTCGTTCGATATTTTCACTATCGGGATCAAAGGTAAGTCCTTCTTAATTTATATATTAACCATATTAACTTAGAAAATTATAATTGTTTTTATGTCTGTTAATAACATGATTCGAATGTCAGGCGTTAAAGCCAGTAGACACCGAGAAAGTATATTTTATATGGAAATGAGAAATTAAGGTTCTTATTTTTATCAAGATATAGGAGATTCTTAGAGCAAGGGAAACGATTATTGAAACATTTGAAAATAATGAAAGGAGTTATGTTTGACCCACCATCGAAAGCTGAGAAATGGCTGTTCTTTTTACATCATGATGAAGTGATTCTTAATCTCTATAAAATATCTGAAGAAGGGAAAATTATTTTGCAGAGTTTAAAAACAAAAGTTAAAAGTTTGATCGCGACTCTCAATGAAATGGATTGAAATAACAATATTATATTATGTATATAATTAAATGTATACTATACTAGTGATATTTGTTTTATTGTATATTGTGTACCGTTATGTGTAATAAATTAGAGGATAAAATTTCAAAGATAGAGATTATTTTCCTACTATGGCGAGTGCATAGACGAAGCTGCCTCGTGCTTGAAAGAGCGCGAGGTGATAGATGTACTTTAATTACGTAAAAACCTTCAAACCTGTAAGAACAGCAGATTTTCAGAAAAGGTAATCCAAAAATGGCCAATTCAACATTGTTGCTATAGGGTTTCCAACACCCCTTAATAAAAAGGAGTAAAATATTTTTAAAAAATGGCATTTATGGAAATACGAAATAGAAATATGTTTAGCTTTAAGAGTATATAATATTTCTGTAAAATAAATAATGTGAGCATTTAAAAGCAATTTTTTAAAATAAAAAACCAAAAGGAAATATTTATAGTTTTTAAAATCAGCATTACTTTTGTAAAATGAAAGAACTTAAAATCTTTTTAAAGTAAAAATTGCGAAAAGAAAAATTTAAATTAAAGTTTCACGTTATTAAACTAAATATTGAAGAGAAAAACATTTTTGACACGAGAAAGGGAAAATAAAAGAATTTAAAAGTCAAAATTGCATTTACACAAGTTGCAACTTTGATAGAGATTCGCGTTCCTTTAAGCCTCGGGCGTCTTTCTTTGACGGTCGGTTACTATTAAGTTTGTTATTGTAAACTGGCTATTCAAATTACAGTCGGTATGCGCAAAGGGGGCCTGAATCTTCATCCTGAAAAATAAACAAAATTATTGTTACACGTCACATAAAAATATCAGTTAAAATGATAATTCAATTCTTAGTCACAAGCATGAGAATATTTGAGAAGGTTATATGGCATACGCAAATAACCAAAATGAAAGGTACTCGAAACGCATGTCTGTGCACTGTCTGCAAAAGTTCAGACCGGATCTTGGTCGTTTGTGGTAGGCATTGACTTGCAAGTACAAATGTGTTTTGAAAAACGTAAATGTTTGCGGTTTGGTACTTTTAAATTTAAAGTCATTTGTTTTGTAAAAATTACGAAGCCTAGCTCTTCATATGTTTCTCCGACACTCATAATTTTATGAGGAAACAGTTTGCACTCGTTATGAAATAATTTTGAACATAAGTATCTCCGTCTGATTTCGATTGACATCAGTCAATTGTTTTGTGATTTATTTCTTATAACCAAAAGGAAAGTTTCCGAAATGAAGTCTAGGTATTGGAGGAAAGAATAATTAGTAAAATGTAGAAAACTGATACTTTTATTTTCAGCTTTTTTGAAATGAACTCATTATGCAGCGTGCCAAAAAAAATTAAAAAGACTTCTCTCGAAATTTAATTTTCAACGTTCTGTTTTGGAAATGAAAATACCAATTAACAATAGACAGAACTCGTCCTTGACTTTCTAAATTATTCTAGAAATCCTTGACTTCCTATAGCTGGTAAAAACCTGAAATCTCTTACTAAATTTGTCATGGAATATGCCAGTAAATTTCAAACGTAAAAATGTGCGCCATTTGTTTTTACATAAAATTTCTCATATAAATAATTCTTGGTTTAGACTTTTTTTGAAAAGTATCTTGACCCAAAACGTTTAAACTGTTTTCTTAAAACATTCGTTTGCTATTGAAAATTTTATAAATATAACTAGACTGAGTTTTGAATAAATGAAATTACAACGCATAAGCACATTGTTGGAACATTTTGTATAAGAAAACGTAATCGCATATAAATCAAGTTCTTATATCGCTTAATTACAATGCATCAGATCTTTAGTAAATAAAGAAAGCAATAAAATACACATGGCGGTTTGGCAATACCAAAAACATCATATCCCGCAACAGCTCTTCTTGATTATTTCATACCTTATAAAACACGAGCAAATATGTCAATTGCGGAAATATTGCAGTTTGGCAAGCGATAAGGTGCTGCGCAGGAGAATTGATTATCGGGGAAAATATTTCTGCAAGGTAGGAGGTGATTTGTATTCATTCTGGATGTGGAAGAGATTGTTATTCTAGGACTTCGAGAAATAAGGAACATAATTTGGATAAGAGTGCACTTTCGACCAAAGTGAATTTGCGGAATTAGGAGTCATGTTTCTTCTTTCTGTAGTCATTTGAAGTTGTGGTTCAGATGTCAACATCAAAGACTTAACGATATCACATTTGATTTTAGTGAAGTGTAGGTCATCCAGTGCTTTCTTCAGCAGTAGTTATGGCTTTCGCCGAACGAAACAAACACAATGCAAGTTTCAAATGTTAAGTCATTCAGTTTGCGAAAGAAAATGGAAATCATGCAGGTTGGTTTTCGTGAATGCTTCGTACACGAGTGGAAGAGGCATGAAATTTTACAATGATTATTGCGCCAAAGAATAAATGTGTATTGCATAAAGAAGTAATGAAATAGCTTACCGTCGGCGAAAGTGTTGGAAACTGCATTGTAGAAAATCCCCATCATCACTAGAATGGATTAATTGTAACAAGAAACAGCGTACGTTTCTTTGCCTTAAAAATAGAAAAAATGGTGTGCAAATGGAAGTGAAAACTCTAAAGCAAACTGAGGTTGTGTATTCGATTTACTTCACGGAATAATTCAGTTCTCCGAGAAAAAGAGATAAAATTTTTTCAAAGGCTTCGAAAATATAGAGATAAAACTTTGATGAGCTTTTAAAAATATGTAAAAATTTATTTACTATCACGTGTTGCAAATATGGATGTCATTCCTGTAGTTTTGATATAGTAGGAGATAAAGAAACAATGATATGAAAGAAAAATAACAGTTAACATAAAATCAATAGGCCAACGAGAAATCTCACCTCACCGTACTGATCTCCTGCTTAGCCGACCGTGCGAAATTAAAAGCTCATCGATATCTTGAAAAGAAAGACTTTGCTGAAGTGCAGTTGCTCGAAAGTGTTTTCATCCGTATTCACGAGAAATGATCGGCGGAGAAAAATGTTGTGAAACTGTGGATAAGAAATATTTGGCAAAAGCTTCCTTTTGCCTCAGATAATCAAGAAGGTCTAATACTTTGGGAACATGCTCAGCCTCCATCTAACGGATAACACAAATATGTTGTTGAAAGAGTGTTATACAGATATGACAGTTTATCCAGGCGGATTATTGCCATTAGTTCAGATATTAGACATATATGTCAATAAATCATCGATAGAATATTTTAAACTTTAGTGGAATACTCGAACAAAAGTGAAGGTGAAAAAAACATATACAAATGGAGACCAAATACGTCATGCCAGTCCATAAATAGTGTGTCAGTAGATAATAAAATCACGGAATAAAATTAAACCCGTTTAATTTATGTGGTATATCTGACGGTCTAGATGCAACGAAAGATGATTATTTATGTGTGGATCAGAGTAAAAGTAACGGCAAAACTGAAACAGAATTCGATGATGTGCTTGAAGTTATAGCTTGAGACGTATATGAGGAACTTGGATCTGTCTATGCAAGTATGGATCAGAGGTGAAGGTGAAAATGAAACAGAATCCGATAACGAAAATTTTTAAGTACATAAACTATTTTATTTCTCTTAAATAAAAAGCATTTAATTACACGCAGAAATCTAATTTTCGTATGCTCACTTTTTCCATATTTCTAAACATAACATTTTTATAGCTGGCGTACAGCGCGTACCCATAAATTTCCATCTTGTATTTTCTTTTAAAAGTGCGCCTTATACGATTGAATATACTATAACAAACATAGCTGAAACTTAAGTGATAGAGATATTTACATGCTTACTGAAGCATTATATTCTGTTTTTTTTCCCTTTATAGTGTATAAATGTTTTCAAAATTTCGATGTTACGTTTTTCAATCTTTGTGTTTAGAAAAGGGATAAAGAATTCAAACTTTTATCTCCGAAAACAAAATTCTAAATCAGATTTCTAATGAAGAAGGGAAATTCTCTATAGCTTTACTTTCCGGACTAATTAAAATTAAGAAAAAGAAGAGAGGAAAAAAATAACTGATTTGGGTAAGCAGAATATTTAGCCATTCAGTATCTATTGATGGGAATGTATATAACTCTAATGAATAGTACAGAAATAAGATAAAGTTACGTTTCAGTTTGTAGGCCTTACATTTCAAAATGGTTTTAATACAGCTTAAAGCGCATAGCCAAAGATTATGCTCTCAGCCGCTTTTTCAGTAATAACGTCAGAGAATAATTCTTACAGTTACAATGTTTTCAAATAATCCATTCCTTCAAAAGTAATCTATTGTACTAAGATAATGTGTTTTCGAGGGCAGAAAATGAAACAGAACGGCGAGATCCATCAGAGTATGATCCTGTAATGCTTTAACAAATCTTTCGCAGTCTTAAGTAATAGAGAAATGTGGTAGAGCTTCATCTTACACTATATTCTTGTATTCATATTATTTGTATTATGTGACTATGTGTCTCTATTCGATGTGTGGGAAAAAAACGTCTCCAACAGGTTGATATATACGATACCATTCAGATAAACGCAAAGGAAACCAACATTTCCATCTAATAATATTCATTTTATTTTAATTATACCATTTTCTAGTTAGATAACCAATTTGTGAGCAAGAATTTGCATCGTAACAGTGAATCATATTGCTGCCAAATTTCAAATATAAAAAACTAAAGCTCACGAATCACAAACCGAGAGTTTCTGTGAGATTTGTGAGGTGCGAAGGAATCTCCATTTTGAAAGAAATCGAAATTGATATAAATTCGCATTATAACATATTATTCAGTTTATTTATCTAATTATATTATAATTCTGATGTAATGTATACACACATTTTAAAAGTTATTTCTTTCGCTCATTTCAATTTGTAATCTTGAATTTTTACACTGAAAAAATCCTGAGTAGAGACGGAAACTGTGGTATGTCAAACTGAATTTAAACAAGGTGAAAGCAAATGAAAAGCTAATGTACATACTACAACAGCTTTTAATTTGTTTAGAATTACAATCTTAGTAATGCAAATCATGCTGATTAACACATAATTAAAAGTGGATAAACATTCCTTTTTGAACGTTTCTTTGAACCTTGATATAAAGTTCTATGAATATCTGCAGTTGGATAAGACAGCTCAGGGTCAAACAAATTTTAAAATGAAATTTGTATAAATTAATTTCATGAGTTCAATTATGAAAGATATGCCGTGCAATATTTATTTGCACAATTTAAAGCCAGTAGCACAACTTAAATTTATTGTTGAAAAATATTGTCATGTGTAAAGCTATGTGTTAAAAAAGTCAATAAACTGTGACTTTCCAGGTAAAACCGGAAGACCTCGCAGCTATGAAAGGCACTGAAAACATAGATCTGAACTACGAAAGAGTGTACTTAGTTGCTACTAAAATAATACTGGTATCTTTAAGTTAGCATGACTAATTACTAGCTAATAATATATCAGTAGTTACACTTACCGAGCAAAATATTATCAAATGCTGTCCATATACTAAGAATACCATAAAGTTCTTGATAATAAAAATGTTGTTGATAATAAATTTTGGTAAAATGAAGCAGGTATATGATTTATTTGTTCTATTTTTCTTTTCCGGGTCTTGCTTCGTTTGGTCATTAAATCAATCGTTCTACAGTCGGAATCCAGTTCTGGCTCTTTTCGCAGTTCAACCGGTTTCCTTTTCGGGTTTGACAGTTCTTTTCCGGTTCCAGCTTGTCTTTCAGATTTGGAATCTTTTCCGTTTTTTGCTTCTTTTCCAGGTATTACGTCTTTTCAGACTCCTCTATATTTTCCATTTCTGGCATCTTTTCCGGCTCTTGCTTCTTTTCCAGTTTTTGCATTTTTTCCAGTTCCTTCTTCATTTTCAGGTCTCTCTTTTTTGGTTTTTGCAATTTTTCCCTCAACTTTTGCCTTTCCAGTTCATTTTTGTGTGCTTGTTTTAGCATCTCTTCAATATGTTTCTCCATTTTCAGTTCTTCTTTCTTTTCTAGTTTTTGTATTCTTTCCCGTATTTTCTTCTTTTTCAGTTCTTCTTTCTTTTCTAGTTTTTGAATCCATTCCAGTAATTGCTTCTTTTCCAGTTCTTTCTTCTTTTCTAGTTTCTGTTGCTTTTCCAGTTTTTGTTTGTTTTTCAGTTCTTCCTTCTTTTCCAGTTTTTGCTTCTTTTTCTGCTCTTGTTTCATTTTCAGTTCTTGCTTCTTTTCCAATTTTTGCTTCTTTTTCAGTTCTTGCTTCTGTTCTAATTCTTGTATCTTTTCCTGTTCTTGCTTCTTTTCTAGTTTTTGTATCTTTTCCAGCTTTTGTGTCTTTTTCAGTTCTTGCTTCTTTTCTAGTTTTTGTGTCAATTCCAGTTTTCTCTTGTTTTTGAGTTCTTGCTTCTTTTCCAGTTTCTCCTCCTTTTCCTGTTCTTCCTTTTTATTCAGTTTTTGATTCTTTACCAGTTTTTGCATCTTTTCCGGTTCTCGCTTCTTTTCCAGTTCCTTCTCGTTTTCCAGTTTTTGCTCCTTTTCATGATCACAAGGAGGATTTTCCAATCTACAAAAAAATCGGTATATCTTTATTTCAGTAGTAAAATAGTGAAGGTAATGCAATGACGATCACGTTTAACATGTACAACACTTCCATATTTAGATACTATATAACACTTTTGGCTCAGTTTCATAGGGAAAAAACTCCCCGTAGATTATTGCCTGGAAGAATTGTTTTCTACAAAGGGTGAATTTGTTGTTTTCGTTGTTCTGACCTAAAGCCAAGCAGATAAGTTAAAGTACTTTGCGTTATTTGTATGCAATAAGCGGCCTCCATGAATCTCAAGTAGAGCGTAATAATTTGCAAAGTTTCAGTGCCTTACTTTTCCTTACTTAATTTTTACATAATTTGCAATAATAATAACAGAAATAATAAACAGGTGGCTTAAAAACAGAGGGAAACAATGACGAAAATTGCAAAATAGGAGGAAAAAAGGAAACTGAAATGAAAAGGGAAACAACTACAAACAAAGGATGGAAAAAGCATTTTAGAAGATATACACGTAACGTTCTTTCTGAATCAGCAAAACCTGTATTTTAACGAGTCTCTTTGCATCGCTGGCTGCACAGATTTCAAATTTTCTCTCGTTATTCCAAATTCGGATCATATTACTGGTCTTTTTCGTAGTCCAGCAGAGCCGCACTAGGATTTTTGCCACCATTTGTTTTCAATTGAAACTTTTATTCTCATTCTTCAGTTGCATTCTTAAAGTTTATTTATTTATACAGGAAGAAAGAAAGAAATCAATCAAATCAAAGTAAATTAGGAAAAGATATACCTGTTTTCTCCTATATTTATTGTTCCCTGTAATTTCTTTTGCCTGTTGCATTAAATTTATTGAAGGAAAATTTACAAAATCTTTCAAAATTTATTTCCTAAATCCTTATGCGAATTTAGCCCTTCTGATCATCTCGGCCACACTTTAATGGCTTTTACAATTTGATGTTTGAATATTGACAGCTGCCTATAATGAAATATGTTCTCCATTGTCCTCGAAAAAAGAAAAATTAAAGTTCCAGGTAATTTTGCAATGAAGGACACATATATCTTATTTGAAGGGCAAGAGGTAAAGAAAAAGATATTTTCGGATGGGAATATGTAGCATTTTAAACACCGTGTTTGTAAATGTCATCATATAGTAGCAACACTTGAGTCATAAGTAATTATACACATATATGAGAGAGACTACGATGACGAAAAATTAAATGGCAAAACATGGCCGAAAACACTTTCCTGGCCGGTGCAAACAACACAAAACACACGAAAGATCGGACACCAGTTATGCTTAGCACAAGATAAATTAAAAAGTAGGAACAAAATTAGATACTTATGGACCTCAAAAAAGGTGTTCGAAATTACGACCTGCACCCTGTTACAGGTATTGCATCTCTCGCACATCGAACATGAGATGTTCTGGAAAATACCGTGCATCCCCAGGACTTTCCCAGCACCTGCCACAATATGTGCCACAAGTTCCTGTTGGACTTCTAACTGGGGTTTCGTGCACTTATGTGTTGAAGTACCCCGAGACGAACTGATAATGCAAGTTAGGTCTCGTGATCTTCCTGAACAATGCACTGGACTATTCCTACCAAACCCATGTTTAGGATACGTTCCGAAGGAACTTTCGAATACTTTCTTTGATGGCGATCCCCTGCTTTTGTTCTTATTCCTTGGTTTCTGCTGCGCTAAGGAAAATAAACAAATATCTTTACAATGTTCGTACCCTATTTTTCTTGTGTTGTCTCTCGTCACTATGGGCCAGGAAAGCGTTTCCGACAATGCATTGCAATAAACGATTATATATATATATATATATATATAAACAATATATATATATATATAAACAATATATATATACATATATATATATATATATATATATATAAACAATATATATATATATATATATATATATATATATAAACAATATATATATACATATATATATATATATATATATATATAAACAATATATATATATATATATATATATATAAACAATATATATATACATATATATATATATATATATATATATAAACAATATATATATATATATATATATATATAAACAATATATATATATATATAATCTTATAAACATATATTACCGTGAAAGACCGAAATTGGAGAATATCGACATTCACCGGAGAATGTCAACATTCACCAAATACGTCGGTGAAAGATCAAATATTGCATTACATTCTTCTACATTCGGACCCTCACCGGTGTATGTCGATAATCACAGATATGCTCTGGTGTAGATTGAAAAGAGCGGAGTATATGTACACACTGTTATTGCAAAAGGAAGTGTTCCACAAATAAATGCAGTTGTAAAAGCAAGGGCCTCTTGTGCAATTGAAAGTGTTAGATATTATATATATATATATATATATATATATATATATAATCGTATAAACATATGTTACTGTGAAAGACTGAAATTGGAGAATGTCGACTTTCGGTAGATTGAAAACAGAAGAGTATATGTACACACTGTTATTGCAAAAAGTAGTGTTCCACAAATAAATGCAATTGTAAATGCAAGGGCCTATTGCGCAATTGAAAGTGTTATATATATATATATAATGTTGTATGAACTTAAATCCATTTAGTGCGAATACAAGTTATTATTAGTTGCGCAATTGCTGCAAAGTTAGTTAATAATAATTTATTTCCTAAACCGTATTGATTAATTGATTATATTATCTCCTAAGTTTAATTAAAGTAGAATTATTTTAAAAGTGTGCATCCATACTGGTAAGTTATATTTTGAAAGATGTTTTGAAGTAATTTGAAAGCAAAATGTTAATAATGTTTTAACGGGGACTGGAGTTAAATCATCACGAAGAATAATATTACAATTGTAAAAGTAAAAATTAAAACATGTAATTATTGTCATTGATCGGAAATTAGTTGACTTTTCAAGGGGAACAAACCAACTCCCGTTCAATGATCAATAATTGATAGAAATACGTAAATATGAAAGTGTTTCGTCTTTACTCGAGTTATAAATTAAAGCCAAACCGGCAATTCTAGTCAGGCCAAATATTTTCGCGAATAGTTGTTACTCAAAGAACTGATTCTCATGAAGCATTTTAGTCAATTCAATTTGGAGTAAAAATCAATTACTGTAGAGAAATCTTGTAAAACTCGAGTAATCGTCCCCGACACTATCATCTTTATGTATTTGAGTACTATATTATTTGTAGAAATTAAACATTGGAAATTGTCATTATGAAATCGAAATCAAAGTAAAGTTGAAATAAACATAGAAGATTATAAAAAAGATAAATAATGCAAACTTTGCAAAAACAAATCAAAGAGAACATAAAAATAATATAAAAATAATATAAAAATAAAATAGAAAATAATATAAATAAGATCAGTGAATGTACATGAAGATATAAAGGCCAGAAAGGTATTAAGTAACTTACATTCTTTCTAGTGGGGGAGTTGGCAGTGTGTTCTCTTCGTGTCTGACTCAGAAGTGTAGGGTGTCCGAAAATTCTTAGCGGCAGTAGGGGCTTTGAATTATATCAGTCGGCAAGACTTGGGTGATACTCAAATACATAAAGATGATAGTGTCGGAAACGATTACTCGAGTTTTACAAGATTCAATTTACAAGATCATTTGCGTATGTGGTAGAAATAAATGTTTACCTTATATTTAGAAGTTCATAAGGCTTTACGTCTTTCAATATTGGAGACTGTTACTAACCTTTTGGTAGACTTTAAGCGACTTTTTTCTATATCTGAAGTAACAACATAAATTTGAGAATCATTTAAAAGCCCCTTTATTTGAAACTTAATAAGATGAACAGAAGGTATATCTCGTGCTTGCAAGTCTACCAACATTTATGGCGAGAAACCAAAGTAGAAATTCAAATGTAAATAACAAATAACCTAATAACTAAAAACTACGCATAGTAAATTTACGCGAAGTTAACTCGGACTTTATTGGCATGAATTAAATTATCTGCAAGTATAATGCTAGGCCGAGGACTGAAAATCTTGGCTTCAAACAGCAAACCTAGTAACGTGGCCTTCAAAAGGTAAAACAAACTCTGACTTAACAATCTCAAACCTTCACTTAAATACACGCGAAATCACTTGTATTCTGATAGGAAAAAGTAAAGGGAGAAATGACAGTACAGATTCAAATTATAACTGATTATTCAAATTAAAAATCTTCACATGGTGTTTACCATACGCGTGAGCCAAAGGTTAAAATAAAATACACTGCTGGCCATTAAAATTGCAACACGATGAAGGAAAGCAAATATAAAAAATTATTTATTGTGCGTAAACAGTACGGCATGAAGACAAAATGATTAAACTTGTAAGCAGTTTTGGAGTTTTCAGGGGTGCGAAATTAGTAGAAACAGCTGCCACATCTGGCAGCTAAAACCACCCTTAACGGTTAGGCATGGAGTCGAACTGGGCTTGGATGACGAACTGGGCTTGGGATTTGCGCCAATGAGATTGGCGACTGTAAAATCAAGCCTCTGCTAGTATACCATTCGGAAAATCCCAGAGTCTTTAAGTCATATAATATTTCAAAAGAAAATCTGCCAGTTATGTGGAGGACAAATCCGAAGGCGTGGGTCACCAGGAAATTCTTTGCGGAGTGGATAAACCTGGTGTTTGGCCCTTCTGTTAAAAAATACCCACAGAAAAACAACCTACCCATGCAACCCCTTCTCTTCCTCGACAATGCCCCTACTCACCCACCAAATCTCGAAGATGATTTACTCCAAGAGTTCAAGTTTATAAAAGTTCCCTACCTACCACCCAACACCACTCCTATCCTGCAGACCATGGATCAGCAGGTGATTTCTAATTTTAAGAAATTGTACACCAAGCACATTTTTTGGGGCTGCTTTGAGGTGACGGAGAACACAAACCTTACACTTCGAGAGTTCTGGAAAGGCCACTTTAAGATCGTCATATGCCTAGGAATTATTGATCAGGCCTGGCTGGGTGTTACAACGAGGACCTTAACCTCTGCATGGAAGAAGCTGTGGCCTGAGGCTGTTGCTGAAAGGGCCTTCGAACGATTGGAACCCAAAGTCGCATAGGTAGTGGAGCTTGTTTCTCTGGGAAAATCCATGAGTCTGGAGGTGGATGGGAGAGATATGAACGAACTCGTCGAACAACAGTCTCAGGAGCTGACAACCGATTAGTTACACGATCTGTATTTGCAGCAGCATACGTTGGGTTAACGAAAAATTAGTTTTGAAGAGGAGCTAGAGGTGGACAAGGTTATCCCTACAAGAGATATAAAACAGGTCTTGGGAATGTGGGAGAAAGTTGTAGAGTTCGTGGATAAACATCACCGCGAAAACGTTGCAACTAGTCGTGCATCCTTGACACGGAGGAAGAAACAAACTTCCTTGGAAAGTTTTTTTAAACGATCTGCGGGTGGAAATAAGCAGATCATGACGAAAAAAGCGAAGACCAGTGACAAAAATTAAGCTCTTCCGTAGGCACTTCACTTTTTCTTTTAATTATGTTTTTATAGAATATGTATTTGTTATTTATACATAAATGTTTCTTCTTGTTTTTGATTCTTATTTAAAAACACTTAAAAAACAACTGAGGTCGTGTTTTGGGATCTGGAACGGATTAATGGCATTTCGATTAATTTCAATGTGGAAAATTGCTTTGAGATACGAGCAATTTGACATACGAGCAAGGTTACGAAACGAATTAAACACGTATGTCGAGGTACCACTGTACGTAATTATCTAATCGTTAGCAAGCAGAGAGTAATAAATAATTTTAAAAGTCTGATGCTATCAATATATAAATTCTGTTGACTAGTATAATTAATTAGAATTATACGCCTACATATAATAATAGGATGTATGTTACTACAGATACGTATTAATATATACATATATAAGTCTGTGCATATATATGAAATCATAATTCTATTTAAACAAGTAAACAGTTAGAATTACTGAACAACCATGAAAGATTCCCCAAAAAATGAAATATGGTGTAACAATGAACACTTAGTTTAGAAATTAGATTCTATTGTATATTGTTGTAAAAGCCATTGTAAGAGTGAAAATTCTTCATTCTGCCTTAATGCGATTTTTTGCGTTTAATGCGTTGTTTGGAGATTTTATGATCCCGAATTATATTGATGTGATATATTAATACTGCATTTGTAGACATACGTTTTCTGAGAAACGAGTCAAGGCGATTGATTTTTTGTAAAAATTTGGATTTATCCTTATTTTATTGACGTGCACCAGCACTGAATTGAGAATGGCTTGTGCTATGCTTCGATGGATGAAAAAGCGTTCGTAAGTAATGAATATTATGAAAGTTTCAGCATATTTAAATGAATAGTATTAAAAGTATATATTTATTAACATATATCAATAGTTTATGGTGAATATTTCATTATAAATCTCATGATAGTTTCATTTCTCATTCTATTGCATTTCTATTGCGGTACATAAATTTTTTGGTATACATATTGTAGATTGCATCAGTTTTGCTGCGCAATTTATTCCTCGGTATGTTACTTGTAGTGTTATTAGAAATTCCATTATTTTTGTATTTTTTCTGCAATTTTTAGTATCTTATTAAGAAATTTATGTTTTATTTCAAGATGTATATGAAGTTGGTTATATCAAATGTTAAATAAACGTTGTTATTCAGGCAATAGCGTTAGCTTTATCCAGATAGATAAATGCATTTCTTAAATACTCAAGATATAAAGACACACTCGGATAGTAGATTCACTGACTTTACGTTTGTTAAGGGTTATATATATTCATTAAGGGCGTGTTCAAAACAACCATTGACGGGTAGTCTTGGCGTAATTCGGATTCATACCAAGCTTATCCATTTCTCAGGGCAATAATTTTCGTTATTTTTGCTAAACCATTTACGAAAATATAATTTTCCGAATGCTGAACTCTTATGCATGAAAAGACAGAAGTTAAGATATTTGTTTTGCAATTTGATGCAAAATTCTTATTATTAAAATACTGATGTATATGTTCTTAATTTAAAACTCTGCCAGTATATAACATTATATAACATTATTGTCTTATCACCATTTATAGATGTCGCTTGCTGCACAGCCTGCTGAATACATTTTACTTTCTAGCTATCTACAATTACATCATGTTGTTTCGGTATGAACAGGGGCGAAGTATTCATTACTTAATTACATTTAAAGATAATTAATTAAATTTTTCTGATTTTGATATCTATATTATATAGACAGGATTACTGATAAAAAATTTCAGAAAATTGTAAATGAAGAAGTAAATAGAAAAATTTCGTTCAGGTATTGTGAGATGCTAATATAAACTTCATACATTTTACTAGAGGGCTGTTGCCAAATCTTTACTATATATGTCTACGAGCTCTATGTATACAGTGTGTTGCTCAAAGTAAACTTCCTGCATTGTGAAGAGTACTACGTGTATGTCTTGATGCGTTCATGAGAAGCTTGTTCCCTCGTATACGCTCTGCCACTTCGAACAAAAATTGTCCGTAAACTGCAGCGTCTTGAGTTGTTTATATAGGTTCTTGAGCTGTTCTGTTATTTCCTGTCGAATCTGACGCTGACGCGGAGAGTCTTGTATCCTTCGTTTACTTGCTACTTCTTCTATTCATCGCGCATGGTCTGTTGACGTTCCACTTGCCTAATGGGCCTCCGTTTCCCTTCTGCTTCCCTTTCCGGAGCACGCAGTGTTTCTTGGTTTTCTGAATGTCTTTTGTGTTTTCTACTAGTTTCTGATACAGTTTGAGCACGCGAAGTTTCTTGAGTTGCTGCTTGTCTCCTGGAACTCCTATTCGTTTCTTCTTCAGTTTCTTGAATGCGTAAGCTGTCTTGTCACTATGCTTGCCTGCTGAGTTTCTAGTTGTGTCTTCATTCATTTTTGAAGCTCGCAAATTTTATTGTACTTGCCTGTTGAGTCTCCTAGTGTTTTTTACTTCATTTTTCTGTAGCTCGCTGTACCATTTGTGCTCTCTTCTTGCGTTCAGACATTTTAGTAAATTGGAAAAAAAAAATTATTTAACTGTAGTAAAGTAACATTGCATCTAAAATACGTTAAATATCTACAGATGTTTAAACTTCTACTCAGAAAGTAAGTATACAATAAAAGAAATTAAATTTTTATAAATAAATTTAGAATAGCATAAAATGCATAGAAACATTTCATTATGAAGAAAATGTATTCATTCTTTCCAAGCAACCAGCGATTCGTAAATACATTTTTCTTGCCAACTCAGGAAACAAAGACCTTTGACACTTCAGGTAATACATTGGAGGTTATGATTTAAATTTATTTCAATATAACAAATTTTCAAAATCTCAATAAAGGAATTAACGTAGCGATAGCATATCGTGTCACGTATCCAAAGGTGAAACATAAAAGTTGCCAAAAGCAGCTATTCATTTAAAATACTGATATTAACGAAAGATTTTCGACATACAATGACGTTATATGGAATCACGTGCTTTCTTCAACTTCAGAATATAACCGTAAATAATAATAACAATAAGTTTCACGTTTGGCAATACTATTTATTTCATATTTTTTTTAACTTAAAAATATCTCTTAAACAAACTCTACGATTTGAAAGTGAGAAGGGCCAACATTTTTCCAAGTAAAGCATTTTGATGTCCAGTGCGCTAGAGTTCGGCCACTTGGAAAAATAAATACGAAAAATTACCGTTTTCCGAAATTTTATATAATATCTCGAGTGATAGTCGTAGGAAGATAACAATAGTCGGAAAGTTTAACCAAGAAGTTTTGAAATCCGGGGATACCTCCTTCCAATCTCAAACTCCCCGTTCCGGAGATATGATGTTACGAAGAAAAAAACAAAGAGGCAAAAATCCACAGATATTAATATTGTTGATTCCTGTTTACAATATTCAATTTCCTTTAAAAACATTAAGCTTCATTTAAATAAAAGGAAATTAAATTCAGGCATTTTTATTACCTTTCAAGCTTTTATTGTATTTTTAAATATTCTTTTTGTCACAGTTGCGCAAGTTTTCCTCGGCATCATTAGGAGCCTTAGGTCGAAGACATTTAAGAATCATTGCTGTAAATAATGATCATATGATAAATTGCAATACATATGAAGGAAAGGAAAGTATACATATGAAGGAATAGGAAGTGTGCCATTTATAAAGCTTAAATGTCGCTAGATTTGCAGGTTTTTCGCGCTGGCATTTTACGTGCTTCTTAAGAATCTCTGGAAATAAAATGGGAACTTTCCATGACTTGTTGCCAATCTAATTGGAGAAAAAAATTTATTCTTTATAGGGATACTTGCGGGAGGTAACCGTCGAGCAATCTTCTTGTATCTGTCTCGTCCCATCCTGTTTGTTATTTTATTAAAACGTGTTTGGAAAATTTTTTCCTGATTGCATGGTTTGATTTGAGATGATAGATGTCAATCAGACCTTTTAATATGGCATCCTGAGCTGTTGGTGCCAGCAGCTTCATTTCCTATTATACCTGTATATTCTCATAATGGAATTTAGGCTAATAAGAGGAATATTCATTTCCATATTTATTGTTTTTAAAAGATTTTGAATAAGTAAAGATATTTTCTTCGTGGAACATTGAGCGTTTAAAAATCTTTGACAATCTGTAAAAATGCTCGCAAACTGTAACTTACTACTTTTGACAAAAAACGTATAAGTAATCATTTATTAAATTAATGAATTCAAACATATGAACATATATATTTAATAAAATAAAAATATTTCAGCGCAAATAATTATCGACGTATATTTGAAGAAGAAGAAGGAGAAGCAGGATTATACTTCAGCGATCAACTACTAGAAGAATTGGATCCCCAATGTTTAAGATTGCAATACGTGTCGGAGACGTAAGTCTTTTCGGAAAAAATAATAAAACAAAACATAATGTTTCAGGTCCAGTTTAATTATACCTTTAATAATTTTTTGACAAAAACGCTGGTCTGGAAAATAATACGTTTTCAGATTTATAATGCTTAAAGTTTTTTTCATTCCTTCATTACAAAAATAGATTATAAATGTTTAAAATGGAAAATTACATTGTGAAGAATTCATATTTATTGTAATACCTTTTGATTATAAGGAAACTTTATTGCATTAACTAATGAAATATCTAAACAGAAAGCTAATATACAAAATACACGTGTTTATACGGCCAGTTTGTAAAATTTGTGAATGAGAAGTAAATGTCAAATAGTTGATATAATTAGAGTAACAAAGACAAAAAAGACTTTATGTTTATAAATAATATGCATATATATATATATATATATATGTAAAACAAATTAAGTAAACACTGAAATCCATCCCATACTCTATTCGGAACAAATCTAATATAAATTGTTCTCCTCACTTCTTTCTGTTAGACTATATATTTCTAGATTTAAAGAGATTTATGATATTATTTAGCTCGAGTTTTGACAATGTACTCATCAAACATAATAAAAATTTCGAGATTCTAACTTTTCATTGCAATTATTGTTTTTAATATGTAATATTAAATGATTTTGAATTAATAGCAAATTAAAAAATAAAAATTAATTAATTAAAATATATGTTTATGTAAATATATATATCCCCATCACATGATTTTTACATAAAGATGATGACTTAGCTAAGTGGGAATATAAAATTTCCTGAATCAAATATTTCTCTTACTAAACCACAATATTGTCAAACTATGCATATTTTTTCTATCTCTGTCACCGCTGACACGGCGTCGTACTACTTTATTCCTATTCGAACAATATGAGAAAAATATAAATATTCTAGAAATAGGTAAGTTTGGAATTTCAAATGAACTGGGGCCGCAAATGTGAATTGAAATAAATCTGAATATTTTATCTTATTCATCTTTCAAATTTGCTCTGTATTATAGATCAACATGTGCGATCAGAATTCCTAACATTAATTCACACACACACACACACACACACATATATATATATATATATATATATATACGTTTATCGTATATATGTTACGGTGAAACACCGAAATCTGGAGAATGTCGACTTTCACCGGTGAATGTCAACATTCACATAGTCGCTTGTTGTATGTCCGAAATATTTTCAAATACTCTTATTTCTGACTTACACCGGTATATGTCGACATTCACCATCTACTAATGGTATATATATATATATATATATATATATATATATCAATGCATTGTCGGAAACGCTTTCCTGGCGCCATAGTGACGAGAGACAACACAAGAAAAATAGGGTACAGTGTAAAGATATAAAAACAGTGTAAAGATATTTGTTTGTTATTCTTAGCGCGGCGGAAACTAAGAAATAAGAACAAATACATTGGATCGTCATCAAAAAAAGTATTCGAAAGTTCCTTCGGGAAGTATCCCAGACATGGGTTTGGTAGGGGTAGTCCAGTGCATTGTTCAGCAAGATCACGAGCCCT